>NC_056736.1:605613065-605919940 GCF_019279795.1 Protopterus annectens
TTTTTTGGTTGCCATTACTTCTGCCAGATGTAACTCTGAGCTTCAAGCCTTATGCATCAAGAGTCCAAACTTGATTTTTCATAGAGATAGTGTCACTGAGAACTAATCCTTCCTTTCTGCCAAAAGTGATCTCTGAAATGGCCATTAACCAAACCATTGAATTTCCAGTTTTCTTTCTCAACAATTCGAAGGAGAGTATTGCCTTCATACCCTAGATATTCACAGCCAAATTTGCTTCTACTTGAACAGGACCTAGATTAGGATGTGCTGTTGCTAAGGTCAAATTGGCTAGATGGTTGAAAGACTGTGCGACCTTTATTTATGCACAATGTAATATTCCATTGCCTACTACCATAAAGGCTCATTCGACAAGGTCGGCAACTTCTGCTGCCTTCCATGCCAGTGCTTCTTTACATGACATCTGTGCAGCTGCAACTTGGGTTACGCCTCATACCTTCATCAATCATTACAAATGGGATTTGGCCTCCAGGGGAAGAGCATCTTTTGGTTCTGTGGTGCTCCGGAATGTCCTTTCATGAGAGCCTCCCAGGAATAGAGGTAGCTGGGGACTCTGTCCCACACGTGAGGAATGAACGAGGATTAACAGTATCAGATAAAGAAGTTATGTCTTACCATAAAGTTCCATTTGTATTGTTGATCCTCGTTCAGTCATTACAACCCTCCCTCATTTCCCCCTCCTGTGGCTTCTAGTGGATCTCACCATCCGGTTCTTTGAGGTCATTTGACCAGAGGTAGCCTCTACCTTCTTTTGACTTGCAAACTCAATCCGAGGTAACAGGGAGAGGGGAATTCTGGGTAAGAGTTTTAGCTCGAGAGTTTGTAGCTGACACGAGCTTGGAAGATGGCCGGCTCGGTTCCGATGTCGGAACCGATACTCAGACTTAATGACTGAACGAGGATCAACAATACGGATGGAACGTTATGGTAAGACATGACTTCTTTTTACTGTTAGCACTGTGCAGTGCTAAGCATTGTTTTTTGAGGCTTCGAACATAGTAGAAGAAGGCCTTGTGGTTGTCTTTAACTGTGGTGGTTATTTTTGCCCTCATATCAAGCTTTGGTTGATTTGATCAGGGACTGGAGTCTCTTATTAAAGGAAAACCGCACCCACAGACTCAAGCATGTTTATTTCATCATGCTTTAGTGTTTCCTAAATTTTAACACCACTAGGACTATTTACAGGGTTTTAAATATTTTTATACATCATTTCTGAGTCTGACCACATGGGTTCTGGCATCTTGAAGTAGCTCTGATTGTTTAGTCTGCCTCTAGGTATCCCACAATGCAGGACTTGTCTGTAAAAAAAATTCTTCCTAAAGCTGCTGTCACTGAATTGATTTTACATGCATACACTGCTGTCTTTCAGTCAGTTTTAAGTAACATTTCATGCCGTTTAATGACTACTTAAAACACAAACAGTGCAAATGCCACAGAACAGACTTTCAAAGTACTTTTTGCTGCTGTTTCTTTTTAGAATGGCTAAATTGCAGTCTTTTGTTAAGCCTGAATTGTACTACTTTGACTCACCTCCCATCCCTTTTCGTACACAACTTCCCTAGCTGTTAAAGTGCTAAGGGTAATTTGAGCTGTTACATGCTGTGATTCACAGCTCACAGCAGGAGACTTTCCTCGTGTACTGTTTTTTTGTTCTAGTCTCTAATTTCAGTATGGGTAGAGGAGGGACCAGGGAGCTGTTACATCACAGCATGGATGGGTTTTTAGGATGGTCATGGTGATGTCAGCTTGAGGAGGGAATTGCCCAGCAAACTGCCTGTATTCATTGACCTTGATGACATCAATGAATTGGAGACTGCAACAAGCTTTTCCAGGGCGGGATAACAGTTTTTGAAAGTGAAACCACCACAGTACAGTGAAGTACTCTTCTAGTAGAAAAAAAAAACAATTTAAATGCTGTATTGTTTATTCATAGCAGGGACAGTAAATAGGGAGAAAAATGACAGAGAAGTTGAGCATTTCATAATAGAATCCCTTGTTCACCTTTAAGTTTAGCAAAAACATTTTTAATAACTGGAAAGTTAGTTATTTTTATGTATAGTGAGCTTTTTACCTTTTAAATTCGCATCAAAGCCCATTTACTCATTCAAAAAGTAATTTTTAAAATGAAAATCTAATACATTTTTGCTGCTAATGTATTCCTATATATTGATATGGTCTTGTATTTCATAAACTACAGTCTGCAGTACACCATATATTAATGCACGTATCTTTAATTTGCAGCCCAAAGCAGCCAATGTACTTGGAGCAGTCAATAAACCTTTGTCATCAGCTGGTAAGCACTCGCAATCAAAATCTTCACGGATGGAGACGGTAAGCAATGCTAGCAGCAATTCTGACCCCAGCTCTCCAGGAAGGAGTAAAGGGAGGTGAGTATGAGATTAAATTACTTTTTCTTCTCTGATTTAAATTCACTATGCATAAACATTAAGAGAGTAGAAGTTGTATAACTGTTATTCTTAAAGTATTGCTCTTCTACATAGTTCCCCATCAAGTCTGTCTGTGTATAGGGATACCTAGCTTATAATATACAGTTGTAGGGTGCCCATCAGTAGGCATCAGATGTAGTGTACCCTGGGAATATTAGGTAAGACACCTTATCCATACTTCAGTCTCATTATTTATAAGCTGAATATTTGTCCTGATTTTCACTCTTGTGTCACAGTGGTACAGCTTTAAGCATTGCTGTTTCACAGTACTTGGTTCTCCTTTTCTTGGCCTCCTGTGTGAAGTCTGCATGTTATCCCTGTGACTTTGTTTTTATCAGGGGTTTGGTTTCTTCCTAATCCCACAAGATATGCAGTAGATATAATAAAGATCCTGTAAATTGCATCCTGTCAAGGATTCATGCTCCATTCAGGATAGTTTTTTTCTGCCTTGCTCTCATTGAGTGCCAGGTGAACTTTGGCTTTTCTGCAACTCAGAATTGGAGTAGACTGATAATCAGTAAATAATTGAATATTTTAAGTGTCCTCCCTGTGTTTGCCTGGGTTTCTTCTGGGTGCTTTGGTTTCCTATCACATTTCAAAGACGTGCAGTAGGTGAATTGGACTCTCTGGATTGGCCATAGGTGTGAGTGTGTGGTATGGAAGAATAACTGCGCCAGGGCTAGCCACATGGCAATGTAAACCTTGGCTCTAGATGATTGTCACTGTTGAAGTGACACCTCAACCCCATATGGAAAAATGGAAAAAGGTGTTGTGGATGGATGGATTGAATATCTTAAGTATCGTTCCATCAAATGTCACTGTAGAACATAATACATAACCGCTTTTATTCTGCCCCTTACATGGCTTCCCTGTTAATGTGTTACCTGCTTGGTGAACTGTACTATAAAAACATGGGCAAGCACCTTCATCCATAGTTCATTTCCACAATGTGTGGAGTTACTCCACACTATAGTGAATTTATAGTAGAGTTACAGGTGTCAGTATTTTTGGTAGATAGAGTTAGTCTCCCAAGAGACTTCTGTACCCAATTTGTCAAATTTTCTTTGTTGAATACTGAAACTGTAGGGGTCTCCATTCCCATTGGTGCCATCATGCCTAAGGGAAAAAATGCGAGCATCACCCATTTTACTGTTATTTCTTAAGCTTAGATCACATTCTGTTTCTAGTTTAACTGGAATCATGCATTTTGGAATGTATTAGTATTTATCTAACAATGTTTCTTGCTAGATTAAGTTGCCTAAAGGGACATGTCATTAACTGTAAAAGGGCTAGCTGCTTTATTTTAGATGTTTAGGGGGATAAAAAGTCTTGTAAATGTTGGCTAAATGTCCAGATGTGACTGTTACTTGTCATCCTATAATAGTTTTGGTTTCTGAATTTTTTATTGTTTGCTATCTTTATTAAATATGACACTGTTTAAAAATATGACGTGCATGTGTGTGTGTGTGTGTGTGTGTGTGTGTGTGTGTGTGTGTGTGTGTGTAGTGTATATCAAATCAGTAGAAAATAGAACAAATCATAACATTTTTTTTTTATTTTCATGAAGAATACACTTTAACAATTTTCATTCACTCCAGTGTCACATAAATTGCTCAATTCCTGCCTTCCCTTACATTTCTGAATGTATTGCACCCACAAATACCATTTATTTTTACGTAGTTTGCCTCTTCTGTTTTCTAAAGATCCCACTTCCATTTCTTTTTTTTTTACTTTACAATATTCAGTACTTCAGTTACAGCTGGTTTAACAGCAGCTACCAAAATTACCCTGACCAAAACTTGCCTGTTGTCCTCACTGTTATATGGGGCCTGAATTCTAACTAACTTACAGACCTCCCTAAGGACGGGGAACTAGAAAGCTGCTATAACAAAATTGCCAAATTTGCCATAAAGTCATCCCCTCTAACTCTTCACTTTAAAGCCCTACAATTCCCTAAGATGGCTTGAACTCCCCCTCCACCTCCAGTACGTGCAGCTTACTATAGTATGCAAAATCATCCACATCCCACTGGCTTATCCTGCTCTTAGCCCATTAAGCAACTGTTATATCGCAAATAAATATATCGGATCTGAAGACAAACATCTCACAACTTAAACCTAACAAACCCCTAGGCCTAAGCCTTTATTTTTGCTGTGTGGCAAAACTATGCAACTCCCTTCCTTTAACTGTCAAAACTGCTACTAACCTGCACTCTTTCAGAACCTCTATAAAAGTATGCTTCAACAAAGCTTGAATTTGCTCCTGTAAGGGCCAGGCTGAGGTACTCTTATACCTTTTTCTACCTGTACTCTCTCTATCCCCACTACTAACTTACCCTTCCCTCCCTTCCTCTATACATACTCCTCTGAGGTTACACTTATATGTTTTTCACATCTGTTCCTACTTCTCCCTTATCACACCCTACCCTTCTCTACTCATACTAACCTACACCTTCACCAGTGTAATCTGTTACCATATATAATGACCTCTAGAATATTGATAATCTTTATGGTAATCATCTTTTATATAAGTAATGCTATGTCTTCCTGTTATGATGCTTTCCATATAATTTATACTTGAACACTGTGACTTTATTATGTCTGTCTAGTTTTTCATTTTGTTAACCATATGAATCTAGAGGATGTTCTTCATCTCACATTGCTGCAGTCCTAACACTTGGGTAGTCCGCTGTCCCTCGGTCGGCCCGAATATCAGAGTATAAGGCTGACGTCGGTCAAGGCGCATTTGACTGACATCAGAACGTCAGGGTACAAATGCGCATGACCGACGTCATATCCTCAGTCTTTTTTGCCGCATGGTCCGATGCAGAAGCAGTGTTGCAAGTGCCGTTCGGCGTTCTGAAATTTTTCGAATTCGGAGTTTCAGACCGAAGTCAGAGTTGGTTAAGTACCCCGTTGGGGAATATTTTGGTTTTTTCTTGCCTCAGTGGTTTACCGGATGTCAGAAAAAGTGAATAACTGTATTTCTTGTGGGAAACAGATACCGCATAGGGATTACCATAATTTGTGTATACCTTGTTTGGGACCTGAGCACGACGTTGTTGGGTGTCGCTTTTGTGCTAGGTTCAATAAACACACTATAAAGCGAAGGTTGGATTGTGCCAGGTTGGTCTTTGGGAAGCGGTGCAATTACAATATGCCGTCGGATGCTCCGGCCGCTTCCTCAAAGAAGCGCAAGGACAAGGCAGTTAAACCTAGGTTAGAGGAGTCGTCCGAACCGGACGCCGGTTCTTTAGAGGCGTCAGTGGAACCGGTGGTTCTGACGGAGGCCTCTCTGGAGTCCCAGGGAGAAACTTTGTTTTTACAGGATGTGGCCTCCCAGGAGGCAGGTCAGGCTGTAGGGGCTTCTCAGATAACTGTACTCCCCTCCCTTCCTAAGGTGTCTAGGCCCTCTCTTTCTGCTTCCAAGGCTTCTCCTAGGGGCAGGTCTAGTTTAGCTTCTGTGGGTGTCACTCCTAGTTCTTCAGGTTCTGTGCCCAAAAAGCACATGCTTAAAATGGCAGAAGATTTAATTACTTTAATTAGAGGCTCTATGCCCCCTCCTGATAAGAGGCCTAGGATGGAACCAGTGTTGGGGTATTATGAGCAGGCTTCGGATGTGTCTGAGTCTTCGGCTGAAGACTTGCAGGAGTATTCTCATTATTCTGATTCTGATGTGGATGATTCTACTCATTCTGCTTCTCCTCCTGAGGATTTTTCTTTTTCAGAGACCCTTCACTCCATGAGAGAGCATTTTAAATGGGAAGGTCAGGACTTCTCTGATTCCAGGAAAAGGCTTAGGGAATTTTTGTTTTTACCCCAGCATAGGCCTTTGGCTATACCTCCTGTTCTGAATGTGGTAGAAGATGTGTTTGCAGAGGCTTCTCTTAATCCTGATTCTTTGCCTCCTGCTCCTGTTAAACCAGATAGGTATTACAGGGTGCCTGAAGCTCATAAGTATCTTATAAGAGTCCTAGGGCAGACCCAGAAACTGTTAGCCAGGGGCCTAAGGGTGTTAAGGCTTCTGTTGTCAAGAATCCGGTTCCTGCAGATAAAGAGGCCAGGGCCTTGGATAGATGGGGAAAGAAAGTTTATACTTCTTTCACTCTAGCCATGAGAGCTTTGAATTGCCAGTTTCACATGTTGAAATATCAAAATTATCTCCTTTCACAGTTGAAATCTAAGGTTGATGCTCTGGCGGAAGGTATTGATTGTAAAGAGTTACAAGATTTAGTGCATGTTTCTGAACAGGTGGGTAAGCATTCTTTGCAATGTGGTTTTGATGCTGTACAGGCCTCGCCTAGGGTGGCTGCCACTGGGTCAGTTCTTCGCAGGCATGCCTGGCTGAGGGATCAAAATTTATCTGACCATGTTAAAACTAGGATTTTGGATGCCCCTTTGCAATCTGATGTCTTGTTTGGTTCTCCTGTTGAGGCAGTTTTAAAGAAAATGGAAGACAAGGCTAAGTCTATGCAGACTGTTAAAGATTTTTGCAGGTTCAGCCTCCAAAGTTTAGTAGAAATTGGCCTACTAAGGGGTGGACGATCCTTCTTATGATTCCCAGTCTAGGGGTAGATCTAGACGTGGCAGGGGCAGAGGTCAGGGCTCTTTCAGGCCTAGAACAGGGAGTTCTCCTGCACAGTCTTCGGGTGAGGGCAGGGGTCAGTCCTTTCGTAAACAGACCCAATGACCTACCTTTTCAGGTGCCAGAACCTTCTCGCCTGGCAGCACCTTTGGGAGGAAGGTTGGCACTTTTCAAAGAAAATTGGAGTTTGATTACCCAAGACAGATGGGTATTGGATATCATACATCACGGTTACAGGTTTTATTTCCATACCTTGCCTCCTTTCAAAGGCATGCCAGACATTCCTCCTCAACAAAGAATAGAGGCTCACAAGCAAATTTTTCTGCTACTCCAAATAGGGGCCATACAGCCGGTTCCTATGCCAGAAAGGGGCCTAGGATTTTATTCTCGCCTGTTCCTTGTACCAAAAAGGGGAACACGTGGAGACCAATTTTGGATTTATCTATCCTCAACACTTATCTGGACATTCCCAAGTTCAAAATGTTGACGTTACAACAGCTTTTACCTCTGCTGGGCAAGGATCACTGGATGGTAACTTTGGATCTCAAGGAGGCTTACCTTCATGTTCCTATCAGGCTAAGTTGCAGGAAGTATCTGCGTTTTCGGACTGGGACTTCTCACTATCAGTTCTCTGCATTGCCCTTTGGCTTATCTACTGCCCAGAGTATTTACGAAAGTTCTGGCTCCAGTGATAGCTTTCTTCAGGCTGAAAGGAATACAAATCTATCCTTATTTGGACGATTGCCTGATTCTGGCTCAAGGAAGGGACGAGCTTCTTCGTCATTTGGAATATGTGATAGCAGTGCTAAGATGCCTGGGGTATTCTGTGAACGAAATAAAGTCCAGTCTAGTACCCTCTCAAGACATGTGCTTTCTTGGTGTAAGACTGAATACAGCATCCCAGATGGCCTTTCTAACCCCGGACAAACAAAAGAATCTTTCCCTTTACTTCCATCATCTATCTCTTCAGTCCGGGCTGACTGCAAGGACAGTCCTTCAAGCCTTAGGGTTCATGGCATCTTGTATTCTGGTGCTTCCCAATGCCAAACTGCATATGAGGAAGTTGCAATGGTATCTCAAAAATGTATGGACACAGCACTGCCAGGATCTGGACACTGTCGTTCAAATAATACCTTGCATTCAAAAGGAATTTTTGTGGTGGGCTCAGGAATGTCACCTAAACAAGGGACTCTCTGTGACCCGGCCAGAGGCGAGTCAAATTTTAACGACAGATGCCTCGGACAAAGCTTGGGGAGCTCATCTAAACGGAAAGTGGATACAAGACAAGTGGCCTGTCAGACTACAGCATCTACATATCAACTTGAAGGAGATGTTAGCAGTCCAGTTTGCGTTAATAGCTTTCAAGGATTTACTTCTTCCAGGGCAGGTGTTGATTCTAACAGACAACACAACTGTCATGTGGTACATCAACAAGCAAGGGGAACACATTCTTATCCTCTATGCAGGCAAGCAATGATTTTGTGGGAGACTGCTCTCAGTTTACAACTAAGTCTTCAGGCAAGGTTTCTGCCGGGAGCACAGAACTCCTTAGCAGATGTGTTAAGCAGACAAATCATGGATCCCCACGAGTGGAAACTGGATCTTCATGTATTTCAGAAATTGACAGTGTCCTGGGAACTCCAGACATAGATCTGTTCGCTTCTCCACTAAACCACCAGCTGCCAAAGTTTTGCACAAAGAGGTTTCATCCCACAGCTTGGAAAGTGGATGCTCTTTCTTTCAGTTGGAAAAATCTTCATGTGTATGCCTTTCCACCTCTGCCTCTCCTCCCAAAGGTACTTCTGAAGGTCAGACAGGACAAGCCAAGGATGATTTTGATAGCTCCAGATTGGCCTCTACAGCACTGGTACCCATTACTGAGAAGTCTAGTACGGAAGCCTCCATGGCCTTTGCCTTTGATTCCACATCTGTTGTCCCAGGAGGACAGTCATTTGCTCAATGTCAAGCTTCACTCTCTTCACCTAACAGCCTGGCATATTCTGTTTTAAACCATAGAGGGTCTCAACTTCCACAACAAGTTTTGAATGTGATTTTGGAAGCTAGAAGGCCTAGTACAAGGAAAGTGTACGCAGATAAATGGAAGAGATTTTTGTTTTGGAGTGCAGCTAAGGATTTGGATGTTTCTGAGCCTGATTTAAGTGTGGCTCTTCAATATCTTACTGAGTTGTTAGACAAAGGTTTGTCCTTCTCTTCTATTAAGATTCATGCTGCAGCAATTTCAGCTCACTACGACTGTGACCCACCATTGTTTTCTCATCCTTTGTTCAAGCAATTTCTTAGAGGGGCAAAGAATATAAGACCCCACGTAGGGCTCCTACTCCTGCTTGGGATCTCAATTTTGTGTTGGAGAAACTCACTCTACAACCTTTTGAGCCTGCAGCTACTGCTGAGTTGAAATATTTGTCATGGAAGACTGCTTTTTGTTGGCCATTACCTCTGCAAGAAGGGTTTCTGAATTGCAGGCCCTTATGGCAGTTGAGCCTTTCTTAATTTTCCATAAGGATAGGGTATCTTTACGTACTAATCCTTCCTTTATGCCTAAAGTGGTTTCTAGTGTGGCTTTAAACCAAACTATTCATTTGCCTACTTTTATGCAAATCCCCAAAATAAAGGGGAAAAGATTTTGCACACTTTAGATGTACACAGGCAGTTGCGATATTATTTGGACAGAACTAAAGGGTTCAGACAATCTCAGCAGTTATTAGTTTCTTTTGCTTTGTGCTCTCAGGGCAAGCCCGTGTCAAAACAAACTATTTCTAAGTGGATTGGATTTTGCATTGCTTTCTGTTATTCCCATCATGGCAAAGAGATTCCAGATGGGATTAGGCCTCATTCCACTAGGGCTACTGCCACTTCAACAGCCTTTTTGAGGGGGGTGGCAACTAAGGATATTTTGGAGGCAGCCACTTGGAGTTCAGTGCATACCTTCTCTAGGCATTACCACCTTCCACTGTACTCTAAATCCAGGGCTGGTTTTGCCACTGCTGTGTTGCAGGGCATTTTGGCAGCTCCTGCTTCATTATAGTTTAGCCATCCTCCCTTACCTCTGCTTTGGGATTCTACCCAAGTGTTAGGACTGCAGCAATGTGAGATGAAGAACATAGTACAGTTTTGTACCTACCATAAATGTAGATGTTCGAAGATCCACATTGCTGCAGTCCAATTTACCCTCCCTCCTTCCCCTCTGTAGTTTGAGGTGGTTGTGTGGGTTGAGTTATCCATCTGAGGTATATTGTGTATATGGTATATATTGTACATATTTTTGGTGTTAGGCTGGTTGGTTGTTTAGTTGTTGTCTATGGGTTTTGACCTTTCTTTTTAGGGTCTTCTGACATCTGGGGCAAGAAAAGACTGAGGATATGACGTCGGTCATGCGCATTTGTACCCTGACGTTCTGTTGTCAGTCAAATGCGCCTTGACCCACGTCAGCCTTATACTCTGATATTCGGGCTGACCGAGGGACAGCGGACTACCCAAGTGTTAGGACTGCAGCAATGTGGATCTTCGAACATCTACATTTATGGTAGGTACAAAACTGTACTTTTCAAAACTCATGGAAATGAAAGCCATTCAAGAGGTTCCTACTCACGAACAAGGTCAAGGTTTTTATTCCAGACTTTTCCTGGTACCAAGAAAAGGAACCGACTGGAGACCCATTTTGGACTTATCCATCCTAAATACATTTCTACTCGTACCAAAATTCAAGATGCTCACATTACAGCAGCTTCTTCCCATGCTGGGCAAGGAGTTTTGGCTGGTAGCATTGGACATCAAGGAGGCATACCTGCATGTCCCAATCAGACAAAGCTGCAGAAGATACCTCAGATTTCTTGCAGGTTCAATCCACTATCAATTCTCTGCATTGCCCTTTGGCTTATCTACTGCGCCCAGAGTATTCACGAAATGCCTGGCATCAGTAATTGCATACTGCAGACTACAAGGGATACAAATTGACCCTTATTTGGACGACTGCCTGATCCAAGCGGACAGCAAGCACACACTACTGGAACATCTGGCTTATGCAGCACGTTTACTGAATTCTCTGGGATACACAATCAACAAAGAGAAATCCAGACTAACACCAACTCAGAAAATAACTTTCCTGGGTGCCAACTTGGACACAAACACCCAGATGGCCTATCTTACGCCATAAAAACAAGGGCAACTAACTCAGTACTTCAAAACACTAGCAAATTGTACCAGGCTTACTGCAAGGAAAATCCTGCAGGCTCTGGGCTTCATGGCATCTTGCATCATTTTAATCCCATGTGCAAAGTTGCATATGAGGAAACTTCAGTGGTACCTAAAAAACCTATGGTCTCAACACAGCCACAGCTTGGAAACAATAATACCAATAATTCCCTGTTTGCAAAAGGAATTTCTATGGTGGCCCCAAGCATGCCAAACAAACAAAGGCCTCCCATTCTGCAAGCCTCAAGCAAATCAAGTAATCACAACAGACGCCTCAGATTACGCCTGGGGGGCGCACATGACAGACAGGTGCATTCAGGGCAAATGGTCCCGAAAGGAAAAGCACCTTCATATCAATCAAAAAGAAATGCTAGCAGTGATAAATGCAATTACAGCTTTCAAGGACCTCTTGCATCCAGGACAATTACTTATATGAACAGACAACACCACAGTAATGTGGTACATAAACAAGCAAGGAGGAACACATTCATACCCCCTGTGCAGACTAGCCATGACACTTTGGAACTTGGCTCTGGAAGGGCAAATCGAACTATAAGCACAGTACTTGCCAGGTTTGGAAAACACGTTGGCAAACAATCTAAGCAGAAATATGACAGATCCACATGAATGGAAGTTGCATCCACAGGTGTTTACAAAGATAATCCAAGAGCGGGGAAGGCCAGACATAGATCTCTTCGCCTCCCACAGGAATCGTCACCTGGAAAAGTTTTGTTCAAGGACCTTTCACCCAAAGACCTGGAGAGTGGATGCCCTTTCATTCAGTTGGACAGGATGGACAGTGTACACTTTCCCACCTCTGCCCCTTCTACCCAAGGTACTCTTGAAAGCAAGAGCAGACAGGCCGAAGATGATACTGATTGCTCCAGACTGGCCAAGACAACACTGGTACCCACTCCTAAGGAGCCTAACACATACTCCTCCCTGGCCACTACCTCTAATGCCTCTTCTGCTGACTCAGCACAGCTACAAAACTCTTCACGGTCAGCTGAAAACACTCTGCTGCATGGAAAATCTCTTAACACCTCAGCAGACCCTACTTACCAAAGAGGTGCAGGATGTCATTCTGGAGGCCAGGAGACCATCTACTAGGAAGACTTACTCCGCAAAATGGAAACGGTTTTGCTCTTGGAATGAGAAAAAAGGCCAGGACCCTAGAAAACTGAATTTGCCTCGGGTATTACAGTATCTAGCTGAGCTGCTGAACAGTGGGCTTTCATTTTCCTCCATAAAAATCCATGCCTCAGCCATTTCTGCAGAATTCAACACTGATCCACCTTTATTCTCTCAACCACTTTTAAGACAATTCCTCAGAGGGGCTAAGAATATAAGGTCCCCAAGGAAACAACCAGTGCCAGCCTGGGATCTTAATTACATTCTAGAAAAATTAACATTGCCTCCCTTTGAGCCAGCTGCCTCAACAGATTTGCAATATTTGTCCTGGAAAACAGCTTTCCTTCTGGCCATTACCTCAGCTCGTAGGGTTTCAGAACTACAAGCCCTCATGGCTGTACAGCCCTTCCTCATCTTCCACCAGGACAGGGTCTCCCTTCGAACCAACCCGTCATTTATGCCTAAAGTGGTATCCAGGGTAGCTTTAAATCAAGCCATACACTTACTACCTTCTACCCCAACCCTCAAAACAAAGGGGAGAGGTTGTTACATTCCTTAGACATCCATAGACAGCTTCGTTATTATTTGGACAGAACAAAGCCTTTCAGGAAATCTGAACAACTTTTTGTGTCCTATGCTGTAGGAGCTCAAGGAAAGCCTGTTACCAAACAGACTATTTCAAAATGGATAGGCCATTGCATACGATTCTGTTACTCCTACCATGGGAAACCTGTCCCTGTAGGCATCAGACCACACTCCACCAGGGCCACAGCTACCTCTACAGCCTTCCTCAGAGGAGTTCCTACCAAAGATATTTTGGAGGCAGCCACTTGGAGTTCTGTACATACCTTCACAAGACACTACCACCTGCCTTTATATTCCAAAACTAGAGCAGGCTTTGCCACTGCTGTGTTGCAGGGCATTCTGGCTCAACCCAGTTCCATCTAGTGCCTACCACCCTGTGCGTAGCTTTGGGATTCTACCCATATGTGATTACTGCAGCTGTATGCACGATGAACATAGTACAGATGTCCTTTAAGGATGCATCTGCAGTCATCACATGTGGGTTGTCCTGCCTCAGGCAGCCCTTCGGTCGGCCGGATTCCAAAGTCTGGGTCCGGCGTTGGCTGATGTCGCCCCTTCCCCGACGTCATAGCGTCCGGGGTATAAAAGTGTCAGCCGACGCCATCTTCCTCAGTCTTTCTTGCCGCGTGGTGCTAGAAGCAGAAGCAGTTCGCAAGTGCCGGTCGGCCAGCTCCTGTAATTCAGCTAAACCGAAGACTTCAAAAGCTAAGTACCCCGTTGGGGACTCTTTCTTGCCTCAGCCGATGTCAGATAAAATTAATAATTGCTTAACTTGTGGGAAACAAATACCTCATAAGGATATCCACTCTTACTGCCTACCTTGCCTAGGCCCAGACCACGACGTCTCGGCCTGTTCAGCCTGTGCTTCCTTCAACCGACGCACTCTTAGATGTCGGGCGGAGTTTGCAGAGGAATTTTTTGGGGCTAGTTTTGCTTATAATATACCATCGGAGACTCCGACTTCACATTTAATTAAGAAACGGAAGGACAAGGACCGACACACGCGGTCCGCGGTTTCGGCTGAAACCACGGCCAGGCCTACCGCGAGTGTCTCGGTCTCGGCTGAAACAGAGTCCTTGGTACTTCTGTCCACCGAAACCGTACAACCGACAACCTCGGCCCCGGAGGCCACTTCTGTATCGGTTATTGAATCTCCATTAGAATCTGGTGTCCAGGAACCTTCCGGCACCATTCCCTTAGACAAAACTACTCCAGTACGTGGTGCAGCCAGGCCTCCTGCATCCATGTCTATTAAGGCATTCTCCAGGGCTAAAGCTGCTAAATAATCAAAATCTATGCCTCCCAGGGTTATCCCTCAGGGGCCCACTACAGGTTCTCAGATCCTTAGTTTAGCAGAGGACCTTATTTCTTTAATTAGGGGCTCACAGCCTCATCCGGACAGGGGCTCTCAACCTCCTACAGAAAAAAGGCCCAGGGTTGAGCCCTATGATCCCCACTACTCAGATGAGGCCTCTGATGGCTCTGCTCTCTCAGACTACCAGGAGGTGGCTTTTTCGGCCTACAAGGATTCTGATGCAGAGGAATCTATCCCTTCGGCCTCCCCTCCTGAAGAGCTGTCCTTTGGGGAAACTCTGCACACTATGAGGGAGCATTTCCAATGGCAGGGCCAGGATTTCTCTGATTCCAGGAAAAGATTAAGGACCTTCTTGCATTTGCCTCAGCATAGTCCTTTGGCTATTCCCCCTGTTTTGAATGTCATTGATAATGTGTACTCTGAGTCTAGCACAACCCCTAACACCCTCCCTCCGGCTCCTGCCAAACCCGATAGGTATTACAGGGTCCCGGAATCACATCTTTTCCTTTTCAAGGCACACTCTGCTGATCCAGAAACTATTTCCCAGGGCCCTAAAGGGGTTGCAGCTGTCACTACAAAAAATCCACTCCCCTCTGAAAGGGAGTCCAGGGCTTTAGAGCGATGGGGTAAAAAAGTGTATACTTCTGCTACCCTTTCTCTGAGGGCTTTAAATTGTCAATTCCATATGATACAGTACCAAGAGTATTTGTTAGATGAGTTGCATAAAAAACTGTCTTCACCTGTACCCTTAGATCGCAAATCACTTCAGGATCTGGTACATAATTCTCAACAGGTTAGCAACCATTTCTTGCAGTGTGGTTATGATGCATTGGAAGCTTCATGTAGGTCAGCTATGACAGGTGCAGTCATACGTAGGCATGCTTGGCTGAAGGAACAATCTCTGCCAGACCATGTTAAAGCAAAGCTTCTGGATGCTCCACTGGAAAAGCAAAAGTTATTTGGCTCCACTGCTCAGGAGGTCTTAAAGAAATTTGAAGAAAAGGCAAAATCTGTACAAACAGTCAAAGATTTTATGCAAGTCCAACCACCAAGCTTCAGCAGAAATTGGTCTTCCAAGAACTGGTCCTTTCCAGACACAGAGAGATTTCAGAGAGGCAAGAACAGGCGTGCCAGAGGTAGAGGGCAAGCTAGAGGCTCCTACAGAGGACGTCAATGGCAGCCTCCCAACCAGAGAGGTAGTGCAGGGCCTACAACTGCTGCTGAAGGACAGACTCAATTACTTTACTTTGACACCGCCAACCAGGGCTCAATTGGAAGCACTTTGGGCGGAAAGCTTTCCTTATTCTCAGGAAATTGGCACATTATTACAAGGGACAAATGGACACTACAAATAATAGACAAAGGATACAAGTTCCATTTCCACACGTTACCGAAAAGAAAAGGCATGCCAGACCTGCCACCAAATCAAAGGGCAGAGGCTTTAAAACAAATCTCCAACTTAATGCAAATGAAAGCAATAGAAAAGGTTCCTCTCTCAGAACAAGGCCAAGGATTTTATTGCAGACTCTTCCTTGTTCCAAGAAAAGAAAAGCAATGGAGGCCTATTCTCGACTTGTCTGCACTGAATACTTATCTCATTGTGCCAAAATTCAAAATGCTGACTCTACAGCAACTCCTTCCCATGCTGGGCAAGGGGTCTTGGCTGGTAACTCTGGACCTCAAGGAGGCATACCTGCATGTCCCTATCAGACAAAGCTGCAGAAGACACCTCAGATTTCTTGCAGGTTCAGAGCATTATCAATTCTCAGCATTGCCCTTTGGCTTATCTACTGTGCCCAGAGTATTCACGAAATGCCTGGCATCAGTAATTGCACACTGCAGACTTCAGTGGATGCAAATATACCCGTATCTGGACGACTGCCTTATACAAGCGGACAGCCAACAAACTTTGGTAAAACACTTGAATTTTGCCATCCACCTTCTTCAGGCCTTGGGATATACAGTCAACATTCACAAGTCAAGACTCGTACCATCCCAGAGAATAACCTTTCTGGGTGCGAATCTAGACACAACCACCCAAATGGCTTTTCTCACAGAAGAAAAACAAAGTCAACTACCTACCGGATTACTTCAAAAACCTGTCAAGGCAAACTCAGCTGACTGCAAGGAAAATCCTGCAGGCCCTGGGTTACATGGCTTCTTGCATTCTTCTGATTCCTCAAGCAAGGCTACATATGAGGAAACTACAATGGTACCTAAGGAGTTTATGGACTCAGCACAGTCACAGCTTGGAAACTTTGATACCACTCATCCCATGCCTTCAAAGGAAATTTCTGTGGTGGGCTCAAGCAAGCCAGTCAAACAGGGGTCTGCCCTTCAGCAAACCAATAGCCAGAAAAACCATTACAACGGACGCTTCAGACCACGGATGGGGAGCGCACATGGAGGGAAGGTGCATTCAAGGACTATGGTCACAAAAAGAGCTACGCATGCACATAAACCAAAAGGAAATGCTGGCAGTGATCCATGCAATCGAGGCCTTCATTCTATTTCTACATCAAGGCCACCTGCTAATAAGGACAGACAACACCACAGTTATGTGGTACATAAACAAGCAAGGAGGTACCCATTCCTACCCTCTTTGCAGACTGGCAATGAATCTATGGGAATTTTCCTTGACACTCAATATAGAACTGCAATCCCAGTTTGTGCCAGGAAAGGACAATCTACTGGCGGACAGCTTAAGCAGGAACATCATGGATGCACACGAATGGATGCCGCACCCAGACATCTTCCATCAGATAACACAATCATGGGGGAGACCGGACATAGACCTCTTTGCCTCCCCACACAATCATCAGCTGAAGAAATTCTGCTCAAGGACATACCACCCACAAGCATGGAAAGTGGACGCCCTCTCTTTCAGCTGGAGAACTCTAACAGTGTATGCATTCCCACCTCTTCCATTAATGACCAAGGTCTTACTGAAGATCAGGGCAGAGCAGCCCAGAGTGATCCTGATAGCTCCGGACTGGCCAAGACAGCACTGGTACCCATTGCTAAAAAGCATGTCACGGACGAAACCATGGCTTCTTCCACAATGGCCGCTTCTCCTGACACAGCACAATTACAAAACTTTGCATTCCAACCTGAAAACATTGCAACTAACTGCCTGGAAAATACCCTGATTCATCACCAGGATAAGCTATCCAAGAGAGTGAAGGATATCATCATGGAAGCTCGCAGGCCTTCCACAAGAAAGGCATACTCAGCAAAATGGAAAAGATTTCACACCTGGAGCACCTCAAAGGGCCTAGATTCAAAAGTTATGAACATGGCACATATCCTGGAATATTTGGTAGAAATGCTTCACAATGGCCTGTCTTACTCTTCCATTAAAGTTCATGCTTCAGCAATTTCAGCAGAGTACAATACTGATCCACCTTTCTTCTCTCATCCTCTCCTAAGACAGTTTCTAAGAGGAATTAAAAACATTAATCTTCCAAGGAATCCACCAGTGCCTACTTGGGACCTTAACTTCGTGTTGGAAAAACTAACACTACCTCCCTTTGAACCAGCGGCATCTGCAGAACTACAGTTCCTGTCTTGGAAGACCGCTTTCCTTCTGGCCATAACCTCAGCAAGAAGAGTATCTGAGTTACAGGCCCTCATGGCAGTGCAGCCATTTCTTATCTTTCATCAAGACAGAGTCTCTTTGAGAACCAATCCTTCATTTATGCCAAAGGTGGTATCCAGGGTCTCATTAAACCAAGCTATTCACCTGCCTACCTTCTTTCCAAATCCACAAAACAAAGGGGAAAAGCTTTTGCACACCCTGGACATACACAGACAGTTGCGCTACTACTTGGACAGAACTAAAAGTTGCAGAAAAACTGACCAGCTGTTTGTAGCATATGCTGCTAGTGCACAAGGAAAAGCAAGTTCCAAACAGACAATTTCTAAATGGATAGGAAACTGCATTCGCTTTTGTTACTCCTTTCATGGAAAAACTGTGCCAGCTAACATTAGACCTCATTCGACCAGAGCCACAGCCACCTCCACAGCCTTCTTAAGAGGGGTGGTTACCAAGGACATTTTAGAAGCTGCTACATGGAGCTCCGTGCATACATTTTCCAAGCATTACAATTTACCTTTATATTCCAGATCCAGAGCAGGCTTTGCTACGGCAGTCCTGCAGGGCATTTTAGCTACACCATCCTTTACATAGATCCTCCACCCCCAGATTGGCTATGGTATTCTACCCATATGAGATGACTGCAGATGCATCCTTGAAGGACATAGTACAGTTTTGTACCTACCATAAATGTAGATGTCCGATAGGTATGCATCTGCAGTCAGGTTTACCCTCCCTCCTTCCCCTCTGTAGTATTTATTGGGTACTTATCCCTCTCATAGCTTGCTGGGGTTATCTATTATGGTGTATTTGTTTTATATATATATTTATGCATATATATTTCTGTGCATGTTTGGAATTTATTGCATTCCTCCAAATTTAGCCTTCCTTAGAGGGCACCTGGCATCTGGGGCAAGAAAAACTGAGGAAGATGGCGTCGGCTGACGCTTTTATACCCCGGACGCTCTGACGTCGGGGAAGGGGCGACATCAGCCGACGCCGGACCCAGACTTTGGAATCCGGTCTACCGCAGGGCTGCCTGAGGCAGGACAACCCATATGTGATGACTGCAGATGCATTCCTATCGGACATCTACATTTATGGTAGGTACAAAACTGTACTTTTTGTACCTACCATAAATGTAGATGTTCGAGTGCTAATACAGCTGCAGTACAGGTTTCCCTCCCTCCATCCCCCTCTAGGTACAGGATTAGTGGCTAACTCCTCCTCATACATCCTGTTTTGGGTTATCCTCCTATGGTGTATTTGCTTGCAACTTCTCTTTTTTGATAACATTGCATTGCTAGAATATATTTATATATATATATATATATATATATATATATATATATATAGGCATATAGCCTTATAATTTATGTATTGCCTTCCTTTTGGGGGGCACCTGACATCTGGGGCAAGAAAGACTGAAGAATATGGTGTTGGCTGTGACTTATTTACCCCTGTCGCACTGACGTCAGGGAAGAAGGCGACAACAACCGACGCCGGACCAAGACTTTGGAATTCGGCCGACCGAGGACCCGCCTGACGGCAGAGAACCCATATTTGATTACTGCAGCTGTATTAGCACTCGAACATCTACATTTATGGTAGGTACAAAACTGTACTTTCTTCAAACAAATTCAGGGGGTAGCCATGGGGGCGAGATGTGCCCCCACATACACAAATATTATTTTGTCTGCCTGGGAGGATAGGTACATTATCAATTCCGAGTTCAAACATTGTTGGAAATTTTATAGGCGTTATTTGGATGACGTGCTTTTTTATGGGTAGGGTCAAAGGATGAATTTTTCGTTTTCTATAACTATATTTCAAAATCAACTGATTTTTTGGGCTTCACCTATCAGTGTGATAAGAATATTTTAAAGTATTTAGACATCTCCATAGGGAAATGTGAACACGGTTTCTTTTCAAAAAGTTATAGAAAGGAAACCTTTTCGAACTCTTATTTAGCTTATAATAGTGCCCACCCTTACCACCAGAAAAAAGGTATTGTCAAGGGACAATTTGTAAGGGGAAGCAGAATGACATCAAGAGAATCGTATTTTAATGATGAGTGTATATTGTTGCGCGAAATGTTCAGAGATGGAGGATACCCTATTAAACTTATAGAGATAATAGAGAAGGAGGTTAGGATAGGAAGACAGGATAAATTTATTCCTATTTTAAGTAATAGAACAGGATGAAATAATGAAAAAGTGAAAGCAGATAAATATGAAGGGGAAAGTAATTTTGTAGTAGATTTTAGTGGGGAATCAGTAAAGATAAGAAAAATTCTAGAGCACAAATGGACTAGATTTAGAGAAATTTCGGACCTTGAAAGTATGTTTGTACTCCCCCTAAAATGTACTTATCGAAAGGGGAAGAGTTTAAAGACTATTCTGGAGGGTAAAAATGGAATGAATCCAGTTAGAGAAGGAAAAGTAGGAACATTTAAGAGTGGAAGATGCTCACAGTGTCCATATATTTGTACAAGAGCGACCATCTATATTAATAGTAGGGACTTCCTGATTCAAAGTAAACATTTCGCGAATTGCGAAACTAGCGGGATAGTGTATATAGGGTTGTGTTATTATTGCGATGCATTTTATGTGGATAAATCAGAAAGGAAACTGAAAAATAGAATTTATGAGCACAATTATGAAATTAGGACGAAATGCACAAATAATGCACTTTATAGACATAAAATATGTTGTCAGGAAGCAAACTTCAACAACTTCGTTTTAGAAGTGGTGGAAAAGGACATAAGGGGTGGTCCATGGGAAACCTCTATAGAATACAAAGAACTATTGTGGCAATTATTTTTGGAAGCCAATAAACCCCCAGCACTGAACGATAGTTTCCCTAGCCCCAGTTCTAAAGATGAGGGCAGCAAAACTTTAGTTATTTATTTATTTATATGGTCTGATTTTGTTCTGTAAAATAGTTATTGTCTCAAGAATTTTGTGAGTGTATTTTAAATCACCCTTATAAATTGTATTTTCCTATGATTTCATTAGTGCCATATTACATTTTTACACTAGATGGTGCTAACAAACACAGATATTAAAAATATATACGATTACCCTATGGAGTATTTTACATGTACATTTAAAATACATTTTTAATATCTGTGTTTGTTAGCACCATCTAGTGTAAAAAGTAATATTGCACTAATGAAATCATAGGAAAATACAATATTAAAAATATTTATATCAGAAAGTAGGTTTTAAGGACTAGGTTATGGCTGTATGGATTTTATAAGGTGTCCCTTTTTATATGTTAGGTATATATTCTGTTTGTTTTTTTGTGGAAGTGTTTATTAAATTAAATTATTTAATTGTTTTATTGATTAATTAGTTAATGAATTCAAGTGATGTATAAGGATGGGTGAGTTGTAGATATGCATTCTGTTGTGCATCCGAAGAAGTCATTTGAAACGAAAATGCAGTGTGTTTTGGGAAAAGTGTTAATATGCTTTGGAGTGTTGTGAGTTCCAATAAAGAGTGGTACGAGCAATAAACGAGTCGAGCCTCTTTCTCTCTACCATTGCCTTTATGCTTGTTGGTTGGACTGTTTAGGCAATTGGTTTCATCGTTTTTACTTTCAGAATACAGATTACACCAATTGGATGTGCATAGACAACTGCGTTTCGATCTCCATAGAACTAGAGAGATGAGAAAATCAGATCAGTTATTCCTTTCATTTGGTAACAACAAGCAAGGCCTTCCAGTTTCTAAAGTAACATTGTCAAAATGGTTATCAGACACCATAGGCCATACCTACCATTTGACACAAAAAGATCTTCCAGCAAAACCCAAAGGTCATTCAACCAGGTCAGTAGCTACTTCGGTAGCGTTTCAGTCTAGATTGCCCATAGATTCAATTTGTGCAGCAGCTACCTGGGCAGATCCTCATACATTCATCGCTCATTACAAAGTAGATGTGGCTTCCCAGGCAGGACTTCCTTTGGTTCCACGATTCTGAAGAGTCTGTTCCAATGAGTCACCCAGGATTGAGGTGCTAGGAACGCTGTCCCATGCAGCAAGAATGAAGGCGAGATTGGACAACTTAACATAAAGAAGTTATGTAACTACCATAACGTTCCATATTAGTTGTCCTTCATCACGCCTTCCTTCTTGCATCCCTCCCTCCTTCCCCCTTCCTCAAGGATTGAGAGGAGTTTCTCAGTGGTTTCACTGGTTAGTTTGTTTTGTTGTTAGTTGCTTTCCAAGCAAACCATGACAATTAACTGTATATCCAGGTTTATTAATGGATTATCTTCTATAATTATGTGTAGTCTGAGCTATCTCAAACGAGATCTGGGTAGCTGACGCTGGGCATTCTGGGATAAGGGGTAGCCTTGAGCCAGTAAATAGCTCTGGAGGTATAGTAAGTGGCCGAGTCGGAGCCAAGGATCATCCAGCAAGAAGGAAGGCGAGATGAAGGACAACTAACATGGAACGTTATGTTAGGTACATAACTTCTTTTTTTTTTTTTTTTTTTTTTTTTTTTACAGTTTTAATGCAATTATAATAAAATTATTATAAATTTTAGACAGTAATAGAATAATAAGGTTTATGCATATAGTTTTATACATTTTTAAATGAGAACATATGACAGTTTACTTCACTGCTGTGCTTGCATGTAGTGTAATATGTTTTTTTTTTTTGTTCTGTTTCTTTAAATTTTCTTTAAGTTGTTAATAGCTTTGAGGCTACTCATTTTGATTGCAGGTATAAATAGGGGTGTGATTTTAGTTTCGGTGTTTATTTCTGATGGTGCTGTGACGAAAACGTACATAAACTAGTGACGTTAAATACCAGAAGTGCCTGCCTTTTATTCGCTTGGGTTTATTTGTGGCTGTACATCTACTGGAGTTGTTTGCATCCTCGGCCTTTGGAGTGCTCCGAGTGTTATGGTGACTGAGGATACCCCTATTTGATTCACGTTTATTTGTACCGTTTTTTGTGTTTGTGACTACTCCGGTTGTTATGGCAGCCAGTAACAGTGAAGCTGGAGAACTAAAAACTCTTATCAGTCATTTATCTCAACTTAATGAGCTGCTGACTCCCTCCTGTCAATCAGCACTGAGCGGCGGATCCATGCACTCACTTCCTGGCAATCAGGAAGCTTTGCAGACAGCTTTTAGTGCTACACAGGCTGCTAAGAACTGCCTTGAGAGTTCTGTAAGGCAAAATGGGGCAGGCAGAGGTGATTTAGAGTTTGAAGAAATGCCTAGAATTCTAGCTGGAGTGGATGAACAGAGTGATGTCAACTTTCAAGCTGGGACTTCTTTATAAACTATCTTACAAGGTGACTTGTAATGTTAACTATGAATTCTAGTAGCTTTAATGTGTGGCTTGAAAGACGCTTTGACTTTACAGCTGTTAACACTAAAGAATTGACTGTGTGTAGTAATGTAGCATATGCTGACAATGTTATTTTTTTTGCAAATGCTTATGCTTAAACACCATTCCTTAAATCTTGATATTTATCTTAATGAATGTTTAAAACTGGGAATTGTGCCTAAGGCTCTTAAGCTTTGGAAATTTCCCAACAATGTTGTTGGTTCGTTTTTCACCAAAATTTGTTGCATATTTTTGATAGAGCTGGTTTTGAGGTAATGCAAGCCATCAAGAACAATGAGTCTATTTCAAGAGCTGTTTTTAAGCAGATAGAAATTGTCAACAGGAAAATTACTGAAGATTTATTATTTAAAGTAGATAAATACTGGAAGCAATATATGGATGTTAGGGTCAGCGTTGACCAAAAATGTAATACAATTTTTGAGAGAAAAAAAGAGGGAAATTGACAGGGATTTGATTGAGTACACGGAAAAAAGGAGTTATCCTAAACCTAGGGGGGTTGCTGACCCACTTTCTAATAGATTGAAGTTTAATAATAAAGGGGACACTAGCTCTAGAGATGACTGGGATGAAAAAGAAACTGAACTGTCTCAAGGTGAACCTAGTTTAAGCTACCGGGACCTTGTGGAATACCCACCCCTCAGGAGGTCCGAGAGGATCCAGAACAAATATTCCAACAGTTATTACTGGAGGGGCAGGGGCAACAATATGGGTTGGACCAGTGAGAGAAGGCAACAGGTAATATTAAATGAAACACCAGCCTTAAACCTTCAGTCTTTTACTGGAGGGGCCTATATGTACCTATAGGGGATATAACATATTTAATTACAGTAGCCTGGATATTAATGAGACTTGTTTCTCACTATTTTCGAAGGGATTCAGTTTTGTCCCCAAGCGGAAGTCGGACATTAGTAGAGTGATTATTGATCTTAAAATATTTCTGCGGAAGAAAAACTTCGAAATGATGGGTGAACATAGGTTGTTCCATGAAGGTCTTAAGAGAAAAAGTACTTTTAACCCCCCCCACCCACCCTCAGTTGAAAAATTTTGAGTTGATTGTGCCGAAAGAACTTAGGAGAGCTATAATGAACAACAGAGTTTCACCTAATATTACTACTGAAGAGTATACCCTATTGAAAGACATTAGGCACAATAAATATGTAAGGGTTATGAAACCAGATAAGGGAGGGGGCGTGGTTGTCATCGACACCACCATTTATGATGCAAAAATGTTAGACTTTCTTGGGGAACCAGAAAAGTATATTAGGGCATCCAAGAATGAAATCAGTATTGCCCATCATTGGATCCATTTAGCCTTGAATGACTTAATGCTTGAAGGTTTGATTGATGTAGATACTCTTGAATTTTTAACCAATGACAAACCCCGTGTTCCCTCTATATTTGGGATACCCAAAGTACATAAGGACCCCCCCACCCCACCCCACTTAGACCCATAGTGGCGGCTAAAGAATCCATTACTGTCCCTTTAGCAAAATACTTTGATGTAAAGTTAAAACATATCCCCCAACAAGAGCAGTTTGTTTTAAGGGACTCGTGGGACATGCTAAGGTGTATTAAGTCTGAATTTCTACATCCACAGTTGTTTGTCACCATAGACATAGTTGATCTGTGTGGATGTATTACACACAATATTGGTTTGGTTTGAGGAGGTAATTTATGATTGTGGTGGTTTGTCTTTCAATGAATTTCGAACGTGCGTTGAGTTGATTAATCTAGTTAACTTTTTTTTTGTTCTTCGAGGGGGAAATTTTCCAGTGGGGTTGCTATGGGTGCTAGATGCACCCTGATTTATGCTAATCTTGTACTTGTGTACTGGGAGCAAAAATATGTTTGAGTCCCCATATAAAGATTGTTGGTTCATCTTTGGATGGTTTTTGGATGACATAGTCCTCTTTTGCAAAGACACAGAGGACAGACTGAAGGAATTTTTGGATTACATTTCCAAGAGCACTAGCTTTTTGAGGTTCACCCATCATTGTGCTAGAGATACTGTAAACTATTTGGATATTACTATTGAGAAAACACCAAGTGGCTTTAAATCAAAAATCTTTAGGAAAAAGACATATTTCAACTCTTTCCTCCACTTTAAAGTGCCCACCATTTTAGTCAGAAAAAGATATAGTGAAAGGTCAGCTGGTGAGAGCTTAGTCATATGACCACTGAGGACAGTGACTTTGAGGTATTGAAGTTAAAAGAAGTGTTCACTGAGAGGGTTTTCCTAGTGGACTGATAGAACAGTTGGCTAAGGAAGTAAAAGAGGGCAGGCAAAGTAGATTTTGCCCTATAATATTATAAGTACTGATACTGCACTTGTAAGTAAGAACTACAAGTCTTCCTTTACCACTGATTTTAGCAGAGACGCTATTGTTATTAGAGACATTTTGAATAATGAGTGGGGTAGATTCTCCCAGTTGTCTAACCTTAGAGAGGTTAAGGATACTTCCCTCACTTGTGCTTTTAGAAAGGGCCTGAATATTAAAAATTTGATAGAAATTTTTCAAATAGGACTAATCGTTATAAATTAGGGACATGCAAATGTGGTAGATGCCCCCAGTGCCCTCTGATAGCACAAGATGAAGCGGTGAAAGTAGAAGCACGCAGCAAATGCATAGCTGCGACTAGCCATTCCTCATGTGAATCTATGGGTCTGGTATATATATAGCTAAATGTGGGTCTTGTCCCGCTTTTTATATTGGTAAAACGGAGAGAAAGCTGAAGTGACAAATATTTGAGCACACTAGGGACATTCGTAACCAAAATGTTAACAACACCCTATAATAAACACGCTTTGGTGTGTGATCAGGCTGTTTTTTCTTTTTGTGTGTTAGAAGAAATTCCCTGTGATGTGAGAGGTGGTAAATGGAAGTCACTAATTGAGTACCATGAGTTATGTTGGCAGGTTATCCTTGAAGCCTACAGGGAACCTGGATTAAATGAGAATGTTTCCTTTCTACCTGTCCTGAAGTTAAGGGCTGCAAGATTGTAATGTGTAGATTGTGCAATATTTATATAAGTTTTTTTTAAAAAAAAATTGTTTTTACAGTTTTAATGAAATTATACGAAAAATATAAATTTTAGAATAGTAATAAGTAATAATTAGGATAATAAGGTTTATGGATATAGTTTTATACGTTTTTAAATGAGAACTCATGACAGTTTACTTCAGTGCTGTGCTTGCATGTAGTGTAATATGCTCTTTTTTTGTTCTGTCTTTTTAAATTTTCTTTTAAGTTGTTAATAGCTTTGAGGCTACTCAGTTTGATTGCAGATATAAATAGGGGTGTGATTTTAGTTCCGGTGTTCATTTTTGATGAAGTGTTGTGGCGAAAACGTACATATTAAACTAGTGGCATTAAATACCAGAAGTGCCTGCCTTTTATTCGTTTGGAATTATTTGTGGCTGTACATCTACTGGAGTTGTTTGCATCCTCGGTCTTTGGAGTACCCTGTTGAGGTCTTTTTTCTTGTTTTTGTTTTGGTCACTGCATTCCTGCCCAGGTTCATATCATCCATTTAGGAAAGTATAGGTGTTGATGTCAGATCCCCCATAAGGACTCCCTCAACCTGTTCCTCTTCTGACCATGACCATAAATCTTGCATGATTTGTCAGGCCTTTGTTCCAGAGATTCTTCACAGCCGTCTGCACGCTGTTAATATCTATTTAGAAAACCAACACCCCAAATGTGTTACTGTTGTGATGGAAGGGCCATCCGGTCAGACAGTCAAGCCAGTGCAAAAGAAGGCCAGCGTTACCAGGCCTAGCCTACTGCTGCACCACCTCCACCTGACATTCCCCCTGTAGCCGATATACACCTGGAGGAACATACAGAACCAGCCGACTGTGGTATAGCGGGTACTGTTCTGGAAGTCACAGAACCAAGGGCTGAAAGCACGTCCATGGAGGTTACACGGACATCGTGTGCCTACAACTAGTGGGAACCTTTGCTTGCTGCGGAAGTCCAGACCGGCCCTTCTGCCATTTGGGAGCTGCCTGAACCTAGGCCCTCCTTAGGACCTGTGCCCTCTAGGCCTGTTTCTTCTTTAAAAAGTAAACAAAAAATGAAACGTGCATCTCCACCATGTCCCTCTATTCCAGTATTGCAGTATTCTTACTGTGGGATTCTCCACCTCAGGCGACAAGAACGTTAGCTCCTATACAAAAGTTTAAGCCCGGCTGCTGTTGGTGCTGTGGGACATCACATGCAGGGCCATAAACCAGGGACCTCGAATGTGACTTCTGCATGCACAGACCTCAGAACTTTTCTGCTGCAGTCGAACGTCAAGTTGATCGCATCGCTCCTCTGCTTATCAGGACATCTAAAGCTAAGTACCCCGTTGGGGATTCTTAAATTTTATTACCTCTTGAGCTTGGTTTGCTTGTTTGCTGTTAGCCGATGTCTGCTAAGAAGGGTAAATGCCGATATGGATGTCAAATTCTGTATAAGGACTCCCATGACCACTGCATTTTTTGTCTTGGCTGGGAACACGACCATGCCTCCTGCGCCATCTGCCAATCCTTCGTCCCTAAAATGCTTAGAAGCTGTCTGGCCACCCTTAACCTATATTTTGAAAATCAGAGACTCAAAAAGTTAGCACTGAGGATGGACCTGGAGTCTGCCGCCCAGGTGGAACCACCAAGGAAGAAGGCGAAGCTTTCACAGCCTACTACCTGTGCCCCTCTGTCGTTGGACGCCCCTCCAACTGCCGATGTAGGGGTTGAGGGACGTCTGCTAGAGCCGTCTACTTTGGCAGCTGCCCTCAATGAAATCGCTTCTGAAGTACCGGCCGCCATGTCCGCTGAGGTTACTCAGACGTCAGTTACTACCGAAGTCAAGTGGAGAACCAGGCTCCACCAGATGCCTTTCTGGGATACAGGCATCTGAGTCCTGCTACTTTAGCTCAGGACCCAGAACCTAGGCCTTCTCTCTCTCCCAAAACCACCCCATTAAAAAGGAAACAAAAGAGCAAACATTTATCTTCCTCTCCTGAGGGACAACCTGACTGGCAATCTTATACCCAGTCTTTCATGCAGGCGTTCATGGCGCTTAAGCTTCCTCACCCCCCCCCCCTCCACGCTATCCCAGTGCTTAGTCCAAGGCCTGCCTTTGCAACTTTAGTTCTTCCTCCTATTTCCCAGGAAGAAGAAGAGGTTCTTTCCTCATTATCAGATGAGTCACAAATAGCCTCTCCCCGGAGTACTATTCTCCAGATCAGAAATCCATAGAGGGGGACTCTCCTCCAGAAGACATCACTTTTGGGGAGACCATTACCAAAATGAAAGAATATTTTAAATGGTATACTTCCCAAATGACTGAAACCCAGAAAAGATATTTTGAGTTTCCTCAGATGGAAACCCCCTCACCATCTGCCATCTCCCCAGTTATACATGCATACCAAAAGGCATTTGCATCAGCATCTAAAAATCCTGATTCCCGCCACCTGCACCAAAGAGACCTGATCATTTCTATAAAGTGCCTGATGGCCACAAAATTTTAGTAAAACCCTCCTTGGTGGTCCCTGCTGCGATAGCTATGACCCCAGACAAACAGTCAAGACTGATTCCTGCCTTGTCACTTTTACCTACAGACAAGGGTAGCAAGACTGGACAAGGTTTATACCTCTTCCACCCTAGCCTTCTGGACCATAAATTACCGAACCCATATGATTAAGTATGCATTGCATTTGGTTTCCCAAGCATCTACTCTTCTGTCCTCCTTGCCTGACTCTCCCAACAAGTCAAACTTGACTCTGGCATCCCAGGTAGCCAGACACTCGATTAGGTGCAGTTATGATGCAGCAGAGGCCTCTGCTAGATCCACTGCATCTGCATCTGCATCTGTATGTCATAGATATTCATGGCTTAGGCTACAACCATTGCCAGAAGATTTCAAATCCAAGATTCTAGATACCCCAGTAGACCACAACCTCTTGTTTGGTAAACCGTCTGCAGAACTGTTGAAGAACCTCTAGGAGAAGAGTAAGGAGCTTCAAGATATTAAGCACCTTCTGGTATCTCCAATATCAAAATACTGCAAAAACTGTCCAGCTAAGACCACTTATGTCAGAAGGAACCCCTTCTCTGCTTCCCCTTCTTCTTCCAGCCATAGGAAAGGTACTAGGAGGCAAGCCTCTTCCAGGCCTGCCTCTTCTCAGCCTACCTACAGGCAGCTGTTTCAGAACAGAAATAGTACAAACAATGCGTGACTGCCTTGCCCACCTTCCCCTGACATCCTGCCTCTCCCACTGCCTGCCCCTTTGGAAAACAATCACTTCAGATCACTGAGGCTTGGCAATAGTGGAAAAGGGATATTTCCTATCCTGGAAAGAAAGGCCCATCCCACAGGGCATCCCATTCCCTCCCAAAAACCAACTTCACCTTATGCCTCCCATTATCCAGGAACTACTGACTCATGGAACCATAGAACCTGTTCCTTCAGGCTAAGAAGGGAAAGTCTTCTACTCAGGGCTTTTCCTAATACGAAAAAAGGACGACCATGGAAACTAATCCTGGATTTGTCTTTCCTAAACCTCTTTTTAAAAGTCACTTCCTTCAGAATGCTGTCCCTCCAAACCGTCCTTCCTCTATTACCACCCAAAGTGTCCGTGGCCACTCTAGATCTGAAGGAGACCTACCTCTAGTCCCTATACAAGCCCACACACAGAAAGTACTCACGTTTTGATGGGCCCTGCTCGCACTTTCAAATTTACTCTCTTGCCTTTTGGTATATCCACTGCACCCAGGGTCTTCACCAAATGCCTAGCTCCTGTCATAGCCTACTGCAGGACCAAGGATATCCAGATCTAACCATACCTGGATGATATTCTTATTCTTGCAGAAAAAGAAAACACCCTAAAAAAATCTGCAGTTTTCCATGTCTCTGCTTTAAGGGTTGGGGTTCACCCTCAACCTCACCAAATCATCCCTTTCACCAGAGAAGGACAAAATCTTCCCTGGATGCAGGGCCCGGACTGACCTAATGAAGACCTTCCTTCCTCAGGACAAAGAGCTTTCCCTAACACACCACTTCCAGGACCTTCCCCAAGCCCACCAACTGTCAAAAAGACAATTCATGCGACTTCTGGGGCTTATGGCAGTCACAGAACCTTTGCTACCACTAGACAGGATACACATGAGGAAGTTGCAGTGGTATCTGAAGAATGTGTGGTCCCAACACAGCCAGCCCCTAGAGTTAAGGTGGTGGACTCAAGTTCAATTGAACCCAGAACCCAGGGCTTCCCCTCCTACCCCCCACACCAGCTCAACATATGCACACAGATTCCTCAGTTTTGGGTTGAGGGGCTACCATGAAGGGCCTCAATATGCAAGAACGCTGGCAGGCATCCCTCCTGAAAAAACACATCAATGTAAGGGAAATGACTGCAGTTCATTTAGCCCTGAAAGCCTTTTTTCCCCTTCTACAACCAGGCCCCCTTCAAATCTTCACAGAACACTATGGTTTTGTGGTACATCAACAAATGGGGGGGGGGACAAGTTTTACCTCCTCTGCAGGCTGGCAATGCAGATTTGGGACCTAGCCACACAAAACAATTTATCCTTGCAGGCAGTTTACATCCCATCCCAGGACAAACACCAAGCGGATGCTCTCAGCAGATCCTTCTCTCTGCATCACGAGTGGATGTTTCACAAAGAAGTATTTCTAGACATTGCCCACCAGTGGGGTACATCTCAAATAGATTTATTTGCCTCCCCTCAGAACAGACAACTGAGGAAATTTTGTACCAAGGACCACTTCCCACTAGCCTGAAGCATGGGCACCTTCACCATCTCATGGAAAGGATGATTTTTGTATGCCTTCCTTCCCTTTCCTCTCATTCCGAAGGTCCTCCAAAAATCTTGCTGTTGACTCCCTATTGGCCAAGGCATCATTTTTTCCCCATTCTGCTATCTCTTGCCAAGGGCAGTCACCACAAGTTACCCCACAAGGTGGACTTGCACAGCAGAAGGGAACTCTAATCCATCCTCACGTGGGGATGCTGTGCCTAACACTCTGGGTGATAAACTTTTAACACCCTTGAGACACCGCTACTCCGAGGACGTGCTTTCTGTCCAGAGGGAGGCCAGGAAACCAAAGACAAGAAGATTCTGCATATCAAAATGGGAAAGATTCTCCAAATGGTGTCTAAAAAGATGTAGGGCCCCCTTTCTAACAGATGTCCCTCTAGTCCTAGCTTGTGTGTGTGAGCTTATCAAGACAGGCCTTTCATATTCTCCAGTGAAAGTGCACCTATCTGCTGTCTCTGCTTGTTTACCCTTAGACCCTCCTTTACTCTCCAGGCTAGATGTCAAGTTGTTCTTGAAAGGAGTCTGACACACAAGACCACCAAGGAAGCTTTTCCCACTGCCTTGGGACCTAAATTTCATCCTAGATAAACTCAGACTTTCTCCATTTGAGCCAGCAAGTTCTACATCCCTCCATTTGCACGTAGAAAACAATCTTGCTGGTAGCTCTCACCTCAGCCAGGAGAATATCAGAGTTACCGGCACTCATGACTTGGCCTCCCTACACTATCTTCCACAAAGACAGGGTGACCCTGCACGCAAACCCCTCCTTCATTCCCAAAGTGGTCAACGAGCTATCATTAAATCAGTCTATCACCCTAGCCACCTTCTTCCCATCTGCCAGGGTACTGTTTGGCTAGGTTTATATAGGCCCTAGGGCCAATAGCCTAGTACCTACCTATGATAGTGAGAGAATACTCCATTCCTTGGATGTTCACAGACAGTTAAGGTTTTATTTGGACAAAACTTAAGACCAACTTGTTGTATACTTTCATTCCAGAGCCCTGGGCAAGGCAGTCTGGAAACAAACCATCTCCTGTTGGATCAGGAAACCTGTCTGTTTCTGCTATTCCTACCCTAGAAAAGAGTTAGTTCAACGGGTCAGAGCCCACTCTAGCAGGGCTGTAACATCCTCCAAGGGCTTCTTCAATGGCTTGGACACAGTCTCTATCCTGGAGGCATCCACCTGGTCCCACTATACATACCTTTAGCAGACACTACAAATTGGACCATATCTCCAGAGCCAGAGCAGGTTTTGCTAGAGCTGTCCTGTAAGGATTCCTGGAATCTGCTAACTCTACCTCCACCCTTCCTAAACTGTGGTACTCTCCCACAGTAAGAATACTGCAACATGGGAATAGTAGGATATAGAATAGTTGTGTAAAATCTTTCCATAACCGTAGATGTCCTTCTCTTCCATGTTGCAGTATTCCTTCCCTCCCACCTATCCCCATGCTTTTCTTTTCACCTACCCAATGGAGCACTATGGGCCACCTCATAGACTAACAAACACACATCACATTTAAGGTCTCTGGTTTATGGCCGTGCGTGTGACATCTGTCCTGCGTACCAACAGCAGCCAGGCTTAAGTTTTTTTTTTTATAGCAGCCGACGTTCAGACTCCCTTTCTTATGCTTCCCAAATGCCATTCCCTCTAGGGTATGCTTCCCCACAAGAGGACTCTGCTGAGGCAGATTACCCTGGAGATAACCTTACCTTTGGCAAAACCATTTCTCGGATGAGCGAGTTTTTCAAATGGGACTCCACTGAAATGACTGAAGTCCAAAAGAGATACTGGATACCCCTTCACCTTCTGCCATTCCACCAGTCCTACCAGCCTTCTTAGACACCTTCAAACCAGCTTTCTAAAAATCCTGAATCCCAACCCCCTACTCCTAGAAGGCCTGACAGTTTTTATTACGTCCCAGAAGGAGCTACATTTCTTATAAAATGTCCTGTTGCAGACCCTGGCACTATTTTGGTCGTGTAGAGAATCCTTCCAGACTACTACCCTCTACCTTTGTCCTTCCAGCTGATAAGGACAGTAAAACTGTGGAGCGCAGTGGTGAAAAGGTGTACACCTCTGCCACTCTGGCCTAGAGTGCCGTCAGCTACCAGACTTGCATTATAAGTATTCCTTGGCCCTTTTGACTCAGGTTTATAAACTTTTGGCTGAGCTCCCAGATTCGCCCAGAAAGTCTCAAATCTCTAGCCTGATCTCCTTGTCCTCACAAGTAAGAAGACACAGATCTAGATGTCGTGTTTCACTGTTGCAGTTATCACACTTGGGTAATCTGCCTGCAGGCAGCCTTCAGTCTGCCTGAATACCAGAGACTTCGTATTACTGCGTTGGATGCTGTCACTTCTTCCATGACGTCAGGTTGTCAGGGGTATAAAAACAGGCAGCCGACGCCAGTCTTTCTTGCTAAGGAGGAGCCTGAAGAAGAAGCAGTTCGCAAGTGCCGGTCGGCCGCTACCTGAATGTTTCGTTTTCGAGTTGAATAATCCTGAAGTCGTCTAAAGCTAAGTACCCCGTTGGGGATCCTTTTTTCTTGCTCTAACCGATGTCAGAAAAAGTTGTTAATTGTATTGCCTGTGGAAAGCAAATACCTCTCAGAGATTTTCATTCTTACTGCATCTCCTGTTTAGGCCCAGACCACGACATCCCTCCCTGTCGGTTTTGTGCCTTGTTTAACACCCGAGCCATTCGTCGTAGGGCTATCTTCATAGTTTCATAGTTTCATAGTTTCGTACTAAGCTAACTGCCCTTGCAAGCCATTTTAAGCCTAGCCAATTATCCCTTGTGAGATTCAAACCCTGCACCTTGTGTTTGTAAGGCAAACACCTTAGCCATTAAGCCACCCTCCCAACCCGCTAAATTCTTTCACTCTTAATATCCGTATTCTGAAATGGCTTCGGTAAGCCATCTGACTACCGATCTTCCAAAAAAAACTTAAAGATAAAGGCGGAGACAGACCGCATAGGTCCAAAACTGTGAACAGTGCTTCCGTTAAGCTAGCCGCCAGTGTTCTGGTACTCGGTGAGGTGCCTTTGCAGCCCCTGATGCCTGCTTCTGTGGACTCACATCCCTCTGCTGAGACCCATCCAGAGTCCGGTATGCCGCGAGATGCTTCTTTGACTATGGAACCAGTAGATGTCTCTACTTTAGATGGGTCTGGAGCTGCTGTGCAGGCACTGGCTTCTGAGGGGGGGGGTTTCATCCTACCGATGTTCGAATCAAACCGACGACTTCTTTTTTTAACCAAAACTAGTGAGTTTCTTAGGCCTAGAATACGTACTACTCCTAGAAAACTGACGACCAAAGCGCATGCTTAGGCACCCATGCCACAAAAGCAAATGCTTAGAATGGCTGAAGACCTTATTATGCTGATTAGGGGAAACCAGCCTTCCCCAGCTAAGAGACAAAGACTTCAGTCCCGTTCAGGTTCTACAGACCAGGAGTCTGATGACTCTGACCTTTCTGATTATGTAGACATGCCCTTATCCCCTATGAGGGTTCAGATGCAGAGGAATCCATTCCTTCTGCCTCCCCTCCAGAGGATTTCTCTTTTGGTGAAACCTTGCATACTTTGAGAGCATTTCATTTGGGAATGCCAAGACTATCCACAGTCCAAAAAGAGACTCAGAGAATTTTTTGAGTTGCCTCATTACAGGCCTTTAGCTATACCCCCTGTCCTGGATGTTGTGGATGATGTTTTCATGGAATTCAGTCTTACTCCAGACATTTTACCTCTGACCCGTAGGAAACCAGACAGGTACTACAGAGTACCTGATTCCCACAAGTTTCTTTTCAAGAATCCTACTGCTGATCCAGAGATAATTTCCCAGGGACCTAAAGGAATTAAGGCTACTACAGCCAAAAATCCTATCCCTTCGGACAGAGATTTGGACAGATGGGGTAAGAAGGAATATACCTCTGCAACTCTTGCTATCAGGGCATTGAATTGCCAGTTTCACATGCTGAAATACCAGCAATGTATTATGGAACTTGTTAACAAAAAGTGGTAGTTTTTCCAGATTGTGCAGAAAATAAAGAATTGCAGGAGCTTTATGCACTCTGCAAACCAAGTTAGTAAGCATATTTTGCAGTGTCGCTTTGATGCCCTGGAAGCATCTTGCAGGGCAGCATTCACTGGCTCTATACTGAGAAGACATGCTTGGCTGCAGGAGCAGGCCTTGCCAGATCAAGTCAAATTTAAATTACTAGACGCTCCTTTAAATAAGGACCTTTGTTTGGCACCAAAGCAGAAGAAGTTCTTAAGATGGAAGAAAAGGCTTAATCTATGGAAACTGTTACAGAATTCCTACAAGTGCAACCAACTTGATTCAGTAGACATTGCCCTTCAAAACACTGGTCCTTTCCAGCCCCCTCCAGGCCTACCCAAACAAGACCCAGGGGAAACACACCACCCAGACAACAGTCTCAGGGTATGCAGAGATCTGAGCAATGGATCGCCCCCACTCCTAGAGCAGGGAGTGGTAAGCTAACCTCCTTATGGAAAAAGCTCACAATGACTTCTCAACTCTGCTTCCCAGCCCTGCCCAATTGCTTGTGCCCCTAGGATGAAAACTTGCCGTTCATGCAAAAAACTTGGATGTCCACATTCAGGACCGTTGGGTCCTCAACATTGTAACCCAGGGGTGCAAATTTTATTTCCATTCACTGACAACCCCAAGCAGATTTCCAGACCTTCCTCCAAACCAGTGGGCAGAGGCTCAAAACCAAGTACTTTCCCTGCTCAATATCAGAACTATACAGCCTGTTCCACTAGAACAGAGGGGTCAAGGATTCTACTCCAGACTATTCCTGGTACCCTGGAAAGAGGGCTTGTTGGCACCCAATCCTGGATCTTTCAATTCTCAACACCTTTCTGGTGGTACCAAAATTCAAGATGCTTACCCTGCAACAGAACAGCTTCTCTCCCTATGTTAGCAAAGGATGCCTGGTTAGTCACCCTAGACATAAAAGAAGCCTATCTGCACATCCCTATAAGGGAGTCATGCAGGAAATATCTACATTTCAGGGCAGAGTCTATGCATTATCAGTTCTATTCACTTCCCTTTGGCTTATCTACTGCACCCAGGGTATTCACAAAGTGCCTGGCTACAGCAACTGTATACTGCAGGCAGAGAAATATCCAGATTTACCCGTACTTGGACAACTGCCTGATTCAGGTGGACAGTCAGGAGTTACTGCTTCAGCACCTGATGTTTGTAAAAAGCCTTCTAACTTCATTGGGGTTCCCCATCAACGGAAATAAATCACAACTGGTACCCAGTCAAAAGATTGTATTCCTGCGAGCAAGCTTTGACACAAATTCCCAGATGGCATTCCTCACTTCAGAAAAACAGGTCTGTCTGACAGACTACTTCAAACAAATGGCCACCAGAACCCAGCTATCTGCAAGAAAAATTCTGCATGCCCTAGGGTTCATGGCCTCATGTATTCTGCTAATTTCATATGCAAGACTGCATATGAGGAAACTTCAGTGGTACTTAAAAAGTCTTTGGTGCCAACATTCTCAGGACCTGCAAACAGTCATTCCTATCATATCTTGTCTAAGGACAGCATTCTTTTGGTGGGTAGAAGCATGCAACCACAACAAGGGACTGCAATTCACTCAACCCCTCGCCGCCCAGACCCTAACCACAGATGCATCAGACTATGTATGGGGTGCTCACATGGCAGGCAAATGTATTCAGGGCCACTGGAGCCCAAGGCAAATTCTCCTGCACATCAATCAAAAAGAGATGCTAGCTGTACAGAATGCCCTGAAAACTTTCAGATACCTACTCTTTCCAGGATAACTGCTGATAAAAACAGACAACACCACAGTTATATGGTACATCAACAAGCAGGGGAGAACACATTCTTACCCACTCTGTAGGTTAGCCATGGCCCTGTGGAACACTGCCTTGGACGACCAAGTTCATCTACAAGCTCAATTCCTGCCAGGCAAAAAAATTCACTGGCAGACGACTTAAGCAGAAATATCCTAGACTCACACGAGTGGAAATTGGAGCCCAGCACCTTCAACCTTCTGATCCAGAAATGGGAAACCCCAGAGGTGGATCCATTTGCCTCCCCCGACAGCCACCAGTTAAGCAAATTCTGCACCAGGTACCCTTACAGCAGGACCTGGAAGGTGGATACCCTATCCTTTCAATGGGAAAACCTCTCAGTCTATGCCTTTCTCCCTCTGCCCCTTATCTCAAGAGTATTGCTCAAGATATAACAAGACAGGCCAAGGACAATTCTGATTGCCGCGGACTGGTCACGCCAGCACTGGTACCCACTCCTACGCAGCCTGACAACGGTGCCACCCTGGCACCTACACCAGACCCCAACCCTACTTTCTGAGCAGGAGGGACAGATTTTGCATCCACAATTGCAAACCTTAAGTCTTGCAGCCTGGCTTATTCCTTAAATACCCCACCAGCAACCCTAAGCAAGCAGGTGCTGGACATCATCCTTGAAGCCAGAAGGCCCAGTGCTAGGAAATCCTATGCTGAAAAGTGGAAAAGGTATTGTTCTTGGATTTAGTGTAAAGGAAAGGACACAGCACTGCCCTCCTTACCTCTAATCCTGGATTACCTAGCATAACTACTCCACAGAGGCCTATCCTTCTTCTCCATTAAGAGCCATGCCTCTGCCATTTCGACTCGTTACAATACTGAGCCACCTCTGTTCTCTCACCCTCTCATCAAACAGTTCCTGAGAGGAGCAAACAACTTAAGGCCACCAAGGAGAGCACCCCCCCCCCCTTGGGACCTTAACTTTGTACTGGAAAAGCTCATGCTTCCCCCTTTTGAACCAGCTGCTTCAGCAGAGTTAGAATTCTTCTCTTGGAAAACAGCTTTGCTTCTAGCCATCACTTCAGCTTGAAGAGTGTTGGAGTTACAAGCACTGATGGCTGTGGAACCCTTCATTATTTTCCATGCTGACAGGGTTTCCCTCAGCACTAACCCTTCCTTTATGCTTAAAGTGGTGTGCAGTGTGGCTCTCAACCAATCCATCCATTTGCCATCCTTCTTACCTAATCCTCAAAATAAAGGGAAAAGGATCCTGCACTCTCTGGATGTGCACAGACAGCTCGGGTTCTTTCTTGATAGGAGTAAGCCTTTCAGAAAGTCTGACCAGCTGCTAGTCAGCTTTGCAACAGGGGTAGAGGTCAAGACCATTACAAAACAAACTATTTCCAAATGGATAGCACACTGCATCAATTTCCGCTACAAGCACCATGGAAAACCAACCCCTCAGGGGGTCAGAACGCATTCCACTAGAGCTACATCTACCCCTACAGCATTTCTCAGGGGAGTCCCTACAAGTGACATACTGGAAGCTGCCACCTGGAGTTCTGTATGCACCTTCACCAAGCATTACCACCTGCCTATTTTTTTTCCAAATCCAGGGCAGGATTTGCTACAGCAGTCTTGCAAGGCCTACTAGCCAGCCCTAACTCTTCTTGACTGCCTACACCCTTCCTCAGCTTTGGGAATTGACCCAAGTGTGATGACTGCAACAGTGGCACACAAAGAACATAGTACAGTTGTGTACACTTACCATAAATGTAGATGTTTGAGTGTATTCACTGTTGCAGTCCTGGTTTATCTCCCTCCAACCCCCCTGGTTTTCTCTCTCTCCTCACTATGGCTATTCCTACTGGTATTGGTATTTATGTTTTACTGGTGGTGGTTTCCCCACCATGTACTACCGCCCTATTTGGGGGCTCCTGACATTTGAGGCAAGAAAAACTGATGTAATGGCGTCAGCTGCCTGGTTTTATACCTCTCAGCATCCAACGCAGAAATACTAAGTCTGTGGTATTTGGGCCGACTGAGGGCTACCTGCAGGCAGATAACCCAAGTGTGATGACTACACCAGTGAATACACTTGAACATCTACATTTATGGTAAGTGTACACAGCTGTACCTAATGATGCTGTAGAGGCCTCGGCCAGATCTGCAGCTTCTGCCTCCGATATCAGAAGGTACAGTTGGCTGAAGCTCCAGCCCCTACCTGACAATATCAGGGCTAAACTTCTAGATGCTCCCCTCCCCTGACAATACTGACCTTTTCGAGGCCAAAGTTGAATAGAAGGGGAAAGAATTACAGAGTTTGAAGCATTTGTTTTTCACCAATTCCTAAATTCCACAGAAATGATCCCACTAAGACTCAATTCATTAGAAAACATTCTGCGCCTACTCCTAATACTAAGGGCAAAAAGAGATCCAGGAAGCAGTATCCACCTTCCAGGCCTGCTCAGACTCCAACACAGAAACCTCCATTCTAAGACATTCTGTGACTACCTACCTTCTCCTCCACCCTTTCCAGATCCCATACCCCTTTCACAGAGACTCTCTTGCTGTCTTCCCATCTGGCAAAGCATTACCTCAGACAAGTGGGTCTTATCAGTCATAGAAAAAGGTTACTTTATGACTTGGATCATTCCTCCCTCCATAAGAGGCATCAGCACCACATGGCCACCAATGGACCAGCTGGCCCTTTTCCAAACAGTCTTGAACAGCCTCCTCTCTCAAGGGACTATCCATCCAGTCCCCCTCTCAGAAAAGGGAAGGGGCTTTTACTCCAGACTTTTCCTGGTCCCAAGAAAAGACCCATGGAGACCCCTCCTGGATCTCTCCCACCTCAACCTCTTCAAGTACCCACTTTCTGCATGCTTACACTCCAAATTCTATTCCCACTGCTAATGCCTCAGGCATTTCTGGCAACCTTGGACATCAAAGATGCATATCCCTATAAGGCCCAAATACGGGAAGTATTTACTCTTCTCTGTGGATTCATCGTATTTTCAGTTCTCTGCCTCACTCTTTGGACTGTATACTGCTCCACGGGTATTCACCAAGTGTCTGGCTCCAGTTGTAGCCTTTTTCATGGTCCAAGATATACAGATTTTCTCATATCTGGATGACATACTGATCCAAGCAGATTGTTACAGTTCCCTACAGAAACATCGCCAGACAGTCATTTCTATTCTGCATTCCCTGGGTTTCACCATCAGTTTCCCCAAATCCAGCCTAAACCCCTCTCAGGACCAAGTTTTTGTGGGGTGCAGAATCAAGAAGCATGTGTTATGAAGGCATTCCTTCCACCCTAAAAGGTGGAAAGCCTACTGGCTGTCCTCCACGTCCCTGCAATGACAAGAGAATATTTCAGACTCCTAGGGCATATGGCCTCTACTAACCCCATGTTGCCACTGGCAAGGCTTCACATGAGGAAACTTCTTTGGTACCTGAGGTCCACCTGGACCCAACACTCCCACCCCTTGGACCACACCATTCCTTTCCTACCATGGCTAAGGAAGGAGATCCTTTGGTGGATGGATCAAGTCTCTCTCAACCCAGGACTTCCCTTACAACCCCTCATTCCAGTCCAAGAAATGTACACAGATGCTTCAGATCTGGGTTGGGGAGCTTCTATGGGCAGCTGGAAAGTGCAAGGCACATGGACAGGTCCATTCAAGAGGGAGCCCATCGACATTAGAGATGAGGGCTCTCATCTTTGCACTGAGAGCCTCCCAAAATATTTTGAAGGAAGGCCCCCTGAAGTTGTTCACAGACAATGCTACCGTTCTTTGGTATGTGAACAAACAGGTTGGAACAAGCTCGTACTTGCTATGCAGACTTGCACTCCAGGCCAAGGAATTGAAGGTTCAGCATGGAGTCACTCTGTAGGTGGTCTACATTGCTTCAGTTCAGAACACTCAGGCAGGCACCTTGAGCGGGTCCATGTCGCAGTCCCATGAATGGATGCTACACTGGGATGTGTTTTTGGACATAGTCCACAGGTGGGGTACGCCACATATAGATCTGTTTGCCTCCCCTCTGAGCAGACAACTTCCACAGTCTTGTACCAGGGCACCCAGCCCCCTAGCGAGAGTGACATAGACACCTCCTGTATCTCATGGAAAGGGATGTTTCTCTATGCATTCTCCCCTTCCCACTTTTACAGAAAGTCCTAATGAAAATTCAGCAGGACAAACCAAATATCTTGTTGGTGAACTCCCTTTTGGCCAAGACAGTACTAGTTCCCCCTCCTCCTCCTGCATTTAGCCAGGGGCAAACATCACAAGTTACGTCATAGACTGGACCTTATTCACACAGGACAAGGGATCCCTAATCCATCCCCACTTGGAATCTCTGAGCCTAATCCTGTGAGTGATGGTTTTGATCCCTTTAAGGCACGTTTACACTTAGGATGTGCTTAATATCCTGCAGGAGACCAGGAAACCCATTACTAGGAGATCCTGTCTGTCCAAATGGAAAATGTTCTCTATTTGGTATCTTAAAAGACCGCTAGACCCATTTCAAGGAGAGTTCCCCTTAGTGCTGTCCTGTCTATGTGAATTGCTGCAGCCAGGGATGGGATATTCTTCTGTTAAGACTCACCTTGCTGCTGTTTCTGCTTCTCTACCTCTTGACCCTCCACTTGCTTCCAGACTTAAAGTGAAGTTATTCCTGAAGGGAGTACTACATCTCAGGCCCCCCATGAGGTCAGTTCCACCACCCTGGGGCCTGAACTGTGTGTTAGGGAAGCTCACTTGTGCTCCATTTGAGCCAGCAGCTACAGTTCGCTAGAATACTACACTTTGAAAACTGTGGTTCTGGTGGCCCTGACACATTGCATAGGAGAGTGTCAGAGCTCCAGACCCTCATGGTCACCCCTGCCCTTTTTAGATTTCCACTAGGATAGAGTAACCCTTCAGACTAACCTGTCCTTCATGCCTAGGTGGTCAGTGAGTTGTCCCTGAGCCAGAGTGTTCAGGTCACCACCTTTTTTCCACAACCCCAGAATGACATTGAAAGATTCCTGCATTCTCGTGATGTCCACAGACAACTAAGATTCTATGTAGACAATACCAAATCCCATAGGAGATCAGAGAAACGGCTTGTTTGCTTTCACTCCAGGGCTATGGGGAAAGCTGTGACAAAGCAGACTATTTCTGCCTGGATTTCCAAGGCCCTCACTTTTTTTTTTTTTTTTATTTATATATACACCTACCGTGGCAAACACCTGGTCTCTGAGCCATGGCCTCATCTGGTGCCTTCTTCAAGGGGCTGGACACTGCTATTCTAGAAGCAGCTACCTGGACATCTGTTCCTGTTTTCACCAAACAGTACAAACTAGACCACATCTCCAGATCTAGAGCAGGTTTTGCTAAGGCAGTCCTGCTTGGATTCTTGGAAAAACTCTCCAAACCACACTCCTCCTCTTCCCTTTGAGCATTGAGCTCTGAGGAAGGTACATGCATACATCACTTTTATGGCCCACACACCCTATGGCCTTCAGACGTCCCGTGTATGTTGGAGTGATTAAAGCTTTTGTATACTGGCTGGAGGTTCGGGTTGCTAGGTGGAGGCAAACCCAAAGGTTATGAATACTGCAACATGGAATAGAAGGACATCTATGGTTATGGTAAGATTTTACACAACTATTCTTTCAGAGTATTTCTCTTTGGTCTCATCACAGCCCCCAGGGTGTTTACCAAATTCATGGCAGTAGTAGTAGCTCACTTGAGACTGCAAGGATTCCTTGCATTTCCCTACGTGGCCAATTGGTTTCTCACTGCTTCTACCAGGCATTGACTCATCCACGCCAGGGACTACCTTTTTGTTAGCCCCAACCTTGGGCAGCTACATCAACCTGAAAAAAATGCAACTTAAACAAATCCAACTGATTGACTTCATCGGTGCCTGGTTTGACACAACATGTTGCTTAGCTCTCCTTCCTCCAGACAGGATCTCCACCTTAGGACTCCATATCAGACAGATCTTGGGTATTCTTGCTCGTCCAGTAGGTCTTGTTCTCAGGGCTGTGAGTGCCATGACTGCCACCATCACTCTTCTTGCAGTAGCATGGCTACATATCAGAGTACTTCAGTGAACTTTGGCAATCCAGTGATCTTTACTGTTGTACCCGCTAAGTCACCCATTCAGTTTATCTCTAGTTTTCAGGGAATGTCTTCTCTGGTGGCTCCCAGTTTGGGTCGGTGGGGGCATTATCTGGGTCAAACGGTCCAAGGCATGTGGTCCCATCTCGAGACCTATTTGCATAGAAATATCCTGGAGAATTGGCGTTGCAAGCCCTTCATTCCTGTCATCCAGCCTGGAACATTGCAATTCAAACAGACATGTCAGTTATTTGGTATATCAACAAACAGGTAGGAACCAAGTCTTGCCTGTTGTGTCTGGAAGCCATGAGGCTGTGGCGGTGGGCAATCGCTTCCACCCATTTTCTAGTGGCAGTGCACATTCCGGGGAAGTCAGACATCCTGCTGGACAGGCTTAGCAGAACCATTCTGATGCCTCACGAGTGGTCTCTCAGTAATTCAGTAGCGAACATATTCCAGAAATGGGGTCATATGTGCTGCAATCTCTTTGCCTCTCCTTCCAACACAACATTCAGCGAGTTCTTTGCCCCGATTCCTCCTCAGGGGCAGTCACTAAGAGATGCTGTAGTCCATGCATGGCTCCTCGGTTTGCTTTACATTTATTCCTCTCTTTCCTCTCATCCCAAGTTTCTGCAGAAAGCTCAGAAGTTGAAGTGCAAAGTAATTCTCATTTCTCCCTTTTGGCCTTGGCAAGCTTGGTTTCCCTCCCTTTGGTTTCACCTGGTTTGTTCACAGTGGACCGTTGATCTTGATTCCATTGCATATCTTTTGTCCCATCTGTCAGGACAGTCCCACCCAGATCTCATGAGACTGAAACTGACGGCTTGGTTGCTCCATTTTCAATGATGGCTAGAACTCCTGGGCTTTCATCCCTAGTGAAAAAAATCTTGATGCAGCACATAAACCTTCCCCCAGAAAAATATGCAATAGCAAATGAAAAAGATTTTAAATTTGGGCCATCAACAACATTTAAACCCCTTTACAGCACCTGTTCTTGCCATCCTGGATTTCTTAGCATCTATTTTCCATAGGGGAGCTAGTTCTCTACTGTGAAGGTTCAGTTGACAGCTATTTCCACCTTTCATATTGGGGAAAGCTCGTCTTCTTTGGCGTCTACTTAACTGTGTAAGATTTTTCTGAAGGGTACTTTTCTGCTCCATCTGCCAGTCAAAAGTCCCACTCCCCATTGTGATCTTGCATGGTTTTGCAAGCTTTGGTTGCGCCTCCCTTTGAGCCTTCAGCGAAAGTTGAATTGAAGTACTTATCTTTGAAAAACTTAGTGGCCATCACCTCTGTTAAGAGGGTGTCTGAACTTCCAAGCCTTATCATCCAAGCCACCTTTTGTTCTTTCACAAAGAGTTACTCTGCCTACTAATCCTTTCTTGCCCAAGGTTGCTTCTGAAGCTAACATCAGTCAGGTCATCAACCTTCCAGTTTTTTCCCCAACTTTCAAAACAAGGGAGAGTGTAAACTTCATATGCTGGAAGTACTTCAACAATTACATTTTTATTTAGACAGAACAAAACATTTTAGAAAGTCTTTTTCATGGGCAAATTTGGGTAAAATAGTCTGCAAGGTCATGTTGGCTAACTGGATCACCAGCTGTGTTTCTCTTATGTATTCTTCCAAAGGACTTTCCTTACCTGTTCAAATTAAGGGCTGTTATACTAGGTCTATGTCCACGTTCTCAGCCTTTTAGTCTAAAGTTTCCATCAATGAGATCTGTGCAGCTGCTACTTGGGCAAACTGTCATACCTTTATATTTCATTACAGATTGGACGTTATTTCCAGAAACAGGGCATCCTTTGGTTCCGCAGTGCTCCAGAATATCTTTCAGTGAGGGCCTCCTAAGATTAATGTACCTGAGGGCTTTGTCCCACAGGTTGAAGATTGAATGAAGTCAACAACTTCAGATAAAGAAGTTATGTACTCACCATAACGTTCCATCTGAGTTGTTGACTAAATTCATCTTCAGCCTTCCCTCTCTCCCTCCATTCCCCTTACAAATGAATTGGGACTTGGCAGATATGCTGCCAGTACTCATTGTTTCCGGTTTGAGCTCCTGAAGTGTTTTTTTAGCTTTCTATATATGTATATTGAAAATAGTTATTTTGGAGACATTACATGTGTTAACAGCAGCAAACTCGATCTGAGGGGATGAGGGGAGAGCATGGCATTATGGGTAGGGGAGGAGCTCAGAGTTCAGATCCTAGAGCTTTGGTATACAGCCAAGTCGGATCTGATTCTTGGATGTGAACCCACAGGTTGAAGATGAATGAAGTCAACAACTCGGATGGAACATTATGGTGAGTGCATAACTTTTTTCTTTACTGTTGTGAAAGACAACTTCCATGTAGTCACTGCCTTCTTCCTTCACCTTGCATCAAAAAGTACTCTGACTTACCCAAAGGACTTTTGTATCACATATTAAATACTTGGAGCAAACCTGAGTGTACAAAAGATGGTATAAATCCTTACTAAAGCATTCACTGGATGATATACTTCTGCTTCTGAACTGTCTTCAGTTTTGATGGGGATTATAGTTCCCTGGTTCCTGTCTTCATGCTTCAAACATACTACATGAAGTACTTGGGCGTGGCTACCAGTGACTGCATTATAACTGGCTGTTTTCCTTTCATTTATTACCTTGCCATGATTGGCCCATTTACTTAAAAAGGAAAGTATGTAAACTGCAGATTCTGTCCACTCCCTCTCTAGTTTATTAGGAGTCCTGTTACTGTCTGACACAAGTGGTTGCATTGTGTAATGACTCTAAGACTCATTGACTGATGTTTCACTGGTACATACAAGCTGTACTGTTATATGAATCCAGATTTGCATGCTTACTTGACAAGGAGACTGACTAGGCTGCTTGAAGTACTGGCAAAGCTGTTTTGACTTTGTGAATGTGTGCACCTTCACAGGGAGGTCTGTGATTGCATTAATAGCAGGTTATGCTTGACCTCTGTAAGCTAGTCAGGTCATGCTGCTGATGAGGTTGCCCATGAGTTTAGACATCAGCAAACTGTTTTTGTTTGTTGAAGGAAGAGTTTTCTCTATTGCTGACTGAGTGTACTACATCAGGCCAACCTAACATAAAGATAGTCTGTCTTCAAGGAAATGGAATGTGAAGCTGTTTTGTGGCAGAGTATATAGATATCTTGAAAAAGAAGTAATGGATCCTCTGAAATTCCAAAATATCTCTCTCAGGGAGGGTCTCTGTAGCAGTAAGAGTAAGTCATAGAATTTGGTTTTATCTGCCTTTGGTTCTTCTCTCAGCCAGAGTTTCTTCAGCTGTGCTTTATCCAGGCAGAGACCATCACAAGTCTTGAGACACTGTTATGTAGAATCATAACTAGGTGTGGGACTTGCTCTTAATTGATAAGAATTGCTAGTTTTCTTCAGTTCTTGCCATGCTCAATACTGCAATTCTCACAATAGCATTAGAGATGTTTTTCATAAGGTCCCTATTACACAGTTATATCTGGCCAGTCTTCAGAACTGAGGCTCTTTCTTTATGTACCATATGTCTGCCCTTAGAGTGAGCTGACATATTGGTATAAGAGGGACATATGCAGATGCACGAAAAACTCAGAACTTTCTTGCAGCTCGTCTGCATTTGCAAACCTATCAGTGTTGTGTCTAGTCATCCTTTTTTTAGGCCAGAGGCTCTGACAAATAAGTACCTCCTTGGGGACCTGACCTCTTTTCAAAAAATTTTTTTGAGAGAATTTTCTTCTTAGGACGGTCAGGAAAAAAGGAAGGTTTCAATCCCAGATCAGAAAAAGCAGAGTGTACAGGATCTGACTACTGCTTCAGATCCTACTAAGTTGAAGAGAGACATTACGGACCGTACATTGGCCAAGTCAGATAAGAAGACCTCAAAACCATTGGATCCTCCCTTATCAGATCACACAGAACTCTCGGATACTCTGTGTTGCCCTTGGACCAGATACTGCACATCAGTGGACCCAATTCCTGACAGACTGCCATTGCTACAGAGACCAGCATCCCTGCCATTTACTCTACTTGTTCCTCTAGAAGCCTCATAGAAGAAGATGTGAAGAGAGTGATGAGGAAGATCCTCTCAGCACAGGGGCCCGATGGTTTTTGCTTCAGCACCTAACCTTATGGGTCAAGTTATCTGATCTTCCACCCCACGCAACCTGCAAGTTCCTCCTCTAACACCTTCTGTTGCTTTTGAGTCACAGGATCCCAGCCATGCAGATTCATCAGTCTCTGATCCGAGGATCATGATATCCTCAGATCTGACAATGTCTCTAAAACCTTTAATCCCTTTTGATCCAGAGAACTGTCTGAGCTGAATCCTGCCTATCAGATGCGAGGTGCAGCGTTCGACTCTGAAGTTTTCTGAGCCGTCTCTGCTCCTCTGACAGTTTGGCTCTGGCTTCCACCTCGGTGGGGGGGGGGGGGGGGTAGTGCCGATGGAGTGGGTTGAGGTGATTCGGAAACCTGCTTTCTCGGATCAGAGCCTCTCTCTGGCTCCTTCGAGCTCTGCCTTTGAGGCTGCAGGCAAATGTGATGTTCATCGTGTTTCACTGTTGCAGTCATTACACTTGGGTTATCCGCCGGCAGGCTACCCTCAGTCGGCCCGAGTTCCAAAGTCTTGATCCGGCGTTGGTTGCTGTCGCCTCTTCCCTGATGTCAGTGTGCCAGGGGTATAAAAGATGCAACCGACGCCATTTTCTTCAGTCGTTCTTGCCGCGCGGTGCCCGAAGCAAAAGCAGTTTGCAAGTGCCGGTCGGCCGATTCCTGAGATTTTCGAAATAGAGTTTCAGAACCGAAGTCTTCAATAAAGCTAAGTACCCTGTTGGGGAAACTTTTTCTTGCTCCAGACCGATGTCAGTAAAAGTTAATAATTGTATTTCTTGTGGGAAGCAAATACCTCATAAGGACTTTCACTGTTACTGTATTCCTTGCCTAGGCCCCTGACCACGACGTTACTAGTTGTCGATTTTGTGCTAGATTCAACAAACGCACTATTAAACATCAGTTTGATTTTGCTTTGCATTATTTTGGCCGAAAGTTTAATTACAGAATGCCGTCGGAATAACCGACAACTGGAATTTATAAAAAATGCAAAGACAAAGAAAAGGACAGGCATCCGAGGTCCAAAACCGACGAAGCCTCTTCTAGGCCAGTTGCCAGTTCTCAGTGAGGCGCTTTTGCAGCCACTGACACCCAGTACCTTAGAGCCACAGGCCGTATCTTACAGCCACGTGGAGACACCGAGGCCTGTGGAAACTCCGAGGCCTGTGGAAACTCAAGGTATTGGACCTACGGAAACTATTCCCTCAGATGGTTCTGGAGCTGCTGAGCAGGCATCAGCTTCTGAGGGTGTTTTCAGACCTTCACAGCTTACAATTAAGGCCACTACAGCAGCCAAGGCAAAGTTAAAAACACCATTAAAGACAAGGAAGCAAGTACAGCATTCTACTGAACAGTCATCCATGCCAAAGAAACAGATGCTTAAAATGGCCGAAGACCTAATTACTGTAATCAGGTGTTCCCATCCCCCTCCTGACAAAAGGCCTAGGCAAGACGCTGACTATGATTCCTCTGACCAGGTTTCTGTTTTCTCTGATTCCTCTCCTGGTCAAGGATACTCTCTCTCTCCCTATGAGGACTCTGATGCAGAAGAGTCTATACCTTAAGCCTCTCCGCCTGAGGATTATTCTTTTGGGGAAACCCTGCACACCATGAGGGAGCATTTCCATTGGGAGAGCCAGGATTACTCAGAATCCAAGAAAAGGCTCATAGACTTTCTTTTATTGCCCCAGCACAGGCCCCTGGCTGTTCCCCCTGTGCTTGATATTGTTGATGATGTTTTATCTGAATCCAGTCTAACTCCTGATTCTTTACCCCCTGCACCAGTCAAGCCAGACAAGGTACTACAGGGTCCCTGACTCTCATAAATTTCTTTACAAAAACCCTGCTGCAGATCCAGAAACAATTTCTCAGGGTCCTAAAGGGGTTAGGGCTTCCACTGCTAAAAATCCTGTACCCTCAGATAGGGATTCCAGAGCTCTGGACAGATGGGGGGAAAAAGTTTACACTTCTGCTACTTTAGCTGTAAGGGCTTTAAATTGTCAGTTTCACATGCTTAAGTATCAACAGTATCTCATGTCATTGTTAAAGCAGAAAATGGTGTCAATCTCAGAAAGTCCTGACAGTAAGGAAATGCAGGATTTATTGCATGCAGCTGAACAAGTGGGAAAGCTTACTTTACAATGTGGTTTTGATTCATTAGAGGCTTCTTGTAGAGCCGCAGTTACAGGCTCTGTTATTCGAAGGCATGCTTGGTTGAAAGAACAAAGTTTACCTGACCATGTTAAAATAAAATTATTGGATGCTCCACTACAGCATGATACTTTGTTTGGTGTTAAGGCAGAAGAGGTGTTAAAGAAAATGGAAGATAAAGCAAAATCAGTGCAGACAGTAAAGGATTTCTTACAGGTTCAACCACGTAGGTTTAGCAGAAACTGGCCTTCAAAAAATTGGTCCTTTCCGGTGTCAGGCAGGCCACAAAGAGGCAGATACAGAAGCCCAAGAGGCAGATCTCAGCCCCAAGGCTCCGACAGACCTAAACAATGGGGTGCTTCAGCCTCCAAAGGAGGGGAAGACAAATCACAATCTTATAGGAAACAGTCCCAATGACTTCCCACTACAGATGCCAAGCACTTACCTTTTGGCAGCACCCCTAGGGGGAAAGCTAGCACTTTTCTCAAAAAATTGGCACATAATCACCCAGGACAAATGGGTACTGAATATTGTTTCTCAGGGTTACAGGTTCCACTTTCACACACTTCCAAAATCAAGAGGTATGCCAGACCTGCCACAAAACCAATGGGCAGAGGCGCAAAAACAAATTGCTGCTCTCATGGACATGGGAGCTATTCAAAGAGTACCACAGCAAGAACAGGGGCAAGGATTTTACTCAAGACTTTTCTTAGTACCCAGAAAGGACAAAGCCTGGAGACCAATACTGGACCTGTCAATCCTAAATACTTTCCTGGATGTTCCAAAATTCAAAATGTTAACACTACAGCAGCTTCTACCCATGCTGGGCAAGAAGGCTTGGCTAGTTACTTTGGACCTCAAGTAGGCATACTTGCATGTCCCAGTCAGACAAACTTGCAGAAGATACCTCAGATTCATAGCAGGCTCAATGCATTACCAATTCTCTGCACTGCCCTTTGGCTTATATTCTGTGCCCAGGGTCTTCACAAAATGCCTGGCACCAGTAATTGCATTTTGCAACAAAAAGGAATTCAAATATATCCCTACTTGGACGACTGCCTTAATTAAGCAGAGAGCAAGGACATTCTAGCACCTGGCGTTTGTAAAAAGATTGCTAATTTGCCTAGGGTACACAGTAAACAAAAATAAATCAAAACTAGTGCCCTCTCAAGAGATAATATTCCTGGGTGCAAGCTTAAATACAACTGCCCAGATGACTTATCTCACGCCAGACAAGCAAAGGCAACTGACTCATTACTTTCAAATGATGGCAACAAAAACCCAGCTCCCTGCAAGAAGAAGTCTGCAGGCCCTGGGCTACATGGCATCCTGCATTCTACTAATTTCATATGCAAAACTGCATATGGGGAAACTACTATGGTATCTAAAAAGTGTTTGGACTCAGCATTGTCACAGCCTGGAGACAATCGTAACTTTAATTCCCTGCCTACAGCAGGAGTGTTGATGGTGGTCCCAGGCCTGTCACCACAACAAGGGACAGCCTTTCACCTTGCCCACAGCCAGGCATTCAATAACAACAGATGCATCAAATTATGCCTGGGGGGCACATATGGCAGGAAAATGTATTCAGGGCACATGGGCTAAGGAACAAATGCATATTCACATCAATCAAAAAGAGATGCTATCTGTACAGAATGCCCTGATAGCTTTCAAGGACCTACTACATCCAGGGCAACTATTAATAAAGACGGACAATACCACAGTTATGTGATACATAAACAAGCAAGGGGGCACACATTCCTACCCCCTATGCAGACAAGCCATGACTTTGTGGAACACAGCACTGACCTATCAAGTACATCTGCAGGCACAAATCCTGCCAGGAACAAAAAATACACTGGCAGACGAACTAAGCAATAATCTCATGGATCCTCACGAATGGAAGCTAAATCCCCAAGTGTTCAGCATGATAACGAGGAAATGGGGACGCCCAGACATAGATCTTTTTGCCTCCCCTCACAATTACCAAATACAGAAATTTTGCACAAGAACGTATCACTTTCAAGCATGGAAAGTGGATGCTCTGTCATTCAGCTGGAAAGGCCTGACAGTCTATGCCTTCCCTCCGATGCCTCTTCTCACCAAGGTGCTACTAAAAGTCAGACAAGAAAGGCCAAAAATGATCCTGATTGCACCAGACTGGCCACGCCAGCACTGGTACCCAATCCTAAAGAGTTTGTCGCAAGGCCCAGCTTGGCCTCTACCTCAAATTCCTCATCTTCTGACACAACAAAACAATCAGATTCTGCACAGTCAACTCAGAACCTTAAACCTGGCAGCATGGCAGACGATGTAGCCACTCAGACTGCACCTCTCTCTAAAGCTGTTATGGATGTCATTTTAGAAGTCAGGAGGCCCAGCACTAGGAAATCTTATGCAGAAAAATGGAAGAGATTCTGTGCTTGGAACCAGGCACAAGTGCTCCAACCACTTGTCCCTAACATACCTCAGATTTTACAATACCTAACTGAGATGCTGGACAAAGGCTTATCCTTCTCATCTATTAAAATCCATGCCTCTGCCATTTCAGCTCATTACAATACGGAACCTCCTATTTTTTCACATCCTCTACTACGACAGTACCTCAGAGGGGCAAAAAATATAAGACCCCCAAGGAGAGCACCAGTACCTACTTGAGACCTCAGTTTTGTTTTAGAAAAACTCACCCTGCCTCCTTTTGAACCAACCAACACAGCTGATCTAAAATTCTTGTCATGGAAAACTGCTCTGCTCCTAGCAATAACTTCAGCAAGAAGAGTCTCAGAGTTACAGGCTTTAATGGCTGTGGAACCTTTCCTCATCTTTCATCGGGACAGGGTTTCTCTTAGGACAAACCTAACATTCATGCCAAAAGTGGTCTCCAATGTGGCCTTAAACCAAACCATTCATTTACCTTCTTTTTACCCAAATCTCCAGAATAAAGGGGAGAGACTTCTGCACGCTTTGGATATACACAGACAGCTACGATTCTGCTTGGACAAAACAAAAGCTTTCAGAAAAACTGAGCAACTGTTTGTAGCATATGCTGCAGGATTAAAAGGGGAGCCTATTACAAAGCAGACAATCTTTAAATGGATAGGACACTGCATCCGCTTCTGTTATGCACAACATGGCAAATCAGTGCCTAAGGGCATTAGGCGTCATTCTACCAGAGCAGCAGCCACTTCAGCAGCTTTCCTCAGAGGAGTACCAACCAAAGACATATTAGAAGCTGCAACCTGGAGCTCAGTGCACTTTCACCAAGCACTACCACTTACCTCTCTACTCTAAATCCAGAGCAGGTTTTACCACTGCAGTTCTGCAGGGCTTGTTAGCCTCTCGAAATCCAATTTAGACCCAGCCACCCAACCTCAGATTTGGGATTCTACCCAAGTGTAATGACTGCAACAGTGAAACACAAACTTAGTACAGTTGTGTACCTACCATAAATGTAGATGTTCGGGTGTATTCACTGTTTCAGTCCAGGTTACCCACCCACCATCCCCCTTTTTCCATTGCTGGGACTTTTCTGTACTTCTCATCTCTATACTACCTATGTGGTGTATTTGCTTGTAGATGAAGGAAATGTTTATAGTAATATATATGCATGTTTTTTGGCATAATTTTATCTTTCCAGCCTTCCTATCTGGGGGCACCTGACATCTGGGGCAAGGAAAACTGAAGAAAATAGCATCTGTTGCAACTTTTATACCCCTTGTGCACTGACTTCAGGGAAGAAGCGACAGCAACCGACGCCGGACCAAGATTTGGAACTCGGGCCGACTGCGTGTCGTCTGCCAGCAGGATAACCCAAGTGTAATGACTGCAACAGTGAATACACTCGAACATCTACATTTATGATAGGTACACAACTGTACTTTACTGGTTATGTGATTAGGAGGCATGCTTGCTTAAAGGAACAAAATCTGCCTAATCATGTCAAAGTTAAATTATTAGATGCACCTTTACAGGATGATACTTTGTTTGGTGTTAAGGCAGAAGAGGTGTTAAAGAAAATGGAGGACAAAGCTAAATCTATGCAAACTGTCAAAGATTTTTTACAAGTACATCACCTAGGTTTAGTAGACACTGGCCAATAAAGAATTGGTCCTTTCCTGTGTCAGACAGACTTCAAAGGGGAAGATCCAGACGCCCTAGAGGCAGATCCCAGGCGCAAAGTTTATACAGGTCAAAGCAATCGGGTGCTTCTACCTCCAAAGTTGGAGAAGACAAATCACAACCATACAGGAAACAGTCCCAATGACTTCCCCCTGCCTTCTCCAAGCACTTATCTAATGGCAGCACCCTTAGGGGGAAAATTTGCACTTTTTTCTTAAAATTGGCACATCATAACCCAGGACAAGTGGATTCTAAATATCATGTCACAAGGCTACAAGCTCCATTTCCATACCCTGCTAAAGGCAAATGGCTGGCCAGGTCTGCCAAAAAATCAATGAGCAGAGGCACAAAAACAAGTCTCATCCCTCATGGACATGGAGGCCATTCAACAAGTACCAGAGCAAGAGCAGGGACAAGGATTTTACTCTATTGTTCTTGGTACCCAGAAAGGACAAGGCCTGGAGACCAATACTGGACCTATCTATTCTGAACACATTCCTGGATATACCAAAATTCAAGATGTTGACTTTGCAGCAGCTTCTGCCCATGCTGGGCAAGAATGCTTGGCTTGTGACTTTAGACCTAAAAGAGGCATACCTGCATGTCCCAATCAGACAAATATGCAGAAGATGCCTCAGATTCAAGGCTGGCTCAATGCATTACCAATTCTCTGCACTGCCCTTTGGCTTATCTACTGCGCCCAGGGTCTTTACAAAGTGCCTGACACCAGTAATTGCATTTTGCAGACAAAGAGGAATACAAATATATCCTTACTTGGACAACTGTCTAATTAAAGCAGAGAACAAGGACATTCTTCTACAGCATCTGGCGTTTGTGAAAAGACTTCTAACATGCCTAGGGTAGACAGTCAATGAAAATAAATCAAAACTAGTACCCTCTCAAGAGATAATATTCCTAGGTGCAAGCTTAAATTCAACTGCCCAGATGGCTTATCTCACACCAGAGAAACAAAGGCAACTGACTACCTATTTCAAAATGTTGGCAACAAAGGCCCAGTTATCTGCAAGAAAGATTCTGCAGGCTTTAGGCTTCATGGTATCCTGCATCCTACTAATTCCATATGCAAGACTGCATATGAGGAAACTTTAGTGGTACCTAAAACGTGTTTGGACTCAACATTGCCACAGCCTGGAAACTATGATTACTCTCATTCCCTGCCTGCAACAGGAGTTTCAATGGTGGGCAAAGGCTTGTCACCAAAACAAGGGACAGCCATTCACATTACCCCCAGTCAGACAGACCCTAACAACGGATGCATCCGATTATGCTTGGGGGGGGGCCCACCTGGCAGAAAGATGCATTCAGGGCACATGGACCTCAAACCAAATGCATCTACATAGCAATCAAAAAGAGATGCTAGCGGTTCAAAATGCCCTGACGGCCTTCAAGGACCTACTTCATCCGGGACAACTACTGATAGGCAGACAACACCACGGTCATGTGGTATATAAATAAGCAGGGGGGGGCACACATTCTTATCTCCTTTGTAGACTAGCCATGACTTTGTGGGACACAGCATTGACTTACCAAGTACATCTGCAGGCACAATTCCTGCCAGGAAGGAAAAATACTCTGGCGGACGCACTAAGTAGAAACCTCATGGATCCCCACGAGTGGCAGCTGGATCCACAAGTCTTCAGCATGTTAACAAAGAAATGGGGATGCCCGGACATAGATTTATTCGCTTCCCCTCACAACTACCAACTAAAAAGATTCTGCACAAGGATTTATCACAGACAAGCATGGAAAGTGGACGCCCTATCTTTCAGCTGGAAAAACCTATCAGTATATGCCTTTCCCCCACTGCCTCTCCTCCCCAAGGTACTCCTAAAGGTCAGACAGGAAAAGCCAAAGATGATATTAATTGCCCCAGACTGGCCCCGCCAGTACTGGTATCCAATACTAAGGAACTTGTCTCAATGCCCAGCTTGGACCTTACCTCAAATACCTCATCTACTCTCCCAGCAAAACAATCCGGTCCTGTACAGCCAACTCAGCACTTTAAACCTGGCAGCATGGCGGATAATGTAGTCATACAAAAGACACCTCTCAGTAAAGCTGTGATGGATGTCATTTTGGAAGCCAGAAGGCCTAGTACTAGAAAATCTTACGCTGGAAAATGGAAGAGTTTCTGTGCTTGGAACCAGGCACAAGGAACTGATACAGCTGTGCCAAATATTCCTCAGATTTTGTAATACTTAACTGAGATGCTGGACAAAGGCCTACCTTTTTCATCTATTAAAATTCATGCCTGTGCCATTTCGGCTCATTACAATACAGAGCCACCAATCTTTTCTAATCTCTTATTAAAGCAGTACCTCAGAGTAGCCAAAAATTTAAGGCCTCCAAGGAGATCTCCAATGCCAGCATGGGACCTCAACTATGTCTTGGAAAAACTCACCCTGCCTCCTTTTGAGCCAGCTGCTACTGCTGATATAAAGTTTTTATTTTGGAAAACAGCTCTGCTCCTAGCAATAACTTCTGCAAGGCGAGTTTCAGAGCTACAGGCACTCATGGCTGTGGAACCTTTTATCATTTTTTATCCGGACAGGTTCTCTCTGAGGACAAACCCAACATTTATGCCTAAGGTGGTGTCCAGTGTGGCTCTTAACCAAACTATTCATCTGCCAACTTTTTATCCAAATCCACAGAACAAGGGGAAGAGAATTCTGCATTCTTTGGGCGTACTCAGACTGTTTAGATTCTACTTGGACAGAACCAAAGTTTTCAGAAAGACAGAGCAATTACTAATGGCATATGCTGCAGGATCACAAGGAAAGGCTATCTCAAAGCAGACTATTTCAAAGTGGATAGGCCACTGCATTCGTTTCTGCTACTTACACCATGGCAAGCCAGTGCCCAAGGGCATTAGGCCACATTCAGCCAGAGCTGCAGCCACTTCAGCAGCCTTTCTCACGGGAGTACCAACCAAGGACATTTTAGAGGCTGCTACTTAGAATTCAGTGCATACCTTTACAAAGCACTATCATCTTCTACTCTACTCTAAATCCAGGGCAGGCTTTGCCACTGCAGTTCTGCAGGGCCTCATAGCCGCTCCTAACGCTGTTTAGCTCCAGCCTCCCAACCGTAGCTTTGGGACTCTACCCAAATGTAATGACTGCAACAGTGAAACACGAAGAACATAGTACAGTTGTGTACACTTACCATAAATGTAGATGTTTGAGTGTATTCACTGTTGCAGTCCAGGTTACCAACCCATCATCCCCCTTTCTTCTGATGGAACCTATCTTTCCTTCTTTGATTTATACAATCTATGTGGTGTATTTGCTTGTAGAGGAAGGTAAAGTGTATATTAGTGCATGTATTTATATATATATATAAATTTTGGCTACCCTTTTAGGAGGCACCTGATATCTATGGCAAGAAAAATTAAAGAAAATGGCGTCAGCCGCATCTTTTATACTCCTGACGACCTGACATCAGGGAAGGGGCAACAGCAGCCGACGCAGGACCCAGGACTTTGGAATTTAGGCCGACTGAGGGCAACCTGCCAGCAGGATTACCCAAATGTAATGACTGCAACGGTGAATACACTCGAACATCTACATTTATGATAAGTGTACAAATCTATACTTTTCGTGCTTTTAAGTTCGATCAAGACGCATTTGAAGGATTACATCTTCAATTATATAATAGGAACCCCACACATCAGTTATATACGTATATTTGGCCCCTGCTGCCCCCTGCAACTATTATTTTGTTTTTGACACTCTCACAGTTGGGATCTTGAGACTTAATATCATCATTTGAAAGTTCCTGTGTGTTTTGAATATTCTTTGTCCGGTTTTCTGACTCTGAGAAGAATGTTAGAAGGATGATTCTCATGCCAAGCAGGTGAGATGAAGTTTTGGCTAAAGTTTTACTTGACAGATTGAAGCTGCTTCCTGGAGGTGGATCTGCATTATTTGAATTCCTTCAAGTCTCAAATGCTCATAGGTTCGTAGGTGTTTACTAGACTGTCGACCTCTAGGGCCATTTTAAGCCTAGACATGCATCCCAAATCTTTAACAATTTCTGGTACCCTTGATAAGTGTAAGCAGGGGCTTTGGCTATTAAACATTTATAAGCAGGGGCCTGGGAGATTATCCATTTACAGGCTGCCTGGATCCATTTAGAGATGTAGGTGCCAAACCAGGGATGAATTTCCTGTTCTCCATGTAATTGTCTGAATTACATTTTGAATTTGGTGAGGGAAGGAACTGTGCTTCACATGGATAAGGGAGACTGTTCCAGAGAAGGGGTAGTCTCTGGGATGCATACCTGTCTCTCCATCAGGTCCTGTTTATACCATAGGCAAGGTTTACGTCTTTAGAATGGGCAGTTCTGTTGCGGTTTGTGTTGCAGATTTGTAGGAGGTCTCAGGGTAGGATTCAACAAGGCTTTGTATGTAGGCATAGATTTCCATCCACAGCCTGTAGGAGACAGAATACAAGGATAGGGCTTTGTTGCAGTCTGCATAGGGCATGTTACTTATTACCTGTATTCTTTTAGTGAGGAACCTCTGTGGATATTCCATTTGTTGGATGTACCTGGTTAGGCACAGACCAAAGGGGTAATTTTACTAAATGATAGATCTCATGAATGCTGAATATAGTGGAACAGTTATCTCCTTGTCCCTAGATGTTATACCATTGTTGACAATTTGCACAATGTAGAAGGATTTCCTCACGGCTGTAGACATGTGATGGTCAAAGGCAAGAGTACTGTCTACATGTCTCCCCAAGTCCATGACTGCTGTGTCGATTCTTAGGGGTGTGCTGTCAATATAATAGCTACCATCGTTGGATGACTTCCTTAAGGATAATATGCATTTCTTAATATTTAGTTTTAGTCCATGGCTCTGACACAAGTTATTTATCTGTATCATCTCTTCCTGGAGAACATTAGTGTGGGTAGGGGATTCTATTCTATGACTTCTCCTAATTTGCAATTGCCTGCAAATCTGGTCAGCCAGAGGTCCTTGACATTGGCCTTGACTTCAGAGAAGTACATGCCAAAAAGAAGCTGTTCTGGGACCGCTCCCTGAGGGACTCTGCTTGTAACTAGCCTCTTTATACAGGTGAACGTCCCAAGTCTAACTTACTGGGTCCTCTTTGTGAGGTAGCTGACTAGCCACTTGGTGATAAAGGATTTATACCTAACCTGTTGAGTTTGTCAGCAATGCCCAAGTGAAGTATTGATGTTAAGTTGTCTATCTCACTTTCGTTCTTGCTGGTTGGGATCAGAGCCGATCCTCGGCTTCGACTTGGCCATCTTCTATAGCTCGAGAGCCGTTTACTGGCTCGAGGCTACCCCTTATCCCATGATGCCTAGCGCTAGCTACCCAGCTCTCGTTTGCCGCTTCAGCTGCGCATTGTCGTTTTTCTGGCTCAGGCTCATATAAAGTTTCTTTTTAGAACTTTCTTACTAGAAATAGTCTTTTTCCTGGGATTATTGTTAACTTTTAGTCTTATGTTTGTTGTGTTAACTAAATGTGTATTTGTAGCTTCCTTCCCTCCCCTTTAGAACTAGTTTAATTTAGAGAGTTTTCCCCCTCCCCTCCTTATCCTTTTCTTGTCAGGTTAGCCGTTTAAGTTAGAGGCTTTCCTTCTACCTTCTTTATAGGCTAGCTGTTTGAGTTAGAGGCTTTCCTATCAAAAAAAAACCTTTAGCTTTAGTCCGTAGTATACTTTGTTTTTCTGTAGACTGTATTTTGATTTGTTAGCTATTGCTGTATTTTTTGTTACAGATTGTCAAAAGAATCCAAGGTGTCTGGGTTCAAGAAGTGTGACTCATGCTGTCAGAATATGTCTCTGACAGATGGGCACACTTCTTGCGTCTATTGTTTAGGCGCTGTGCACCTGCAGGACTCTTGTTCTATATGCCATGCATTTAGTCCAAGAGTTTTTCAGGAGCGTAAGAATAAGCTTATTCTTAGGGGTCTTTTAAAGCCCCAGGATTCATCGGCCAAGACTCAGCCTGTGAAATCCCCTAAATCTACCAAAGCGTTGGCTCCAAGCTCGGAGCCGTCTTTGTTTCAGTCTCTACCTGCTACTTCGGTTCCAGCTGGAACCGATAAGACTATCTCCCCGTCGGCTCCATCAGAAACTTCGGAGCCTTCGCGGAGCCACAAGAGGTCGAGGTCCCCTTCTCTGGAATCAATACATTCGGCTCCTCGGTCTCCCCTGCTTCAGAGCGAGCGCAGTCACAGATCTTCTCACTCCTCTCGATCCTCTAGGCTCTTGGATCACGACGTGGAGAGAGTAGTCAGTAGGTTGCTGAAGTCGCAGGCACTTGCCAAGATGTTGTCCAGCCCTCCTCAACAGGTGTCGGCTCAGTCCACTTCTATCAATGTTCCTCCTCCGACTCTGGAGTCGGAGTTCGTTGGGGTTCGAGTAGTGGAACCGTCAACTCCGATAACTCTATCTCCTTCGGTTCTGTCGTCGGCTCTGATTCCCTCGATGGTGCCACTCATCGAGAGATCTGGGCGCCGGGGCTCCCTCGTCGGCTCCATGGGGGCAAGTGGCATCGGACCCTTGTCCAACACCATTCTCCCTCTCGGGGCTTTGGCGCAGGTGATCCAGGCTCCTACATCGGCCTCGGAGCAGTCTCCCTCGATGCGGAGAAGCATTCAGATTTCCTCGGAACCGGAGCCTTCTCTGCATCGTGGCAGGGATGCCTTCCATGTCATGAGGAGTATGCCGGTCACTGTATCAGCTCCACTATCGGCCCCATCGGCTCCATCCCCTGTAGTGCCTGTGCCAACCTCTGCTCCTCCTCCAGACCCCAAGCGTGGGGAACCAACGCTCCAGGGCACCTTATTGGGTGTTTCCTCTTCATTTGAGGCCTCCCTTGATCATTCAGAGGAGCCCCCTCGTAAGAAGTGCAAGAGGAAACACATTGACTCCCCTGAGTCTGTGACTTCTGATACAGACTTAGATGATTCGGAAGGGTCCCCGAGATCCTCCTCTGAAGATGTTTCCTTTTCACACATCTTAGAAATGCTTAAGCAGAGGGGGAACTGGAATCCCCTAGCCCCTACCGAGGATGAGTCTGTATTCGTTGATGCATTCGGTTCCCGACCTTCCACCTCCTTGGTTTCTCCGCCTTTCGATCCACTTATGTCATTGGTGGCTCGAAAGGCTGTCAGCCCCAGACACAGTGGAACCAACTCCGAGGAGACCTGGCAAGTTCATAACAGCGCCCCATGATAAGCAGTTCCTTACCAAAGGTGTTCCTGTTGATGCCATGGTGGTAGCAGCAGCCACCAAAAAAGAGTTAGTGGAACCACTTTGTCTGTCCATCTTCCTAACAAGGAGTCTAGGACCATGGACAGGTACGGGAAGCAAATGTTTGCTTCAGTGACCTTTTCTATTAGGGCACTGAACTACTTATGCCATTTTACCCGGCTTCAGAGGGATCTCCTTAAAGTGCTCGGAGATATCCTTCAAGATCCATCAGCTGAGAGGGCTCAAGCTAAAGTGGCTTCCCAGCTGGCGACCCTTAATTTTGTAGTCAACTCCTCCATGAGGCTCATTTCCTATGCAGCCAATGGTGTGAGTAGAGCCGCAGGTACCAGTGTGGCCCTTAGGAGACATGCATTGATGCGGCTGTGTAATTTTGCAGAACTTTTTAGAGCGTCATTCACCAACACCCCCTTTGATGGTTCCTTTCTTTTTGGACCACAGGTGAAAGACACTTTGACTAGGTGTGAGCAAGAAGGCAAGACTCTCTGTGCTGTGGGAGTCCATTTTTCCACTCCTTCCAGACCATACCCCAAGGGTCAGAAGAGTGGTAAAATGTGGTTCCGAAAATCTCAGGGAGGCTCGCCTGACACACGTAGCGGTTTTTCCTCCAGGGCAGAGGGGGAAACAACAAAACAGACACCGCCTCGTGGCAGAGGGGGTCCGCAGAACCCGGGCAACAGAGAATCTTTCTGTGAGAAGCCCTTTCAGCCTCCCTGAAGGGTTGCCCGGCTGCCCGCCTCTGGAGGCAGTCGGGGGAAGACTTTCACTGTACCCAAAAGCCCGGCAAAATTTAATGCAAGACAAATAGGTACGGTCAATTATATCCGGAGGTTACAAAATTCACTTCTCTCAACCCCCCTTAACGTCAAGCAAATCCCTTCCAGATCTTCCACCCAATATGAGGCACCAAGCAGTCATAGAAGTTTCAAAACTGCTAGAAAAAAAGAGTCATCCAGGAAGTCCCGGCAGACCAACACTGATCCGGAACTTACTCAAGGTTCTTTTTGGTACCAAAAAAGGCAGGGGACTGGAGACTGATTCTGGATCTCAGCAGACTAAACAATTCTGTTCAAAGAACCAAGTTTCGGATGGTCACCCTACAATCCATTCTACTCTTTGGGTCAGGACAATTGGATGTGCTCCATAGATCTTCAGGATGCGTACTACCACATCAAAATGGACAGGCGCTCCAGGAGATTCCTTCGCTTCTGGCTGGGAGCCAGTCATTACCAGTTCAGAGCTCTGCCCTTTGGTCTCACCATAGCCCCCAGGGTGTTCACCAAATGTATGGCAGTGGGTCACGGCTCACCTGAGACGTCAAGGATTTCAGGTGTTTCCATATCTAAGACGGCTGGCTCCTCACTGCTACTACCAGGCATTAACTTCTACAAGCCAGGGACTACACAGTCACAATTTGCTCCCAGCTAGGCATTACAATAAATTTCGAAAAATCTGCCTTGTTGCCCTGTCAATCTATCACCTATATAGGAGCAGACCTAGGCACAAGGAACATGTCCGCAAGGCTACCGCCAGAAAGGGTGTCTACAGTTCGCAAGCAAGTACAAATTCTAATGCAGAACAAAAGAATCCAAGTCAGGTTCGTCCTTCAAACTCTGGGTTCCATGCCAGTGGCAATTCTTCTAATCCCACTGGCCCGCTTTCATATGAGGATCCTTCAGTGGCTTCTGTTCACACAATGGTCTTTTCAACAGCTGCCCATGTCTTACATGATCATGTTTACAGAAGCATGCAAAAGGCATGTTTCCTGGTGGATGGTCTCCCCACTAGTGACTCAGGGCAGACCCTTCATTCAGCCCCCTCCGGTTGCCACAGTGACCACAGACGCCTCCCTGATAGGGGGGGGGGGGCATTATCAGGGCAGGACAGTCCAAGGCACTTGGCAGCCTCACGAGTACCATCTGCATATAAATGTCCTACAAATGAGAGCCGTGCTCCTAGCGTTGCAAGCTCTTCAAGACTCTCTCCCTTCTGGGACCATTGCAATTCAAATGGACAACATGTCAGTGGTGTGGTACTTCAGCAAGCAGGGTGGAACCAGGTCCTACCCCCTATGTCGAGAAGCACTCAGACTCTGGCAGTGGACGATTCCTCCTAACGATTTCTGATTGCGACGCACATCCCTGGGAGGTCCAACGTCATAGCGGACAGGCTCAGCAGAGCTATTCTCATGCCTCACGAGTGGTCTCTGAATCAGGTAGTTGCGGATCTGATCTTCCGCAAATGGGGACAGCCTTGCTGCAATCTTTTTGCCACCCCCTTCAACAGCAAATGCAGCAACTACTTCTCCCTTCTTCCGCTTCCAGGTCACACACCCAGAGACGCTATAGTCCACGATTAGCCTCAGGGACTTCTTTATGCCTTCCCTCCGTTTCCTCTGATACCGAAACTCATACAGAAAGCAATATCATTGGGTTGCAAAATGATCCTCATTGCCCCCTACTAGCCTCGACAGATATGGTATCCGTTCCTGCACCATTACCTTCTCGATCAGCCCTGGACTCTGGATCCAATTCCAGACCTACTGATTAATCAATCAGGCGGGCTGCATCAGTCCCTCCAAACACTTCAGCTCACAGCTTGGTTGCTCCACTTCCAACCTTAGCCAGGGCTTCCCAGCATTTCTCCGGCCGTGAGTGAGATTGTCTCCTCTCACAAGTCCACAACTAGAAAAACTTATGCTAGCAAATGGAAACGTTTTTCTTGTTGGGCAGAAGCTAGGAAAGTAGATCCTTTTTCAGCCCCAGTCCATGAAATTTTGGAGTTCCTAGCACAACTTTTTCATTCTGTGTCCGCTTCTGCTACAGTCAGGGTTCAATTGGCAACCATTTCTAACTTTCATGTTGGGTTGTCTAATTCAAATTTTGTCTCATAAGCTCTGTAAAGATTTTTTAAGAGGGGCTACTCTCCTTAGACCAACAGTGAGAGATCCCCCTCCTCCTTGGGACCTTAATTTGGTACTAACCTCCTTAATTATGCCCCCCTTTGAACTTGCAGCGTCCTGCTCCATTAAGTTCCTATCTTGGAAAACACACTTTCTGGTAGCTATTACTTCAGCCAGACGCATCTCTGAACTTCAGGCACTATGTGTTCGTTCTCCATACTTGGTTTTTCAGTCCTTCCTACCAGTGAATTTCTCCAAGCTTTGAGGTACATGGCATCCACCATTTCCATGGTTCTCTTTACCAAGCACCCATTTTTAATGGTATCTCACGACTGTCTGACTCCAGCGCCCCCACCCTCTGGGGTCTCTGGTTCCTCTCTTGCCTTGTCTCAGTCTCAAGCTCTACCAGTGGATTCACCAGACTTCCATGAATCAAGGTCTGCTTTTTCAGGTGCTCTCCCTACTTAGGAGCTGTACATATGTTTATGATCACAGGGGACCTCCTCCAACAGCCTCAAAGTCCAGGGTCTTTGGTCCCATCCACAACTGGCAGATCATATCAACATCAAGGAGACGAGGGCTATTATTTTAACTCTTCAGGCTATTGACTCCCTTTGGGTTCCAGATCCTGTAAAGGTTTTTACACACAGTACCACAGTCTTGTGGTACATCAGTAAGCAAGGGGGCAGAAAATTCTTATCTGCTTTTCATGCTGGCTCTTCATGATCAGGATTTTGTCATCCTTGTTCACATGGTTCTTCAGATGGTCTGTATTCCTTCAGAAAATCTGGTGGCAGACTCTGAGCAGGACCAGGACAAATCCTCCCAAATGGATGCTACATAGGGAGGTGTTTCTGTGCATTGTACATTGGCAGGTTATTCCCCAGGTAGCTCTCTTTCCTTCCCATCTGAACAGGCAATTTCCTAATTTCTGTTCGAGTGCCAAGTCCTCTCACTCAAAGTGGATACCTTGTCTTCTTCTTGGAGGGGATGTTTCTGTATGCCTATTCCCCTCTTTCTCTATTACCAAAGGTCCTGCACATGATTATGTTTGGACACACCCACAATCTTGCTGGTGACTCTCTTTTGGCCCAGGCAGCACTTACTCCACTTTGTTTCATCTGGTCAGGGGCAGTCATCACAAGTTACCTCACAGGATGGATCTTCTGACAAGACAAGGGATCTCTATTTTGCCTTCAGTTGTCCACCCTTCAATTGACACATTGGGTGTTGGGTTATTCTTTTTAAGCAACACCTTTTTGAGGATACGCTTTGGCTTTTCACAGGGGGCCAGAAAACCCACTAGTGGAAAATCATGTGTGGCTTAATTCGCAAGATTTTCTATTTGGTGTCTCAAGCATGACCTGGACCCTTTTTCTGTCGGGGTTTCTGTGACCCTTTCTTTGTGAGTTGCTCATTTCTGGCTTGGCATATTCATCTGCTAAAGTTCATTTGTCAGCTATTTCTGCTTGTCTGCATGTGAATCCATATTTGGCCTCTAGTTTTGAAGTTTCACAATTTTTTAAAAGGTGTCCTTCATATTTGTTCTCCAAGAAAGTCTATTCTTCTTTCTTGGGACCTTAACTTTGCTCTTGAGAAACTTCTCTACAACTTTGTACTTGGAAGACTGTATTGTTGGTGGCTGTTACTCCTGCTAAGAGGGTTTCTGAAATTCAAGCTCTCGTGGCTGCCCCCCCCCCCCCCCCACACACACACACACACACAGGAACAGGATGTTTCTCCATACCTGTCCTTCTTTTATACCCTGGTGGTTAATGATGTGTCCTTGACTCAGTAAATTCATGTTCCTTCTTTTTTCCCTTCTCCACAGAATCCTTGGGTTTACTTAGACAGCTCGGATATTATTTGAACAAAACATATTAGGAAATCGGATCTAGGAGTGAAGAATACCGCAACAGTGATATGGAAGGGACATAGAGTTGTGTAACATCTTACCATTACAGTAAATGTCCTACTTCTCACTGTTGCAGTATTCTATCCTTTTTTCCTAGCCCCAGGCACTTCGTTTTTTTTTTTCTTATCCTTCTGGCTGTGCGGTCTTTCTTTCCTCTTCCTATTTTTTCCCTTCCTGGATGTACGTGGTGTTTCTTCAGTTCTTCTTGGGCACTTCAGTTCTGAGGTTTAGGCATTGTATATCTCATATGACAAACTTTGACTCTGGTATACTAAACAGCCAGCTATCAACTATTCATTCCTCAGACACTTACCCCAAATGAAGCTGTACTGCCATTTAACAACATATTCCTAAACCTGCTCAGCTCCATAGCCATTATATGTAATGTAAGAATAAAAGCAGCCATATCCCCTTGGTTAACAAACTCCACCCACTCCCTGATAGCTTAGAGAGATAAAACCTGGAAACTCTGGACTAAAACTAAATTCCCCTCCCACTTCCAACAGTACAGACACCTATGCAACCTTACTTAAAAGCCATTACCAATGATAAAAGAAACTGCTATACTAACCCTCCCACGTCACATCTTAATAACTCTTAAGAACTTCTGGCGTACAATTAACCAAATCCTCCATTCTGCAACCCCTTCTCTCCCCAGTCTAGTTCTTCAAGCACTTCTCTCGAGACTGCAACTAACTTCAACACCTACTACATAGACTCCATCAGCAAACTAACCAACCATCCTAATACCAATACAGACAATACCCTACCCACCAAGCCTCTAAAACCATCTAACTCCACCTTACACTTCTCCCTAAAAACTGTATCCACCAACTACATTAAATCCCTGCTTCTTAAACTTAAACCTTGCTCTCCCTCAACAGACGGTCTTCCTCCACTCTTTCTACAGCAAACCAGCTCCATTGCCCTCCCCATCTCTATCCTCATCAACCGATCATTACTGAGGCTGAAGTCCCTGCAATTTGGAAAACATTCTATACCTTACTTATCCACAAAGGAGGCAGCTATACCGAACTGCCCAACTTTCAGCCCATAGCAATGCTATCATCCCTCTCAAAGATCTTGGAAAAATGTGTACACAAACAAGTCCTGCAATACCTCATACAAAAAAGCTAATCACCCCCATCCAACATGGCTTTCGCCCTGGACACAGTACTTTTACAGCCCTCATTTCCTTGATCAACACCATCTCACAAGCTAGAGACCAGAACAAAGTTGTATCTTGCCTCTTTCTTGACCTCTCAAATGCCTTTGACACTGTATGTCACCCCTCCTCTTAAACTCTCTGAACTCAACCTATCTATCTCTACTATCTCCTGGTTCTCTAGCTACCTCAGCAACTGTCTCCAATCAGTTAAATGGCTTTCTGCTATCTCCCCTGAACTTCCCATAAAGATGGGGGTCCCCCAAGGCTCAGTTTTGGGCCCTCTACTCGAGTCTGCCATATTTACCAACCAGTTTTCCACATTCACACCACAGTCTTCCCTGGTACAATATGCTGATGACTCCACAGTCATCACTATAGCTGATACCCTCCCAGATCTACATACAACAACTCGGAACTCCTTTTGTTCCATCGAAAACTGGCTCAACAAGAGCTACCTAATCCTGAACCCTAAGAAGACTAAAGTCTTGCTGTTCATTCCAAAAACTATGAATCCTCTTAAACCTTCTTTTTCTATCACTTACCTCACACCTGTCACAGTTGAAACTCATGCCAAATTACAGTTCAAATTTGACCTACATGTACTCAGTAACATTTAAAAAAACACCAGAAACTTGGACTCCTGTACAGGAATAAAAACTTTTTATCCAATAAAGCCAAGACAGCCCTATCCCATCCCTGCCTACTACCAATCCTACTATACGGCTCTCAAATCCTCAACAACTTACAAACCACACTTCTCTCTAAACTGGAATTCACGTACAACAGGGTGGCCAGTTTTGCTGCCTAACACCCATACTATTCTCACCACTGCTCAGCACTCAGGAAACTAAACTGGCTAGAGCTTCCTAATTACCTTCTCCACTCTGAACTTCAAATAACCCACTCTGTTCTACACCAGCCTTCTTTCTGTCCCAGCATTCACTCTATCATATCTCCCTCTGCACACCACCTAGAACTCTTCGGAGCTCAGAACAACATGTCCTTTATATATACAAGCCAAAGATTAACATTGGCAAGATCCTCTACAGCTATTCCCCAGCAAACAGCTGGAGTAATCTTCCATTACCCATTTCAAACACTAAGCCTAAACACCAGTTCAAAAATGCAGTAAAAAAAACGCCTACGAAATACAAGACTATGTCAGTGTAACTATCCCCCTGATTGACTTGACTCCTCCATTCCAACTTGTTCACCCCCCCCCTTCAGCACTCCTGTGTCACCTAACTTCCTTTCTCTACAAGTGTATTAGTGTACAATATTCCTTCTCAATACAGTCCCTCCACCATGCACCTACTTATTTTTACTATAGACTCGAATAATAATCTTTGTGCCTTTTCTTTGTCTCTGCAAAACACAAAATGATGAATGTAAATATTCTAATTGTATCCTTGTACCCTCTGAGCATACTAAATGTACTACGCTAATATGTAAATTTAATGTCACTCATGCTAAACTAAGCTTACATTTTTTTCTGTTGGAAATTATTGTTTACAGAACAATGTACTTAAGTTAGATAGTCAAGTGTCTATTGTTTTTGTGGAACTTTTCTCCCCAGGTCTGTGCTGAAAAAGGGCTCTGATCCATCTGGACTACCTCTGTCAACAAATGTAAAATAAATGTAAAATAAATAAATGTGTACCTTACGGCTTGAACATTAAACATGCGTTTGATGTACGGAGCCTGTGAGATTTGGTATGCTGTTCAGACATTCAGCTATCCCTGGCAGGTTGTCCCAGGAGTAAAAAATACTGAAACAGTGAGAAGCAGAACATCTACTGTTATTGTAAGATCTTACACAACTGTACTTTATCCCAGGCATGAGCCAAGCCTTCTGGATTAACTAGCCTCTCCAAAAGGTTTTTCTATTTGTCTGTTACCTAGTTCCTGAACGATTTTCTTTTTAATAGGTAGGAAGGAAAGCACCATCGTCTTTCATTTTTATTTTCCTGAATCCTCCGATTAGTGTGACAGTTATTAAATAAGTCTCAGTTTTCAGTCAGGCATACATGTTCCTGTGGTATATAATTTCTGTCAAGTCTGACTGATTTGCTGCGTCTTTTTCCTTTAATTTTGAGACATTTATTACCAAATACTTTAATGTGTATGTTGGAGTCATCCACCTTTATTTATAATCTCACATTTAGAGCACCCTTATACACCCGCTTTACTACAGTCCATGTTCCAGCCACCCTGCAATACATACCTTGTTGGAACCTTACTGTCACCCAAAATCCTTCTAAGCTTTGTTAATTTGTTTTTGTAGGTATATAAATGTGCCATTGTAATTCTCATTTGGTAACCATTGCCTTCAGAAATCCTCCATTTTTATTCCTTTTTATTCTCTTCCGTCAATATTGGTTTGATTTTTCCCAAGTCCCTGATTCTGTACTGAGTGTCTTCCCTGCAGCTTTTTATCAAGTTATGTTCCTTTCTGTTGAAGTGTATATTATGTAATAATATTTTTGCATGCCACAGTTCTTTATGTATGCAAGTGCTCTCTTTTTTTATCTACACTTGTGGGGCCGTTAATGTTCCATGTTAATATTCTTAGTGTTTCACCATCCTAAAATCTGAGAGTAATTATCCAGTCTTGACATGGCACATCCATCTTTTATATTTTTCCTTGCCTTCTGTATAGATACATTGCTGTCAGGCAACTCTTTAATTTGACAACGTAAGACTTCTTTTTAACTTTATGATCTGATGTCCTTTTCTTTTTTCCTCAACCCATGAGTTTGAATCCGATCCAGCCACATATTCTGGACTTTGGATCCAACTCTCAAGCTCCTCCTCCTATCCATGATACCTTAGTCCAGCCACATTACCTCAGATCTCATTTGTTGCCATCATGCCCAGATGCAGGTTCCTGCCTCAAGCTTTTTCATAGCAAATGTCTGTAAGTTTATCTGTTAAAAGTTCATTCTTCTGAGTGTGTTATAATTTCTCTTCTTCCTCCCTCTGTTTTTTGCTGGCATTAGATCTGCTGAAAATTTTTTCCATATACAGTGGAGTAAGAAGCTGAGATCACTCATAAAATTCTCCAAAGCTAGTTACGAAAACAAAATTGCCACTGATTCTAAAGACAGCCCCAAAGCATTCTATAGCTATGTCAAGAATCTCAATGGCAACACTCAGATCTGCTCTGAGTTACAGCACACTGGCACTAAATATACAGAACCAACTGATATTGTCAACATCCTGGCAGATAGGTTCAGTGGTAACTTTACCCCTCTCTTACCCCCTAAAGGGCCCATCTCTGTACTGGAAGAATGCAAAGTTTCTGTAATCATGGCTGCACAGGTAAAAAAAACACACTCTCCAAAGCCAAGAACACAGCATCCATGGGACCTGACAACGTCCCAGGCTGTGTTCTACATGAACTACAGAATGAACTGGCACCCCACCTATGTACCATGTTCAGTCATAGCATCACCTCAGGCTTTGTGCCCACTGAATGGCGCACAGCAACAGTTATCCCACTCCACAAAGGGGGAGCCACCACAGACTTCGGGAACTACTGCCCCATTAGCCTGATGAGCCTGGTCTGCACGGCTATGGAACGTATCATCATGGAACTTACAAACAATGACATTGCTAATCTCCAAACTCTGGACCCTACCCAGTTCTTGTTTGCCAAAGGCAGATCATGTCTCCTAAACCTGATAGACTTCTTTGAAGTGGTCACCAAAGCCGTAGATGAGGGTAAGGTGGTTCACATAGCCTATCTACATCTCGCCAAGGCTTTCGACACCATCCCCCACTCTGGAAGGATACATAACTCACTAAACTAGGTATGTCATAAGATAGGTTGCCAACTGGCTCACTGACAGAACCCACACTGTGAAAGTAGCAGACTCTAAATCCAACTTCAGACCAGTGACAAGTGGAATACCACAGGGTTCAGTCCTAGGTCCTCTCCTTTTTGGTATCTATTTCTCTGAAGTACAGGCTAACACAGAAGGTCTTTGGCTAACATAGTTTGCAGATGACTGCAAACTAGGAGCCATAATCAAAACTCCTAACAATGTGGACATCCTACGAAAGGGCCTCACTGAGACAGATGCCTGGTGTCAAAGCCATGACCTCAAGCTCAATGCCAAAAAGTGCATTGTCATCCCTTTTGGTAAAAACTTTGTACCCATGAACTACCACATAGGCGGTAGTCTACTTAACACCGAAAGTATGATTAGAGACCTTGGGACACAGGTGGACAGTAGTCTCTCCTTTGATAATCACATCACCACAGTAGTCAGGAAATCCTTCTGCGTGGCACACCTCATCACAAAAGGTTTCTCATTCAGGAAAAAAGAGATCATTGTTCCCTTCTACTCATTAGACCCATTAATAGAGTACAATGCCCCTTTTGGTATGTACCTCACAAGATAACTACAACAACTGGAAAGGCTGCAGAAGTACTTCACAGGGGATTAACCGGCCTCAAACAGATGCCCTACGCAGACCATCTCAAAAAACTCCAGCTTTACTCTGTCGCATATCGCCTGCTCAGAGGCCATCTCTGCCTAATATACAAAGCTGTGTCAAACCCAGAGCTGTTGGACATGCTCCACTTAAAGAAATCCCAATCCCTCTGAGCTACATGTTCTAGGTACCTAAACCTTGTCACCACAATAAACAGAGCATGCTGGAGGGATATATTCCTGTCCCAGAGACTTCCCATACTCTGGAACAAACTACCTGTCTGTATCAAACAAAGCTCCTCATTAGCACTCTTCAAGAAAAATCTTGATGATTGGATGGGAGATGGGAAATTCACCCCGGGGATGATTTCTGTGTCTCTGCTTGACAGGGGCACAGGAAAATAATTTTCTTGGGAGGCAAAAGCCAGGGTACCGTTTGGCTAGGCTTATATAGGCCCTAGGGCCAATAGACTAGTACCTACCTATGAACCTATATAAAAAGTTTACACACCCTTGTTAAAACGCCAAGTTTTTGTGATATAAAAAAAATGAGACCACAATAAATCATTTCAAAACCTTTCCCACCTTTAATGTGAGCCATAACCTGTACAATTCAATTGAAAAACAAACAAATATGTTGGGGGGGGTGGGGTGTCAAAAAATAAAAAAAGTACTGGTTTCATAAGTGTGCACGCCCTTAAACTAATACTTTTGTGTGTGCACACCCTTAAACTAATACTTTGTTGTAGCACCTTTTGCTTTAATTACAGCATTCATTCTTTTGGGTACACACTTGCCATCAATTAGAGATTCTAAACCCAAATAAAGTTCAGCTGTCCTAGTAGGATTTTCCTGACATTACTGATGTTCATCGTGCATACAGCTGCAGTAATCGCAGATGGGTTTTGTGCCATCAGGCGGGTCCTCGGTCGGCCGAATTCCAAAGTCTAGGTCCGGCGTCGGTTGTCATCGCTTTCTTTCCTGACGTCAGTGCGACAGGGGTATATAAGACACAGCCGACGCCATATTCTTCAGTCTTTTTTGCTGCGCGGTGCCCGAAGCAGAAGCAGTTCACAAGTGCTGGTCGGCCAGCTCCTGAAATTACGAATAATTGGAAACCGAAGTCTTCTTTAAAGCTAAGTACCCCGTTGGGGAAACTTTTCTTGCCTCAGACCGATGTCAGACAAAGTTAACAATTGTATTTCTTGTGGGAAGCAAATACCGCATAAGGATTTCCATTCCCTCTGCATACCTTGTTTAGGCCCAGACCACGACGTTTCGGCCTGTCGCTTTTGCGCTACTTTCAATAAACGCACTATTAAGCGTCGGGCAGAGTTCGCCCAGCACTTTTTTGGTAAAACCTTTGATTATAAAATGTCGTCGGATACTCCGACTACCGTTTTGTCCAAAAAACGCAAGGACAAAGACCGACACGCGAGGTCCGCTGTCTCCACCGACACCACGCCAAAACCGGCTACACGTGGTCCAGTTCTCAGCGAGGCGCCTACGCAGCTCCTGACTACCGACGACACTTCCTTGGCGGTGTCTTCTGTACCCGAGACCGCAGGTACCTCGGCCCATACCCAGACTACAACCACCGAAGCCACTGTGAGTGTTGAGCCTCCTAATGTGGATAGGTCCACTTCCACCCATGGTGTTTTTAGACCCTCATCTTCCTTCTCCATTAAGGCCTTTACTAAGTCCAAATCAGCCATGCATCCCAAGAGGCCTGTTGCACAGGGCCCATCTCCAGGCCCCATGCCTAAAAAGCAGATGCTAAAAATGGCTGAGGATTTAATTACTCTTATCAGGGGTTCCCAGCCCCCTCCAGACAAGAGACCCCGAGTGGAGGAAGCTTCTCCCTCTTCTGACCAGGATTCCATTTTTTCAGAACATTCTGATGAAGAGGAACACTCGTACTCCCCTTTTGAAGATTCGAATGCTGAGCAGTCCATTCCTTCTGTATCTCCCCCAGAGGATTTCTCTTTTGGGGAAACCTTGCACACCTTGAGGGAACACTTGAATTGGGAAGGCCATGACTTTTCTGATTCCAAGAAAAGACTTAGGGAATTTCTTTTGTTACCTCAGCACAGACCTCTGGCGATACCTCCTGTCTTGGACATACTTGATGATGTTTACTCGGAGGCTTGCCTAAATCCGGATTCCCTGCCTCCTGCCCCTGTCAAGCCTGATAGGTACTACAGAGTTCCTACCTCTCACCAATTTCCTTACAAAAGCCATAATGCTGACCCTGAAACCATTTCTCAAGGCCCCAAGGGAATGAAGGCCTCTACTGCTAAGAATCCACTACCTTCCGAAAGAGAGTCTAGATCCTTAGAAAGGTGGGGAAAAAAGGTATATACCTCGGCCACCCTAGCCATGAGGGCCTTAAATTGTCAGTTCCATATGCTTAAATATCAGCAGTTTCTGTTATCACAATTAAGAAATAAAATGTCTCAACCTGAACAACCAGATTTGAAGGAGTTGCAGGATATGATGCATAGTGCAGAACAAGTGGGTAAACACACCTTACAATGTGGCTATGATGCCCTAGAGGCCTCAAGTAGAGCTGCTGTGACAGGATCAGTCATTCGTAGACATGCCTGGCTTAGAGAACAAACCTTGCCTGACCATGTTAAAGCTAAGCTACTAGATGCTCCTTTACAAAAGGATGTACTATTTGGTACTAATGCTGAGGAGATACTACGGAAAATGGAAGAAAAAGCTAAATCTATGCAAACTGTCAAAGCTTTTCTACAGGTTCAACCACCACGTTTTAGCAGAAATTGTCCTGCAAAGACCTGGTCCTTTCCAGCCACGGACAAGCCACAAAGAGGTAGATACAGGTGCACAAGGGGCAGAAGACAACCTCAAGGATCATATAGAGGCAGACAGTGGCAAACTCCACCAACAAGAGGTGGCGAAGACAGTGCACAGCAATACAGGAAACACACCCAATGACTTCCCCCTTTCCATGCCAAGCAAGTCTCAGCTGGCAGCACCCTTGGGAGGAAAGCTGGCATTATTTACAAGAAATTGGCATATTATCACAACAGACAAATGGATCCTGGACATTATAAACAGAGGCTACAGATTTCACTTTCACACACTTCCAAAAATGAGAGGCATGCCGAACCTGCCACACAATCAAAGGGCAGAGGCTCAAATACAAATTTCAAAGCTTATGGCCATGAAAGCTATTCAAGAGGTACCAACTCACGAACAAGGTCAAGGTTTTTATTCCAGACTTTTTCTGGTACCAAGGAAAGGAACCAACTGGAGACCCATTTTGGACTTATCCATCCTAAACACATTTCTACTCGTACCAAAATCAAGATGCTCACATTACAGCAGCTTCTTCCCATGCTGGGCAAGGAGTTTTGGCTGGTAACATTGGACCTCAAGGAGGCATACCTGCATGTCCCAATCAGACAAAGCTGCAGAAGATACCTCAGATTTCTTGCAGGTTCAATCCACTGTCAATTCTCTGCATTGCCCTTTGGCTTATCTACTGCGCCCAGAGTATTCACGAAATGCCTGGCATCAGTAATTGCCTACTGCAGACTTAAAGGGATACAAATTTACCCTTATTTGGACGACTGCCTGATCCAAGCGGACAACAAGCACCTACTTCTGGAACATCTGGCTTATGTAACACGGTTATTGAATTCTCTGATATACACAGTCAACAAGGAGAAATCCAGGCTAACACCATCTCAGAAAATAACTTTCCTGGGTGCCAACTTGGACACAAACACCCAGATGGCCTATCTTACGCCAGAAAAACAAGGGCAACTAACTCATTACTTCAAAATACTAGCAAATTATACCAGGCTCACTGCAAGGAAAATCCTGCAGGCTCTGGGCTTCATGGCATCTTGCATTCTTCTAATCCCATGTGCAAAGTTGCATATGAGGAAACTTCAATGGTACCTAAAAAAACCTATGGTCTCAACACAGCCACAGTTTGGAAACAATAATACCAATAATTCCATGTTTGCAAAAGGAATTTCTATGGTGGGCCCAAGCATGTCAAACAAACACAGGTCTTCCATTCTGCAAGCCTCAAGCAAATCAAGTCGTCACAGCAGACGCCTCAGACTACGCCTGGGGGGCGCACATGACAGACAGGTGCATTCAGGGCAAATGGTCCCAAAAGGAAAAGCACCTTCACATCAATCAAAAAGAAATGCTAGCAGTGATAAATGCAATTACAATTTTCAAGTACCTCCTGCATCCAGGGCAATTATTGATAAGAACAGACAACACCACAGTAATGTGGTACATAAACAAACAAGGTGGAACACATTCATACCCCCTGTGCAGGCTAGTCATGTCACTTTGGAACTTGGCTCTGGAATGGCAAATCGAACTTCAAGCACAGTACTTGCCAGGATTGGAAAACACGCTGGCAGACAATCTAAGCAGAAATATGACAGATCCACATGAATGGAAGTTGCATCCTCAAGTGTTTACAAAGATAATCTAAGCGTGGGGAAGACCAGACATAGATCTCTTCGCCTCCTACAGGAACCATCAATTGAAAAAGTTCTGTTCAAGGACCTTTCATCCAAAGGCCTGGAGAGTGGACGCCCTTTCTTTAAGTTGGGCAACATGGACAGTTTACGCTTTCCCACCTTTGACTCTTCTGCCCAAGGTGCTCTTGAAAGCAAGAGCAGACAGACCGAAGATGATACTGATTGCTCCAGACTGGCCAAGACAACACAGGTACCCACTCCTGAGGAGCCTAACACATACTCCTCCCTGGACCCTACCTCTAATGCCTCTTCTACTGACTCAGCACAGCTACAAAACTCTTCACAGTCAGATGAAAACTCTCAATCTGGCTGCATGGAAAATTCCTTAACACCACAACAGACCCTACTCTGCAAAGAGGTGCAGGATGTGATTTTGGAGGCCAGAAGGCCATCTACTAGAAAGGCTTACTCCGCAAAATGGAAACGTTTTTGCGCTTGGAATGAGAAAAAAGGTCAGGATCCTAAAAAACTGAATTTGCCTCAGATATTACAGTATCTAGCTGAGCTGTTGAACAGTGGACCTTCATTTTCCTCCATCAAAATTCATGCCTCAGCCATTTCTGCAGAATACAACACTGATCCACCCTTATTCTCTCACCCACTTTTAAGACAGTTCCTCAGAGGAGCTAAGAATATAAGACCTCCAAGGAAACAACCAATACCAGCCTGGGATCTTAACTACATTCTAGAAAAATTAACATTACCTCCCTTTGAACCAGCTACCTCAACAGATTTGCAATATTTGTCTTGGAAAACAGCCTTCCTTCTGGCCATTACCTCAGCTCATAGGGTTTCGGAACTACAAGCCCTCGTGGCTGTGCAGCCCTTTCTCATCTTCCATCAGGACAGGGTTTCCCTACGAGCCAACCCTTCATTTATGCCTAAGGTAGTATCCAGGGTAGCTTTAAATCAGGCCATTCACTTACTTACCTTTTACCCCAATCCTCAAAACAAAGGGGAAAGGCTGCTACATTCCTTAGACATCCATAGACAGCTACGTTACTATTTGGACAGAACACAGCCCTTCAGGAAATCAGAACAACTTTTTGTGTCCTATCCTGTAGGAGCTCAAGGGAAGCCAATTTCCAAACAGACAATTTCAAAATGGATAGGCCATTGCATACGGTTTTGTTACTCCTTTCATGGCAAACCTGTTCCTACAGGCATCAGATCCCACTCCACAAGGGCCACAGCTACCTCTACAGCCTTCCTCAGAGGAGTCCCTACCAAAGATATTTTGGAGGCAGCCACTTGGAGTTCTGTGCATACCTTCGCAAAACACTACCACCTGCCTTTATATTCCAAAACTAGAGCAGGCTTTGCCACTGCTGTATTGCAGGGCATTCTGGCTGCTCCCAGTTCCACCTAGTGCCTACCACCCTGTGCGTAGCTTTGGGATTCTACCCATCTGTGATTACTGCAGCTGTATGCACGATGAACATAGTACAGTTTTGTACCTACCATAAATGTAGATGTTCGAGTGCTAATACAGCTGCAGTACAGGTTTCCCTCCCTCCTTCCCCTCTTGGTAAAGACCTAGGGGGTAACACCTCCTCATACAACCTAATTTGGGTTATGCTTCTATGGTGTATTTGCTTGCAACTACTGATTTTTTGATTATATTGCATTGCTTGACTCTATATATATATATATATATATATATATATATATATATATATATATATATAATTTATGTATTACCTTCCTTCTGGGGGCACCTGACATCTGGGGCAAGAAAGACTGAAGAATATGGCGTCGGCTGTGTCTTATATACCCCTGTCGCACTGACATCAGGAAAGAAAGTGACGACAACCGACGCCGGACCTAGACTTTGGAATTCGGCCGACCGAGGACCCGCCTGACGGCAGAAAACCCATCTGTGATTACTGCAGCTGTATTAGCACTCGAACATCTACATTTATGGTAGGTACAAAACTGTACTTTGCCTGCTACAGCAAAAGCCATGGTTCGCAGAGTGCTTACAAAGCATCAAAGGGATCTCATTGTTGAAAGGCATCAGTCAGGAGAACGGTAGAAAAAAATTTCCACAGCACTGGATTTAGCATGGAACACAGTGAGGACCGTCGTCAATAAGTGGAGAAAATACGGGACAACAGTGACATTCCAAAGAACTGGACATCACTCCAAAATTGATGAAAAGACAAGATGAAAACTGGTCAGGGAGGCTGCCAAGAGACCTACAGCAACACTGAAGGAGATGAAGGAATTTCTGGCAAGTACTGTTTGTGTATGTACAATGGATGGGAGATTGCAGATATACCCCAGGGATTACTTCAGTGTCACTGCTTGACAGAGGCACAGCAAAATGATAGGCATAGTTTTTATTCAAACTAAAGGGGTGGCGAAAGCCACATAACTATGGGCTAGGCTTATAAATGCCCTTGGGCAGATAGCCTAGTATGAACCTATGAACCTATGAACATGTGACAACAATCTCCCGTATTCTTCATATGTCTGGACTATGGGGTAGGGTTGCAAGACAGAAGCCTTTTCTTACACAGAAAAACATCCAGGCCTGGCTAAAATTAGCAAAACAATAAATAGTCTCCCAAAAGCATGTGGGAAAATGTGTTATGTTCTGATGAGACCAAGGTTGAACTTTTTGTCACAATTCCAAGAGGTACGTTTGGCGCAAAAACAACACTTCGGCTCACCAGATGAGCACCACCCCCACAGTGAAGCGTGGTGGTGGCAGTATCATGCTTTGGGGTTGTTTTTTTCAGCTGGAACTGGAGCTTTAGTCAAGGTGGAGGGAATTATGAATAGTTCTAAATACCAGTCACTTTTGACCCAGAACCTTCAGGCGTCTGCTAGAAAGCTGAAGAGAAATTTCATCTTTCAACACAATGACCCCAAGCATATATCCAGACCACAAATGAATGGCTTCACCAGAAGAAAATTAAAGTTTTGGAATGGCCAGCCAGAACCCAGACCTAAATCCAATAGAAAATCTGTGGTGTGACCTGAAGAGGGCAGTGCCACGAGAGATGCCCTCGCAATCTGACAGATTTGGAGCACTTTTGCAAGGAAGAGTGGCCGAATATTGCCAAGTCAGGATCTTCCATGCTGATAGACGCCTACCCAAGAAGACTGAATTCTGTAATTAAATCAAAAGGTGCTTCAACAAAGTATTAGTTTAAGGGTGTGCACACTTATGGAACCAGTATATTGTACGTTTTTTATTTTTTATATTTTTTCCCCTAACAGTTTTGTTTGTTTTTCAATTGAATTGTGCAGATTATAGGTCGTGTTAAAGGTGGGAAAAGTTTTGAAATGAGTTATTGTGGTCTCATTTTTTTATATAACAAAAACCTGGCATTTTAATAGGGGTGTGTAAACTTTTTATATCCACTGTAATATATTTATCTTACCGTAGTTGGTATTTTATTACCATCCTTCTAAACAGGGTAATCTTTTTATTGCCATTGTTGGTAATTTTTCTTGAAAAAAAAAAATTTTTGTTGTTAGCTTGCTTAGAGGCTTTTTTCTTTTTCTAACATGTTGGATAAACCAACAGACTTCAAAAAACTCACTTATTGTGGGCATACAATTCCTAATTCAGGTGCCCACAAGGATTGTGTTTATTGCATCAGAGCCAGTCACTTGGACACTTTGTCTGCTTGACCTTCAAACAAGGGCCATAGCTGACTGTCACAACAAATTAATATTGGAGAGGCTCCTTTATGCAAAGTTTATCAGAAGCAGATGTGAATAGGATGATGTGACAATTTCTCAGAGCTCCGATCCAGATGGGAATCATACCAGCTCTGTCCCCTATCGGATCTATGAGCCTTCTGCTTCATCACACACTTTTCTCTTTCCTTTTCCGATACATCTAGCTGTTTGAGTCCCATGGTCTGAAATCACTGAGAGGTTGTGTGTCAGATCTGAGGAATATTTCTTCTTCGACTCCGATGGTATCTCTGACTGGTTCTGCTCCAGTACTGTTTGATCAGAATGGGTCTGTGAGATAAAGTGTTGGCATTGCATCTGTGGGGCTGGAATCGACTCCAATCTTGTCAGATTTGTCTCTACCCCTGGGAGTCTCGGCTCTTGACAGTTAGAGTCTGGTTCCATCCTCGAGGAACGGATCCGGGGGTGGTCAGGATCTAGCTTCACTGTAAGCCTTGGCTTTGGCTTGGCTGGATCAGGTCTCCCTGGGTCTGTCTACCTTTGAGGTTGTGGAAAGGGCCTTTTCTCTGTCCAGAGAACTGCTTTCTCATATTTTTTGGGGGGATTCTTTCCCCTTTACCTCATTGGTTCTGAGTTGACTACTCCACAGGGGCAGCCCATTCCAACAAGCATTCAATCTGTTCTGGTAGAGGAACTCCCCCGTCTTTTCTGATACCTCCCCTAAACATCCCCAAGAGGAATTACATTGAAAAAGAACATGCAAGGGGGAGGCACATAGATTGCCCAATGGAGTCTCTCAAGGAGGATTCAGATTTTGATGAAGGAGAAGGGTATCTCAGATAGCCATCAGATGACAACTCCTTTGGAGAGATTTTATAGATCCTTAGACAGAATGGTGGCTGGTCTGGTGAAAATCCCTTTCCTGAAGAATCTGTACTTTTAGCAGCTTTGAGTTCTAGGCCATTTATGTCCTGGCTTAACTTTCAGCTAAAACTAATTTAAAACTCCCTTCATGGTAAACAGTCTTCTTAGTAGCCATTACTTCTACAAAGAGAAGTCTGAACTCCAGGCTCTCCCCCCCCTCAAAAACCCCTTACATAATTTTTCATAAAAATATGATTACCTTACAGATTAACCCTTATTTTTTTACCCAAAGTCTCTTTTGAAAATAATAATCCATTCACTTACCAGTCTTCTTTCCAAATTTTTCAAATACAGGAGAGTGCATGCTTCATCTCCTTGTTGTACTCAGAATTATGTTTTTGTTTTATTTTCAGAGGACTAAGCAAATTAGAAAATCAGACCAACTCTGTCTCCTTTTGACCAAAAAGGTTGGGTTGCCCAGTCGTCACTCTAGCTAAATGGATTACAGATTGTATTTCTTGGATCTATTCTCAACATTACCCAAACCTTCCAGGACTCATACAGCCAGATCCATGGCTGCTTCATCTGCTTTTTGGCAAGAACATCTATTGATGATATTTGCCTGCAGCTACATGGTCCAGTGCTCATACCTTTGTTACTCATTATAAGTTGGATATCATTTCTAGAAACAGAGCCACCTTTGGTTTGCCGGTACTCTGGAATATCCTTCCATGAGGCCCAAACAAGAGCAACGTAGCTGGAGACTCTGTCTCATGGGTTGAGGAAGAATGAAAAGGACAACAACAGATTTAAGTTGTGTACTCACCATAACAAGGCATCTGTGCTGTGTTATCCATTTTTCTTTTTCTTCAACTTCCCTCACACCCACCCCATCCTTCATGTTTCTGGGAAGACCTGCAGAATTGTGTTTTGGAACCTGCAGTTCCAGGTTTGAGCTGTTCCTTTTTCTGACGGCCTTTTCCCAATCTGCTTAGCTATATGGGCTAATGGCAGCAAACTTGATCTGAGGTAATGGGGATGGTCTAAGTCTTTATGGGTAGAGGGAGGAGCTCAAGAGTTGGATCCAAAGTCTGGATTATGCGGCTGAGGATCAGATCCTAGCACATTGGTTGAGGGATAATGAAAATTGACAACACAGAAGCCTAGTTATGGTGAGTACATAACTTTTAATTATACATTTCGAGCAGCCTTTCTCAGCACACCCTTCCCATACCCAGACAGCGCACACCAATGGAAGTTAACTTTGTACATTTTCAAATACAGAGCACATCCTTCCCAGAGTGGAGCAACTGCTACAAACTGATGTCAACCCACAGAGGCATTACTTGTAGGATATGGGTTTGCCATGCTAATGCACATGCTGGTGGTTGTGCTTGCATACATTTGAATTTTTTTTTAATTCAGAAACGTCTCCACTCCCCTGTCATGCATAGGTAATGTACTTGCATTTTTAAAGTATATTTCCCTCTTTTAACTTTTCCTTTAATATTTTGTTTGGCCAACCTTTAGCTGGTAAAGCAGTTTCTTATCTCTCAGCAGTGTAAGTGGGCAGCTGCTACTAGAGTGGAAGTGTCTTTTTAAATCTAGATGTTTTCTATATCCATTTTATTTACCATTATCTTTTTAACAGTTCATTGCCTCATTTGTCAAGGATGTCCCTAAGCTCGGCTTCAAAAAGCTGTCTAGACATCACCTAATTGATTTTTTAGAACTACCAGGTGCATCAGTTTTCTTCTAGTGTTCCTTGAGCCCTCCATTGAAATTAGTTTTCCAGGGAGTCTTGCCTTCTTTCAGTGAATTACACCATCCCCCATTCAGCATTGAAGGCTGCAGATTTGAAAAACCAGCTGGCAACCTTGAACTATCCTAGATTAAGATATTACTGATTTTTATCTGTGTCACTTGCATTTTAAAAGAATAAAAACGAGAGCAGTCATCTCTACAAGATTTGTGTGTGCCATTCCACTTTTTAACTCATGTAAGTATTAACATATTTTTTCAGTTATATCAATTCTAACGTAGTCCACAGTCTCTCAAGCCGTATACCCCCAGCAGCTTTAATATATTTACAGTGCTTTATTGAAGAATGCTGACTTATAATTTCATGAATATAGGACATTATTAAAAGTAACTTGTGAATAAAGGAAAAGCACTTCTTGCCACCCAGCTTCCTTGCTTTCTTTACCTTAAGTTACTTCTTCCCCCATTTTGTAATAAAAGTTTTATTTGCAAAGTGAAATATATATATTTCAACTCTCCCACTAATTCAACAAGTCTACTTTGCTATTGGTCTTTTTCTGTATCAAGCTCCCTCATTACATGTTGCTTGTATGAATCTAGGATGCTGCTAATTCTTCTGGTCATTTCCTGGCATTATCTTTCTGAATACCAGAAAGGATTTGATAGCCTTATTCCCATTTTTTTCATCACTGAAAGTGTCTGCTTTTTTAGCATTGGTCTGAGCAGTCCATTTCCACGTGCTGATTCCTAGTATGTTGTACATATTTTTTATCTTCTCTAAGGTTTGTTCGCTTCTATGAAGGTTTTTTTCTCACTGGGAGAAATACTTTAAAATTAGCTGGGTATATTGGTTTAAAACCATATTTCACCTTCTTTGCAGCCTTTTACTGCTTGAATGGATTTAGTTGTCTACGTGATGCACCCTGAGTAGTCCTTATCTATAAATATCCTATTTTAAGTATTTTCTTTTTTGTCACATTTGGATTGTAGAAACTCCTCATGCTTGTATAGTTGCAACTTTAATACTGTAGGTCTTGGTTGATTGACAGCAATATTTGGAACCCACACGATGTCCTTCAAGGATGCATCTGCAGTCATCACATATGGGTTGTCCTGCCTCAGGCAGCCCTTCAGTCGGCTGGATTCCAAAGTCTGGGTCCGGCGTCGGCTGATGTCACCCTTTCCCCGACGTCAGAGCGCCTGGGGTATAAAAACGTCAGCCGACGCCATCTTCCTCGGTCTTTCTTGCCGCGTGGTGCCCGAAGCAGAAGCAGTTCGCAAGTGCCGGTTGGTCCACTCCTGTTATTCAGCTACCTAAGACTTCAAAAGCTAAGTACCCCGTTGGGGACTCTTTCTTGCCTCAGCCGATGTCAGATAAAATTAATAATTGCTTAACTTGTGGGAAACAAATACCTCATAAGGATTTCCACTCTTACTGCCTCCCCTGCCTAGGCCCAGATCACGATGTCTCGGCCTGTTCAGCCTGTGCTTCCTTCAACCGACGCACTCTTAGACGTCGGGCGGAGTTTGCAGAGGAATTTTTTGGGGCTAGTTTTGCTTACAATATGCCGTCGGAGACTCCGACTTCACATTTAATAAAGAAACGGAAGGACAAGGACCGGCACACGCGGGCCGCGGTTTCGGCTGAAACCACGGCCAGGCCTACCGCAAGTGTCTCGGTCTCGGCTGAAACAGAGTCCTTGGTGCTTCCGTCCACCGATACCGTTCAACCGACACCCTCGGCCCCGGAGGCCCCTACGGAGTCGGTTATTGAATCTCCATCAGAAACTGGTGTCCTGGAACCTTCCGACACCATTGCCCTAGACAAAACTATACCAGCACGTGATGCAGCCAGGCCTCCTGCATCCATGTCCATAAAGGCATTCTCTAGGGCCAAAGCTGCTAAACACTCAAAAGCTTTGCCTCCCAGGGTTATTTCTCAGGGACCCTCTACAGGTTCACAGATCCTAAGTTTAGCAGAGGACCTCATTTCCTTAATTAGGGGCTCACAGCCTCATCCGGACAGGGGCTCTCAACCTCCTCCAGATAAAAGGCCCAGGGTTGAGCCCTCTGATCCCCACTCCTCAGATGAGGCCTCTGATGGCTCTACTCTTTCAGACTACCAGGAGGAGGTTTTTTCGGCCTACGAGGATTCTGATGCAGAGGAATCTATCCCCTCGGCCTCCCCTCCTGAAGAGCTTTCCTTCGGGGAGACACTGCACACTATGAGAGAGCATTTCCAATGGCAGAGCCAGGAATTCTCTGATTCCAGGAAGAGATTAAGGACTTTCTTGCATTTGCCTCAGCATAGACCTTTGGCTATTCCTCCTGTTTTGAATGTCATTGATGATGTGTACTCTGAGTCTAGCACAACCCCTGACACTCTTCCTCCGGCTCCTGCCAAACCCGATAGGTACTACAGGGTCCCGGACTCGCATCTTTTCCTCTACAAGGCCCACTCTGCTGATCCAGAAACTATTTCCCAGGGCCCTAAAGGGGTTGCAGCTGCTACTTCTAAAAATCCACTTCCCTCTGAAAGGGAGTCCAGGGCTTTAGAGAGATGGGGTAAAAAAGTGTATACTTCTGCTACTCTTTCTATGAGGGCTTTAAATTGTCAATTTCATATGATACAGTACCAAGAGTATTTGTTGGATGAATTGCATAAAAAACTGTCTTCACCTGAGCCCCTAGATCGCAAATCACTTCAGGATCTGGTACATAACTCCCAGCAGGTTAGCAACCATTTCTTGCAGTGTGGTTATGATGCATTGGAAGCTTCATGTAGGTCAGCTATGACAGGTGCAGTCATACGTAGGCATGCTTGGCTGGAGGACCAATCTCTGCCAGACCATGTTAAAGCAAAACTTCTGGATGCTCCACTGGAGAAGCAAAAGTTATTTGGCTCCACTGCTCAGGAGGTCTTAAAGAAATTTGAAGAAAAAGCAAAATCTGTACAAACAGTCAAAGATTTTCTCCAAGTCCAACCACCAAGATTCAGCAGAAATTTGCCTTCCAAGAATTGGTCCTTTCCAGACACAAAGAGATTTCAGAGAGGCAAGAACAGGCGTACCAGAGGTAGAGGGCAAGCTAGAGGCTCCTACAGAGGCCGTCAATGGCAGCCTCCCAACCAGAGAGGTAGTGCAGGACCTACAACTGCTGCACAAGGACAGACTCAATGACTTTACTTTGACACCACCAACCAGGGCTCAATTGGAAGCACCTTTGGGCGGAAAGCTTTCTTTATATTCAGAAAACTGGTACAGTATTACAAGGGACAAATGGACACTGCAAATAATAGACAAAGGATACAGGTTCCATTTTCACACATTACCAAAAAGAAAAGGCATGTCAGACCTGCCACCGAATCAAAGGGCAGAGGCTTTGAAACAAATCTCCAACTTAATGCAAATGAAAGCTATAGAAAGGGTTCCTCTCTCAGAACAAGGCCAAGGATTTTATTCCAGACTATTCCTTGTTCCAAGAAAAGAAAAGCAATGGAGGCCTATTCTCGACTTGTCCGCACTGAATACTTATCTCATTGTGCCAAAATTCAAAATGCTGACTCTACAGCAACTCCTTCCCATGCTGGGCAAGGTGTCTTGGCTGGTAACTCTAGACCTCAAGGAGGCATACCTGCATGTCCCTATCAGACAAAGTTGCAGAAGACACCTCAGATTTCTTGCAGGTTCAGAGCATTATCAATTCTCAGCATTGCCCTTTGGCTTATCTACTGCGCCCAGAGTATTCACGAAATGCCTGGCATCAATAATAGCACACTGCAGACTTCAGGGGATTCAAATATACCCATATCTGGACGACTGCCTTATACAAGCGGACAGTCAACAAACTTTGGTAAAACACTTGAATTATGCCATTCACCTACTTCAGGCCTTGGGATATACAGTCAACATTCACAAGTCAAGACTTGTTCCATCCCAAAGAATAACTTTTCTGGGTGCAAATCTAGACACAACCACCCAAATGGCTTTCCTCACAGAAGAAAAACAAAGTCAACTACCGGATTACTTCAAAAATCTGTCAAGACAAACTCAGCTGACTGCAAGGAAAATCCTGCAGGCCCTGGGTTACATGGCTTCTTGCATTCTCCTGATTCCACAAGCAAGGCTGCATATGAGGAAACTACAATGGTACCTAAGGAGTTTATGGACTCAGCACAGTCACAGCTTGGAAACTTTGATTTGATACCACTCATTCCATGCCTTCAAAAGGAATTTCTGTGGTGGGCTCAAGCAAGACAGTCAAACAGGGGTCAGCCCTTCAGCAAACCAATAGCCAGCCAAACCATTACAACGGACGCTTCAGACCACAGATGGGGAGCGCACATGGAGGGCAGATGCATTCAAGGACTATGGTCACAAAAAGAGCTACGCATGCACATAAACCAAAAGGAAATGCTGGCAGTGATGCATGCAATCGAGGCCTTCAAACTCTTTCTGCATCAAGGCCACCTGCTAATAATTACAGACAACACCACAGTCATGTGGTACATAAACAAGCAAGGGGGGCACCCATTCTTACCCTCTTTGGAGACTGGCAATGAATCTATGGGAACTTTCCTTGAAAATCAATATAGAGCTACAATCCCAGTTCGTGCCAGGAAAGGACAATATACTGGCGGACAGCTTAAGCAGAAACATCATGGATGCACACGAATGGATGCTGCACCCAGACATCTTCCTTCAGATAACACAATTATGGGGGAGGCCGGACATAGATCTCTTTGCCTCCCCCCACAATCATCAGCTGAAGAAATTCTGCTCAAGGACATACCACCCACAAGCATGGAAAGTGGACGCCCTTTCTTTCAGCTGGAGAACTCTTAACAGTGTATGCTTTTCCACCTCTTCCATTAATGACCAAGGTCTTACTGAGGATCAGGACAGAGCAGCCAAAAGTGATTCTGATAGCTCCGGACTGGCCAAGACAGCACTGGTACCCACTGTTAAAGAGCATGTCACGCACGAAACCATGGCCTCTTCCACTATGGCCACTTCTCCTGACATAGCACAATTACAAAACTCTGCATTCCAACCTGAAAACTTTGCAACTAACAGCCTGGAAAATACCTTGATTCCTTCACAGGATAAGCTACCCAAGAAAGTGAAGGATATCATCATGGAAGCTCACCGGTCTTCCACAAGGAAGGCATATTCAGCAAAATGGAAAAGATTTCACACTTGGAACACCACAAAGGGCCTAGATGCAACAGTGATGAACATGGCACATATTCTGGCATACTTGGCAGAAATGCTCCACAATGGCCTGTCTTACTCTTCCATTAAAATTCATGCTTCAGCAATTTCAGCAGAGTACAATACTGATCCACCTGTCTTCTCTCATCCTCTCCTAAGGCAGTTTCTAAGAGGAATTAAAAACATCAGTCCTCCAAGGAAACCACCAGTGCCTACTTGGGACCTTAACTTCGTGTTGGAAAAACTAACACTACCTCCCTTTGAACCAGCAGCATCTGCAGAACCACAGTTCCTGTCTTGGAAGACTGCCTTCCTTCTGGCCATAACCTCAGCAAGAAGAGTCTCTGAGTTACAGGCTCTCATGGCAGTACAGCCATTTCTTATTTTTCATCAGGACAGTGTTTCATTGAGAACCAATCCTTCATTTATGCCAAAGGTGGTTTCCAGGGTCTCATTAAACCAAGCTATTCACCTGCCTACCTTCTTTCCGAATCCACAAAACAAAGGGGAAAAACTTCTGCACACCCTGGACATGCACAGGCAGTTGCGCTACTACTTGGACAGAACTAAAAGTTACAGAAAAACTGACCAGCTGTTTGTAGCATATGCTGCTGGTGCACAAGGAAAAGCAATTTCCAAACGGACAATTTCAAAATGGTTAGGGAATTGCATTCGTTTTTGTTACTCCTTTCATGGAAAGACTGTGCCAGCTAACATTAGACCTCATTCCACCAGAGCTACAGCCACCTCCACAGCCTTCTTAAGAGGGGTGGCTACCAAGGACATTTTAGAAGCTGCTGCATGGAGCTCCGTGCATACATTTTCCAAGCATTACAATTTACCTTTATATTCCAGATCCAGAACAGGCTTTGCTACGGCAGTCCTGCAGGGCATTTTAGCTACACCATCATTTTCATAGATCCTCCACCCCCAGATTGGCTATGGTATTCTACCCATATGTGATGACTGCAGATGCATCCCTGAAGGACATAGTACAGTTTTGTACCTACCATAAATGTAGATGTCCGATAGGTATGCATCTGCAGTCAGGTTTACCAACCCTTCTTCCCCTCTGTGGTATTTTTTTGGGTTCTTCTCCCTCTCATAGCTAGCTGGGGTTATCTATTATGGTGTATTTGTTTTATATACATATATAGATATATATATATATATATATATATATATATATATTTCTGTACAAGTTTGGAATTTATTGTATTTCTCCAAATTTAGCCTTCCTTAGAGGGCACCTGGCATCTGGGGCAAGAAAAACTGAGGACAATGGCGTCTGCTGACGTTTTTATACCCCAGGTGCTCTGACGTCAGGGAAAGGGCAACATCAGCTGTCGCCGGACCCAGACTTTGGAATCCGGCCGACTGAAGGGCTGCCTGAGGCAGGACAACCCATATGTGATGACTGCAGATGCATACCTATCGGACATCTACATTTATGGTAGGTACAAAACTGTACTTTGTGCCCTCTGTCAGTAGCTTCTGTTGAGGAACACCAGTCCATTTGCTTTATCTGAATTTTAATGAAGTTAATGTAGTCAGTTCACTCCAATCTTTATGGACTGACAGAAGATCTCAAATTCTCTGTTTGATCCGTCTCTGTAAATTCCACTTAATAGCTTCTAAAGAAACCTCATATTTTGTCATTGTTGTACTTATCTTGCTTTCTGATTTCTGCACTTTTATCAAGCCATCGGACTGTTTGCTTGACGCTTCTTCAATTTCCTCAGTTCTTTTTATTGTTTGACATGATAGTCATTCAGTGTCCCACTAATTTTGAACTCTTGGCCCTTCCCATACACAGACACCAGTCTAATTCTGCGGCAACGGCAATTGTTTTCCTTTCTTGCATTCCCAGACCATTTACTGTTGAGAAATGTGGTGTAGTTCCTTCCATGATATGTCCTGCAAGATCGGTTTCCCCTCCTGCTGCAACATGGCGTCATGGTTTGATATTCGGTCTTTTCCTAAGTGGGCTCACAAGTCTGGTATCACTCATGTGCAGTAATGTTTTTTTTTTTTAAAACAAGAAATATCTTTATTAAGTTATCATTTATATGATATAAGCAGTCATACATTTATATAAATGAAAACAAACCATATTGACATATTTTCAGTTGGAAATGTTATACATCACATATTTATTCTGTCATCGTCAGTTAGACATTATGAAGCCAATTCAATTCCTATCTTCCCTTAAACTTCATTCCTCCTCCAAAACATTATTCTGCATGCATTGCTCCCACAATTCCCATTTTTTCTATGTAATTTACTCTTGCCCTTTTCTAAATATCCCACTTCCAGTTGTTTTATCTCTGTTACTGTGTTCACTACTTCTGGAACATTTGGTTTAGACTTTGATTTCCATTTTCTAATAATTGCTTTTTTGGCAGCCACCAGAAAATTGAACTCATCAAGGCCTTGTTATGTCCAGGCAATTCTAATTTGATATCCTTATTTCTTTAGTTACACCAATTTGCTCACCCAGTATTTCTGTGAGAATAGTCTGCGTGGGTTTTTTAAGTCTGCCAACTAATTGCACGCCCAGAAAATATGTTCCCAATAACCTCTTTCTTCCCCATCACACCTCCAGCATTTGCAGTCTACCTGAGGAAAACATGCACAGTACTGTTCTTGGTTCTTTTTTTCAGGAATTTGAACTTCATTTCTTTTGTGGTGGGGTTCTTGATGAGAGCATTACGTAAATTCATGCTTAGGACTGACATATATTTTCTTTCTTTGGGAGGTTCACCAGAGAATGTAGAAAGGAGGTATCTAATTGTTAGGTTCAGTCTCCTTACTTGTTATTGCCCTGTTAGATTTCTGACTGGGGTTAAACAGTGCTATATCTCTAGCAATTGTTTACCCTTTGGTTTGTAATAGTTTGTATTTTATTTTCCTTTTGCTGCCAACCCTTTTGGTGGGATCCTAAGGTAACATCTGTTGTATCATTTTCAGCAGAGTCGTTTACATCTTACCTGTTTCCTTCCCTTCTATCCCATACTGTCACACTTTACCTTTTGGGGAGGGCACATTGCAAGGAATTAGAATCCAGTGGAAGATTCTTACTTAATGCCCTGCTTTCTAGCTAAGGCCATCTTTCTCTGAAATGTTTATCCTGGCTCCTGTTTGAAGACGATTTCCAGCAGACTAATCATTTTCTTTAAGTGTCGGTCTCATCCTTTGTTGTGTTTTCATGCTCTGTAGTTTAATACTTTCAGGAACATGGCATACTTTTAGCCATTTCAGTTTCATTGGTTTATAGTGTTTGGGCTATATCTGCAATTTTCCCTTCCTTGATCCTTTTCAGTCTCTGGCAAAGCTGTTGTACTGTTTTTCTTTGAAATCTTTGTCACCTAATAATTTTGAGGCGGGGGGCAGCCTGAAACATGGCTTTCAAAAGCTTTGAGTTTAACAGCTGCCTGCAGCATTGTTCTCTTGATCTGTTGTTACACAGATTTCCAGTTATGAATTTCTGTACTTTCCAAATGAAGATAGCTGTGATTTTAGTTGATCCAGTGTGTGTACTGGTAGGTATTTTTCTCTAGGTAACTTCTAAGTGTCCAGAAGAGTGAGCTCCTCCCTCCCACTCATGATGCATTGCTCCCTTTTCCAGATCTGATAGCTGGTGCTTCAACAGCACACTGATCTTTTCAGCTCAAGTAACTTTCATGTAAAAGTTTTTCGTAGTAATCATGTGACAGATGGTTTTCTTCAGAATATCTCAACTTGTATTATTTAATGGTTTTCTGATGGCTGTTTATTTACATTTTCTTTATCAGCTCCCCACTCACTCAGGTAGTATTCCACTGTAATTTCTTAGGTGATGCCTTTCCTTCCTTTTTCCACACAACAGAATTCTTATTTCATTTGATAAACTTGTTGTAATAGTTTCTGAATTTCTGCTGTAAAAATAGCTGGAAGTTTAAATAGTGTAACTTTGACGATTATTTCTTGGTGGTGTTTTCACTACTAGCTGGTAGACTGTACCTTAGGCATTTTTCAGAGTTTTTTTAAACTGTTTTCATTATTGCTAAGAGTTTTGTCCGACTGTCATTTATTGATAGTACTTTATATTGTTCCTCTTTGCCTTATGCCTGAGAACATAACACTTGAGTGCCGATTGCATAATTTGTATAAACTTTAGGTAGAAGACACTTTGAACTGCTGTAGCAAGCTCACTTTGAAGGGGTTATTAAAAGGGGACCTCTCGTAATTTTTACCCACAGAAGAAAGAGGGGGGGGGGCAAAAGGAACAAAAAGAAGCATAGGCTTGGAGAGATGAAAGAGAAATCTCTCTTGCTTTCTCCCCAGCTAAGATCTCCAGATCAAAGGTTCAACCTTGATTTGAACCTTGTCCCTCTTGAACCACCTCTGTACCTTTCATCGAGTCCCTCCAGACCAGACCATTCAGGCTTCACAAATTCAGCCCCTGAGGAGAAGTCTTAATAGATTTTTGGACACATTGATTACTTCAGCCTGTTAGTCAAGTCCTCCATGTCTGTGTATAGCCCTGTTGCTCCTCTAGATTGAGAAAAGATGATGACATCCTTTCCACAGGTCCAGCTGGAGTTGGGTGTCATCTCAGCACCCTTGTTTTCCAGGCCAGCCAGAGACTAACCTGTCCCCTCAACAACTTCTGTTCCTACCCCAGGTCAATTCTCGGCATAGGAAGTTTGGGGAGTGACCAAAGAACCAGTGCCTTGTGTTTTAGCACCAATACTGACTTTTGTCACGTTGTTGACATGTTTGAAATTATAAAACACAAATACCTTGTAAAGAATTGCCCAGAAAACAAGCTGTAGTAGGACAAGTTTGATGGTACTTCACAGTTAAAAACTCAGTACATAAGTAAAAAAACCTCCAGTCAAGCGCTTTCATCCATAAAAATTCAGGACTTCATCAGAACATACACAATTTTACAAGTGGTTTAAATAGTGAAAAAACACCACCTCCCATCATTTAAAATTAGTGACATCATCACTACTTAACGGTCCAGTGCAATTTAAAATTAGAAACAAAAGCGATCATGTTAAAATAGTAGATTTGTATTTCAAAATAGGCATTAGGAAACAGCAATCATTAATCCCTGGACCTAGCATTGACATTTAACCTCAGTTGCCAAAAAAGTTCCATTGTTTCCAGTTTATTTTGCCAATGTCCCCCCACTGTCTTCCTTCACTGTCTGTAAAATACCAAACTGGAATCCAGTGCAAAGGGGAGAATTTTCTAGGTGCCTAAATAAACCATTGTTTTCATTTCTAGTTCTTATTGCATATAGATGCTCGTAAATACACTTTTGAAAGGGTCTCTCAGTTTTCCCAATGTAAAATTGTTGACAACCTGTACACACTGCAATGTATACCAGACCTCTTGACTCACAGTTTCCTCTGGCTAATCTGACCTTCATAAGAGGGTCACCTGCACAGATGTCACTCTCTTCCACTATGTACCTTCAGTAACCGCATGATTGTTTTTGTTTCTGATTTTAAATAACACTGGACCTTTAAGTAGTGATGATGTCACTAATTTTAATTGATGACAGGTGTTGTTTTTTTCACTGTTTAAAGATGCTTTTTCATCACTGGGAGAAGCCTTGCTGTTACTTGTTTGTGTCACCTAATCCATCAACTTCTTTTTCCATAATCTGAGCCTAGGGTCACAATCCTATTGGTTCTCTAGTCCATTCTTGCCCTAACCCAAGTTTCCTTTACACATTCCATCCACTACCCCTCATTCATCCACAAGGCAGGCTGTGCTAAGCCAAAGACATACTCATAGCCTTGTTTTGGTCTTGACAAGTTTGGTTCCCCCACTTTGCCTTTGATAAGGAGACCTGTCCTCCTAAAGCACCATTTAAAGCTCCTGTCACACCTGTCCAGCAAGCCTCACCGGGGACATGTATTCCCTCAAAATAACGAAATGGTTTCTTCACATTCTGTAATGGCCTCGATCCCTGATTACTCACCCAGGATGGTCCATTTAGTGTTAGTTTCACAAAAGCTTTCCAGCAAAAGAACTTATAGACACAATTGATTTAAGCTTTTGTCATTGGCAGCCTAATAAGGACTGGGTTCAGTCACCACTCCAGTACCATCTGTTCTCTGTTTCATAGCAGATCTATTTGATAGTTTCCAGTTTTACTGTATGTATATATATATCTATATATATATATATATATATATATATATATATATATGTGTGTGTGTGTGTATGTGTGTGTATATGTGTGTATATATATATATATATATATATATATATATATATATATATATATTTATATATATATATATTTTTTAATAAATTATCTTGCTTACATCTTTGCATATCATCAAGGCAGTTTAACCAGTCATTTTTGACCTGTCATCTTGCTTGCAATATCCATTTTTTTCCCTGAATGCTGTAACAAGGGTCAGTTCAAAACTGCATTGTTTGTATGTTCACAGATGATTTCTTTACTGTCTTGACAATATGAAGGATTTAAGACAAAATAATCATTTTTATCTCACTTGCATCTAATACAAGAGAGAAGGTGACAAATGTTGCATACTTCAGTTGGCTATACAGCTGCATCACTTTTAGCTCTTTCTTTAGTAAAAAAGCTGTACCATTCAAACCAAAGGCTCATTTTGCAAAGTGTTTTGTGACTTTTGTAGTCTCTTTCATGAATCTCTCTCTCTCTATGGGTGACATTGGCATTTACACGACAGCAGCATGGCTCTCTCTGCATACCTTTGCTGAACTTTGCAAGGTTGATATTGTATCAGGATCCAGGACAAACTGTGGTGCCACCATCTTGTGGGAAAATTATGAGACTACACATTCTGTTCTTTTAGAGAGACTGTTCACCTCTTATAGAATATGAAAGTTATGTACTCAGTAGAACAGTAATTCCTACTGATGTCTTGTCTGTATACTGTTATACTTCTGCTTACCTGTCCCCCAACCAAAACTGTCATTTATGCATCAACCTGGAGGTTAACCAGAGGTTATTGTGTAATGTTTTCCTTTTAGGGCAATCCCTTTTATTGTTGCATAGTAGCCACACTTGATCTGGGAAGGAGGCAGTGCATCATGGGAAAAGGGGATGAGTTTGAGTTTGAGAAAGATTAGAAAAGTTGCCAAGGGCAAGCCATTTGTGGCGACTGTGATGACTGGGGGAGAGATGGGCGAAGGCTGCCAGCCTAGTCAAATAGAATTTGATATCTAATTCTGGCATTTGTAAATAAATGTAAAATACAGGCATGTTTTCTTGATAATAAATGTAAAATACAGGCATGTTTCTTGAGTATAAAGAAAACACTGTAAAAGGTGAACTTCAAGATTGTTGCAACATTGCCATCTGCTGTAAGGAAAACCAAGCCAAGAATTTCAAATGTGTCTTTTTAAGTTGAAAAGATCTTATGAATCTCTTTCATGTTAGAATTCGGCTCCAAGGTGGCTGGATGAAGATTTCATGCCCATTGTTTTAAGGCTAAAGTTTATGACCAGCATTTAGATGTGGAAGGTGCTTTATTGCTATGGTTTCTGCTAGAGTGTATATGTGAAATGCCTTTTATTGTTGTATTCTCCAGTGCAGGTGTTAGCTTGCTAAATAATGTAAATGGAGTTTCTATTAGCCTGGGAACTCAGAGCAGGTGTCAAGATGATACAATATTGAATACTGGGAAAACCTGTGTCAAAAATGATGTAATCTGGGGAGGACCCAGAGACATGTTTGTTAGTGATGTTTTATAAACTGTCTCTCAGCGAGACATAGAAAGCATTTTGATCTCGATATCCAACTTACCAGCACTCTGCTAAGCTCACATGTAAGTTTCTAGCACTGTGATTTCTTGTAAGAATAGTTAAAGCTAGTAAAGATTAATTATGTATTTTTCTTTGAAATCAGACCTGTCCTACTGTATTATTTTAAGTTTCTGTGTGATCTCTGAGCTCTTAGATATCTCTGTGGTGTAGTAGTTTTGTCTGGTGTTTTAATTGTTTATTATTAAATATTTTTAAAACCTTCTACCTGTGGCTGATTTGTGTAGTGGTAAGTTCTAGAGTACATTGCATATTTATAGAGGTTATTGTAACAGGCCACTCTAAGCCTTGACTGTTAATCATACTACCATTGAATATTAATATTGCACAGTAGTAATTGGACACCCTTTTAATGGCCTTTTAGTAGCTGATATTAACTGGGTGGTGGCAGTAATTACTACTGTATAGTCTGGGTAAAGGGGCACAGTTGGAGAGTCTGTGTCAGCCTTTCCCAAGATTGTTTGTGAAGTTGTGTAAATACTTATCTCAAAGTGTGTTTGTGTGTGTTGTGTCAGCTATGTGGTAGGGACATGAAGCACTGGTTGGACAGAGAGGGTACTGGAGGTTTTAGCTTGCCCAGTTAGGCTGAGACCTGGACCCTATAGCTGTGCCAGTGGGGAGTCTTATTGGGGACCTGGTGAGCAAGGGAGCAACCAGCCTCGACTGACTGTGATCTCTGTGTGCACTTAAGGGAAATTGTACTTTACTGTGTGTATTAGTTATCCTTTTCTCTTCTAGGAGACTACCTCCCTGGTGTTAGTGGTGAGGATTGAGGCTCCTTGATTGCTGGGCCAGGGCACGGTCATCACAGCGACCATCCCACCTCATGTAGAATATTTTCAGAAAACTGTCAGGGTTTCTTGTTATGGTAGTACTTAATTTTCATTTCATGTGGTCTTTCCTTCTGGACACTGAACTTCCATTGCAGCAATCATTCCTTTGAACTTTTTAAGTTTTGCATTTGTATTTGAAAAACAAAAGCATCTTGGCTACATTTTTATCTTGCCTTTTCACTGCTTATCTTCTGTAATTAAGACAGCTGTCCCCAGATTGACTCTTCTATCAGGCTGTTGTATTGAGTGTTCCCCAGAGTTTTTCTGTTATTTGATGGCTTGCCAGATTCTTCTTCACTGTAGAGTTTTTCCATAGATCACTTCATTTTGCATTCAGGTCCAGACTCTGACGCTATAATTCTTATGGATTTCTTATAGCCTAACACCTCTTAGTCACACTGTGCTTAATTTCCAGATGTTTCTGTTATTAAAGCCTCCTGCTTTGGGTCTAATAGTTTTCTTTACATTAAGCCCCAGGTTTGTTTCACCTTTCTCAGACTGTTGAAGGGCTTATTGATGGTGCTTTTTGGGTTTTTATGTGCAAGCTTGCAAGATACCTTTAATTTCTAAAGGTCCTCTGTTTGCTTACCTTGTTAGCTTACTGCCTTTAGGCTGTCTGTCGTACTCATATCTTTCCCCATATTGCAAACATTTTACCTCATTACTCCCTTCCCCTCCCTCATTCAGAAATACTATTTACTAGTTTGGTATCTATATTTGTCTCTCTCCTCTCTCTCTGACAATTTAATGTGAATTGGAGCTTAATCGTTGGACTGAGAGTATTAGTCTTCAACTGTCTTATTTTCATTGAAGTTTATTAGAGTCCCTTGTCCTTCCAGTACAATTTTAGTCAAATGTTTGCATTCTGAGTTCTTGTGGAAATGCTGTGTGACAATCTTTGCCATAATCCACCTAGTAGAGTAAGATGGGATTGGTCCCCATCACATACAAAAGTAATGTAGTTACCATAGCACTAGATTTGTAGGATTAGCTCCATCCTGTTTTATGGAGACATCCTTTTTGTGCCACTTCTCATTAGGGGCTTGGATTTTGCTTCTGAGAACCTTTTTTCCATCCTTGGATGTCCTACATGGATGCATCTGCAGTCATAACAACTGGGTTGTCCTGTCGTCAGGCAGCCCTTCAGTCGGCCGGATTCCAAAGTCCGGGTCCGGCTTCGGCTGATGTCGCACTCTCCCGACGTCATCTCTGTTGGTCTTCGGGTATAAAGGCATCAGCCGACGCCATTTTCCTCAGTCTTTCTTGCCGCGTGGCGCCCGAAGCAGAAGCTGTTCGCAAGTGCCGGTCGGTCGGATCCAGAGATTACTTCTACCGAATACTACTTCGAAGACTTCTAAAGCTAAGTACCCCGTTGGGGACTCTTTCTTGCCTCAGCCGATGTCAGAAAAAGTTAATAATTGTTTAACCTGTGGGAAACAAATACCTCATAAAGATTTCCACTCTTATTGTCTGCCTTGTTTAGGCCCAGCCCACGACGTAGCAGCCTGTTCGGCCTGTGCTTCCTTCAACCGACGAACGCTTAGGCGTCGGTCGGAGTTTGCTGAACAGTTTTTCGGTTCTGATTTTGCGTACATTATGCCGTCGGATCCTCCGACTACCCAATCTGCCAAAAAAACGCAAAGATAAAGACCGACACTCGCGGTCCGTGGTTTCGGCCGAAACCATGGTTAAGCAAACCGCGAGTGTCTCGATTTCGGCCGAAACCGAGAAAACTGATCAAAGTACAGCTGAATCTATCTCTACAACTGAGGCACCTGCTACCATTCTTGAATCGGCCTCAGAAATTTTACCCACTACGGTGGTTGCCACTGACTTATCAGACACCATTCCCTTGGATGTCTCTACCCCAGCACGTGGTGCTGCTAGGCCTCCAGCAGCCATGTCCATTAAGGCCTTTGCCAGGGCTAAAGCAGCCAAGACTACTAAAACAGTGCCTGTTAAACCCCTACAACCAGGCCCTCCTCTAGTTCTCAAATGCTTACTCTGGCAGAAGATTTAATTTCATTAATTCGAGGATCTCAATCTCACCCAGACAGGGCCTCTCAGCCCCAGAGAAGAGACCTAGGGCAGAGCCCCTGCGCCAGTGTCATCTGATGATTCTGCCGATGAATCAGACATAACTGACCAGCCAGAGGCTCCTTTCTCCAATTTTGAAGACTCTGATGCTGAAGAATCCATTCCAGCTGCTTCCCCACCAGAAGAATTCTCCTTTGCGGCAACCTTACATGCCATGCGAGAGCAGTTCCAATGGCAGCAACAGGATTTTCAGACTCCAGAAAAGACTTAGGACTTTTCTGCACCTTCCACAACACAGGCCCTTAGCTATACCTCCTGTTCTCTCTGTGGTGGATGATGCTTTCAATGATGTCTGCTCCGCACCAGACTCTTTACCTCCAGCCCCTGCCAAACCAGACAGATTTTACAGGGTGCCAGACACCCATCACCACCTTTACAAGGCCCCACTTGCAGACCCCGAAACTATATCCCAGGGTCCCAAGGCAGTAGCCGCGACCATAGCTAAAAACCCTATTCCTTCTGAAAGGGAAGCAAGGTCATTAGACAGATGGGGCAAAAAGGTCTACACTTCAGCTACTCTCTCAGCTAGAGCTTTAAACTGTCAGTTTCACATGATACAATACCAAGAGTTTATACTTGATCAGTTAACTAAAAAGCTAACCACTGATGAATCTCTTGATAAGAAATATGTATTAGAAATGGTAAATAACATACAACAGGTTAGTAACCATTCCTTAAAATGTGGCTATGATGCACTGGAGGCTTCATTTAGATCAGCCATGACTGGCACAGTGATAAGAAGGCATGCATGGCTAAGGGAGCAAGCTTTACCGGATCATGTCAAAGCAAAGTTACTAGATGCTCCTATGGATAAGACAAGTTTGTTTGGTACACCTGCCCAGCAGGTTATGAAGAAAATGGAAGAAAAGGCAAAATCTGTTCAAACGGTTAAAGATTTCTTGCAGGTTCAACCCCCAAGGTTTAGCAGGAATTGGCCTGCCAAAAATTGGTCCTTTCCTGACTCCACAAGATCACAAAGGGGCAGGAATAGACGTTCCAGAGGCAGAAACCAACCCAGAGGAGGTGCCTACAGAGGACGACAGTGGCAAGGTAACAACAGAGGCACAGACACAACCACTGCCACTACATCAACACAACCACAGTGACTTAATCCTAAATCCGCCTACCAGGGAACAAATAGCAGCTCCTCTAGGCGGAAAGTTAACCTTATTTTCAAAGAACTGGCACTATATAACAAAAGACAAGTGGATTTTACAAACCATAGATCAAGGATACCGGTTCCACTTCCACACTTTACCAGTCAAAAGAGGAATGCCAAATCTACCTCCAAATCAAAAAACAGAGGCTCTACAACAGATAATGCAGTTAGCAAACATGAGAGCTGTGGAAAGAGTGCCAACAGCAGAGCAAGGAAAGGGGTTCTACTCCAGACTATTCCTAGTTCCAAGAAAGGAAAAAGTTGGAGACCAATTCTCGACCTGTCCGCCTTAAATACATACATCATTGTCCCAAAATTCAAAATGCTGACCCTACAGCAACTTCTTCCCATGCTGGGCAAGGAGTGTTGGCTGGTAACTCTAGATCTCAAGGAGGCATACCTGCACGTCCCCATTCGACCAATCTGCAGAAGATACCTCAGATTTCTTGCAGGATCAGAGCACTATCAATTCTCAGCATTGCCCTTTGGCTTATCTACTGCGCCCAGAGTATTCACAAAATGCCTGGCATCAGTAATCGCCATTGCAGACTACAGGAATTCAAATTTACCCATACCTGGACGACTGCCTGCTACAAGGGGACAACAAAAGCAAGCTGACAACAGATGTACAAAGGGTCATTTACTTGCTACAAGCACTGGGATACACAGTCAATCTACAAAAGTCAAGGCTGATACCATCCCAAACAAAGACATTCTTGGGCTGGAATTGGACACAGTAAAACAAATGGCATTCCTAACTGCAGAAAAACAAAAGAACTACCTCTTTACTTCTTAGCACTAACAAAGCTGAACAAGTTAACAGCAAGAAAAGTACTGCAGGCCTTGGGCTTCATGGCATCATGCATAATCTTGGTCCCACTTGCCAGACTACATATGAGAAAACTACAGTGGTACCTAAAGAATTTATGGTCCCAACACAGACACAGCCTAGAAACAGAAATCCCACTAATTCCATGCTTAAAACAGGAGTTCCTATGGTGGGCTCAGGCATGCCAGACAAACCCAGGCCTACCCTTTCGCAGATGTCAAGCAAGCCAGACCATCACAACAGACGCTTCAGACCTAGGATGGGGGCCCACATGCTGGACAAATGCGTGCAAGGATTGTGGACACAGGATCAACTTCACCTGCACATCAACCTAAAAGAAATGCTGGCAGTAAAACTGGCAATCCAAAGGTTCAGACCACTTCTCAAAGAGGGCCAGTTGATGATAAGGACAGACAACACCACAGTCATGTGGTACATCAACAAGCAGGGAGGCACTCATTCATACCCCCTATGCAGAATGACTTTGGAGCTGTGGACCCTGGCACTCAGCTACAACATCCAGTTACAGGCAATATTTGTACCGGGAAAAGAAAATACTCTAGCAGACATATTAAGCAGAACCACATCGGATGCCCACGAATGGAAACTGCACCCGGACATCTTCAAGACCATCTCAAAGAAATGGGGAATGCCTCAGATAGATCTATTCGCATCACCTCTCAATCACCAGCTCAAAAAATTCTGCACAAGGACATTCCACCCACTAGCATGGAAAGTGGATTCGCTCTCCTTCAGCTGGAAAGGCCTGACAGCATATGCATTCCCACCTCTTCCTTTGATACACAAAGTATTACTAAAGATCAAAGAAGAACGTCCAAGGATAATCCTGATAGCTCCAAACTGGCCAAGACAACACTGGTACCCACTGCTGAGGAGCATGTCTCGGAACAATATGTGGCCAATACCCTGATGCCTTTGATGTTAACTCAGAACAACTCCAGCTTCTTACATCCAAACCTAAAAACGTTGCAACTGACTGCATGGAACATCACATAGCAGCAGCTAACCCAGAGCTTTCCCAAAGAGTTAAAGACATTATTCTTGAAGCACGCAGACCTTCAACAAGAAGGAACTATGCTGGAAAATGGAAAAGGTTTGTCATTTGGAGTACTAAAAGAGGAAAAGATGTGTCAAACATAGATATGCCTAACATTCTGGAGTATCTGGCCGAACTTCTTCATTCAGGCCTGTCCTACTCCTCCATCAAGATACATGCATCAGCTATTTCAGCAGAATACAGCTTTGATCCACCTGTTTTTTCGCACCCTTTGCTCAGGCAGTTCCTCAGAGGAATCAAGAATGTAAAACCTCCAAGGAAACCACCTTTACCAGCTTGGGACTTAAACTTTGTGCTGTCATGGAAAACTGCTTTCCTACTGGCAATTACTTCAGCTAGGAGGGTTTCAGAACTACAGGCCTTAATGGCAGTGCAATCCTTCCTAATCTTCCACCAAGATAGAGTGTCCATGAGGACTAATCCTACATTTATGCCTAAGGTGGTATCCAGAGTGTCTTTAAACCAGGCAATCCACCTACCTACCTTCTTTCCCAACCCACAAAACAGAGGGGAAAGAATACTGCATACCTTGGATGTACATAGACAGCTACGCTACTACTTGGACAGAACAAAAAATAGCAGAAAGACTGACCAACTTTTTGTAGCCTATGCAACAGGAAGGGAAGGAAAAGCTATTTCCAAACAGACAATCTCCAAATGGATAGGAAATTGCATACGATTCTGTTACTCCTTCCATGGAAAACCAATTCCACAGAACATAAGACCTCATTCTACAAGGGCAACAGCCACTACCACAGCCTTCTTACGAGGAGTGGCAACCAAAGACATTATTGAGGCGGCTACTTGGACCTCCGTGCATACATTTGCCAAGCATTATAATTTGCCTCTATATTCCAGATCCCGAGCAGGGTTTGCCACTGCTGTACTGCAAGGGATCCTAAACACACCATAATCTAGTTTTATCCTCCTCCTCTAGTTGGCTATGGTATTCTACCCAGTTGTTATGACTGCAGATGCATCCATGAAGGACATAGTACAGTTTTGTACCTACCATAAATGTAGATGTCCGAACTGGATAGCATCTGCAGTCAGGATTACCCTCCCTCCTTCCCCTCTGTGGTACTCCTAGGGTGTTTTACTCTCCTAATAGCTAGCTGGTGGGGGGGGAGTCTATTATGGTGTATTTGTTTGTATATATGTACATACATGCTTATTTGTGTGTTTACCTCTATCTTTTTGGAAACATTGGCATCTATCCAAATTTTAGCCTCCAAGAGGGCTACTGGCATCTGGGGCAAGAAACACTGAGGAAAATGGCGTCGGCTGATGCCTTTATACCCGAAGACCAACAGAGATGACGTCGGGAGAGTGCGACATCAGCCAAAGCCGGACCCGGACTTTGGAATCCGGCCGACTGAAGGGCTGCCTGACGACAGGACAACCCAGTTGTTATGACTGCAGATGCTATCCAGTTCGGACATCTACATTTATGGTAGGTACAAAACTGTACTTTTCTTCCTTTTGTGTGCTGTCCTTTTGCAGGCTGTTAGATTTGGAGAAGGGGGTACTTCTGCTCATGAAACTGTGGTAAATGGGGAGGAGTGAGATGGCCTGGTAGTTTTAAGTTCCAATCTACCCAAATCCTAGAGGGTAGAAAAAGACAGAACTGGTCTGTTGTTATGGTAAGTACACAGCTTTCATTTTGCTGAGAATATTTTGCCTTTAATTATGGAAGCAAACAATAGATCTGATGATGTCTGTTTTTATTCTGTCCTGAACTGATGGGTTCGGATCCGACTCGGCCGTTGCTAAATCTCGTGGCAACTAAAAACTATTGAGCTTCTCCCTTACCCACAGTGCACCAACCCCATTTACCTCAGATCTCGTTAGCCACTTCAAGCAAAAAACGTGGTCTTCTATCTCTATCTCTCGCATTCTTCAGATGTGTTATTTTTTTGTATTCCTTACTTAACTTTTAACTTACCTACATTTATATTTTATTTATTTATTTATGTATATTTGTTGATCGGGAGTGTCCGACTGGACGTAGGTCCATTTTCAGCGGAGGCCTGGGGAGAAAAGCATCACAGTTAAAATAAACAGATAGTAGTTACATTGGATTACATAGCGATTAACAATTTACATAGCAATTACTTACAACATATTTACAGATGAACATAGTACATCAGTAGACAACTAGAATCTTTATCTGTGAAGTACATAACGGACATTAACAAATGTTAAAATAAGAAGTTTCTGCTGTATAAGTACTAGGCTTATGAGCATCTGAGCTTGCTATAATCAAGGTAGTTAGTGGAGTGGAAAGAAAGGTAGTGGTTGGATGGGGTGGGTGATATTAGAGTGGGAGTTGCAAGGGCATAGCCAGCATGTTTTTAGGTGCCCTTTTAGTAAAGTTTTGAAGTGGGTGCATGATGGTACGGAGGTAACTCTGGGTGGGAGGGAGTTCCATAATTTGGCTATGGTGTAAGAAAATAGTGCTTCACCAGCAGAGTTATTGGCTTTAGTGATCTGCAAGTGATTTTTGTTGCTGGATCTTAGTGGTCTGGTGGTGCGATAGGGTTGGAGAAGATTCTGGAGGGATGGGACATTTAGTGGATGGTTTACTAGTTTGTGGGCGAGTGAGAGTTGATAACATTGAAGGAGGTGAGGGAGTTCAAGCCAGCCCAGTTCAGCAAGTGAGAGACAGTGGTGACTTCCGTAAGATGCCCCTGTGGCGAATTTGGCAATTTTGTTGTAGCAGGTCTCTAGCTTGTTTAGATTGCATTGCCTTAGGTTGGTATATATTGGAGAGGCATAAAGTAGGGTGGAGATAAGGTGGGAATTTGCTATTGAAATCTTTGCTACTTTGGTGAGAAGATGCTTATTTCTATATAATGCTCCTAGTTTTTTGTGGACTTTCTTTATGGTCATGGATATGTGAATGTCAACTTTTAGTTTATTGTCTATTTCCACTCCTAGCAATTTGGTGTGTTCAGTTGGGTATATAGTGGTGTTGTCATTTGCTGTGATGTTAAAGTGAGAGTTGTTTTGAGTATGTTTGGTGGGTTGGAAGATGAGTAGTTTAGTTTTGTTTGGGTTAAGTATTAATTGGGCATCGGATAACTAAGTTTCAACAGAGGAAAAGGCTTCCAGTGTGACTTTTTGCAGTTTGGGTAGGGATTGGTCTGAGCAGATGATGGTCGAGTCATCTGCGTATTGTATGAGTGTGCCATGTGTGGTGGCAGAGGCTAGATTATGTGTGAAAACAGAGAAGAGTAGGGGTCCAAGGATGAATCCTTGGGGAACCCCTATGGAGACAGGTAGTTGGGGAGATATGTCATTCTGCTGTACAACAGATTGTTGGCGGTCAGACAGTTAACTCTGAAACCAGTTGGTGACTGATTGTGAGAAGGATAGGTTGTTGAGGACAGAGATGAGTTGTTTGTGTGGGACCATGTCAAATGCTTTAGATAGGTCTAGGAAAGTAGCAGAGGAGAGAGAGCCATTGTTTTTATGCTGAAGGATAGTGTTAGTAAAGGAGAGTAAGGCAGTGGTGGTGCTATGGTTTGGTCGGAAACCATGCTGAGTATTGGAAAGGAGGTTGTTAGTAAGGAGGGTAGTCTGAGACCTGAGAGTGTATGCATCTCTCTAGTATTTTGGAGAGTGGAGAGAGAATAGCTATGGGGCGGTAATTGGTTAGTTCTGTGGAGGGGTCCGCCTTTGTGGAGGGGAATTATATATGATACTTTCCACAGTGTGGGAACATAACTTTCTGACAGAGATCGGTTAATCAAGACAGATACTGGGTAGGCCAGAGCATCAGCTGCGATTTGTAGGTATTCACTTGGGAGGTTGTTTGTTGATAATTTGGTGGGTTTAAGTTTAGTTAAGAGTTTTTTTATGTTGGAGGTAGGTACAGGAGAAAAAGAGAAGGCAGTGAGGAGATTAGTAGTTGAAGGTGTGTAATTCTTGTTTCTGACCTTTTATATTCTATTGTATGTTTGTACTTCTCAGATACTACTTCTCAGATACTATTGTTAGTATCTTATTTTGTATGACACTGTTGTAGCTCCATTAACACTGTTGGTATTTCCTTCCCTTCCTTTTTTATGTCTATATTTCCGTATATTACAAAAAAAAAAAAAACTTCACTCTTTTGTTCTAGTGTTAACAGTTTTCTGATTTCTCATTTTTTGAGATAGTGATAGCAGATAAACCAGCAGGATTTAAAAAGTGTTCGAAGTGTGGGCACAAGCTGCCACTTTCTGATGCCCACACACTTTGAGTCTTTTGTCTAGGCCTTCTATATTTACAGGAAGACTGCTCTGTTTCACATGACTTTAATCTTTGCATATTAGTTGAATCCAAAAATAAGCTGATACTGAAAGGTCTTCCTCCTCCTTCATTTCGAAAGGCTATTTCAGAGGGTTCTTCCTCTGAAACAAAAATTTCAAAAACCTCTTCTCCAAAGCCATCATCCTCTTCCTCAGCTTCGGATTCCTCAAAAAGAGGTTTCATAAGGACCTGATCTCATCTCTGGATCCAAAAAAGGCAAAAATACAAGATCCTGCAAAGATAAAAGTATTGGATCTGACGCCTCCTAAGTCGTATCCGATGAAGACAAAGCTCCGGGATTCGACTTTGTTGAATGCATTGCAATTCAAAACTGACTTTTCAGACTGCCAAGTTATTTCCTAGGACAAGGTACTCCCTGTCACTGGGACCGGTCTTTGACAGGGTACCTTCCCCATTTTTAGAAAGACCCAGGTCTCCGTCCATATACTCCACTCGTTCTTCTAGAAGCCTAACAGAAGAGGATGTAGAGAGACTGGTGAAAAAGATTCTGTTAGAGCAGAGCCATATTGCTGTTACGTCGACCCCTACCCATCTAGCTCAGGAGATCTGTATGTCTACTATTTCTCCTTTACATGTTCCTCCTCTGACTCCTGTTGCTTCTGAGTTTTTGGATCCGAGGATAACCATAATCTCAGATCCAAGATTTTCTCCGAGAGATGTGGTCCCATCGGATCCAGAGAGCTCCAGGAGCCATAGTCTGCTTGTCAGATCTGAGATGCTGTATTTGACTCCAAAGCTTTCAGAGCCGTCTCTGCACCTTGGATCCTCAGCACTGGGCTGCTTGGGTCTGGCTTCCACCTCAGAGGCTTTGCCCTCTGAACAAGGGAGGCCTACGATTCAGAAGCTTGTCTTCTCAGATCCAATGTTCTCTGTCTCCCTCTCGCTCTTTCTCTCTCTTTCTCTCTCTCCCTGTCTGTCTCAGCCGCTCTGCATTCAAGGCTGCCAAAAGAGAATTTTCTGCCTCTACAGTTTTGACGGATGCATCCCCCTCGGATCCCAAGTCTTCTAACATGATGTCTCAGCACTTTCATCATCATCATCTTCCACAGGGACGGTCAGTACCAAAAACCCAGGCTCCCACCCAGGGAATTCTAATCTGCTCTTCTGATACCTCCCCAGAGCACCCCACTGAGGAGGTCCCTAAGAAGAGGACATGCAAGAGAAAACACTTAGACTCGCAGGAGTCGTCCATCAATGAAGGCACAAATTTCGATGAAGGCGAAGGGTCCCTACAATCACCTTCTGAAGTTGTCTCATTTGGAGACATCCCAGAAATTCTTAAACAATGAGGTGGTTTGACATGAAGCAACCCTGTGTCTGAGAAATCTATTCTCCTGCATACTTTTAGTACTGGATCCTCTACCTCCTGGGTGACTCATCTTGCTGATGAGCTCATTGACTTGATCTCACAGCAGGTATGGAAGGACCCTGACACCATAGAGCCCATTCCTTGTGGACCAGATGAGATAATGGCACCACCTTTGGATACACAGTTTTGGGGAAAGGGAATTCCTGTTGATGCCGTGGCCATTGCAGCAGCCACCAAGAAGGAACTAGATGAGGAAAGTTCCACTTTTCAACCAACAGGGAGTCGCAGGCAATGTTGGACAGATTGGGAAGCTTGTCTATGCTTCAGCGACCTTCGCTTTGAGGTCTCTGAACTGTTTGGCACACTTTACTATGCTCCACAGGGATTTGATCGAGGAATTATCAAATACCCTCTCGGGTGCTGTTTCTGATGTTCAGACATCTGTTACTTCCCAGCTGATGACCTTGCAGTCCATATCCATTCATTCATGAGGTTGATCTCACATGTATCAGAGGGAACCTCAAGGGCAAACAAGTTCAGGCATTTCCATAAGGAGACATGCTTGTCTGCGTGTTTGCACAGCCTTTCATGTCTTACTTTGTCAGTGCTCCTTTTGACGGAATGTTTTTATTTGGCCCCAAAGTAAAAAAGAAAAATTGTCCAGGTGTGAAAAAGATGAAAAGACCCTGTCTGCCATGGGCTTGCATTTTTTGACTCTTCAACAAACCCTTTTCTAGGAATCAACATGGTGGTAGAAAAAGAAGTCTGAGTCCTTTACAAGACACACGTGGAAGCGGTTCCCTCAGAGGCAGAAAAGGGAGCTCTAATGGAGGAAGATGCTCTTGTGGCAGAAGTGGCCCACAGAACCAGGGTTCCAGAGAATCGTTCTTTGCCAAACCCTACCAGCACTCCTGAAAGGAGGCCTGATTGTCCACCTCTGGAGACAGTCTGGGGATGATTATCTCTGCACCCGACAGCCTGGCTAGATATACCCAAAGATACTTTGGTGCAGAAGATTATTACCAGATAATACCCTTTTCCTTCTCACCTCTATCTCTAGAAAAATCCCTGCTGTCCCACCCAGTCAGAGGGAACAAGCAGCAAAAGCTACTAGAAAAGAATCATCCAAAAGATCCCACAAAACCAGGTAGAATCCAGAAGTTACTCGAGATAATTTTTGGTGCCAAAGAAAACAGGGGACTGGAGACCACTTCTGGATCTCTCCAAACTAAACAAGATGGTTCAAAGAACCAGGTTTCAGATGGTCACGGTTCAGTCCATTCTCCCCTTTATGAGGCAAGGATGACTGGATGTGCTGTATAGACCTTCAAGCTGCGTACTGTCATATGAAGATGAGCAAACAATCCAGAAGGTATTTGCGTTTCTAGCTAGGAGCTATTCATTATTGGTTCAGATTACCGCCCTTTGGACTCTAAACAGCCCCAGGATGTTTACCAAGTGCATGGTAGTAGTAGCAGCTCACCTGAGACTGCAAGTATTCCAAGTGTTTCCATATCTAGACGACTGTCTCATTACCGCTCTGACCAGGCATCAACTCATATATGCAACAGACCAGATTCTCCAGACCTGCTCTCTTCTGGAGATAACCATAAACTACAAGTCTCATCTGCAACCAACTCAGAGTTTATAGTTTATAGAAGCAGTTCTCAATACAGAAACAGCCATTGCTTCCCATCAATTATTGAGAGTTCGGACTATAAGATTTCAAGTCAAAAAGATAATCTGCAGCACCCACCTGGTCCTTCAGGCTCTGGGATTGATGGCACTAGCAATAACATTAGTACCACTTAAGTTTTATACAAGAATTTTTCAATGGATGTTAGCTGCTCAGTGGTCAATTCTTTATCAGCCTATGTTTTACCAGATGAGAATCGCTCACACCTGCAAGAAACATCTCAAGTGGTGGATTCAGTCAGACCAGGTTCTATAAGGTTGTCCGTTCATTCCCCCTCATCCCCTGGCCATAGGTAGCATGATGCTTCCCAGCTGGGGGGCATTATCTGGGGAAGACCGTCCAAGGCATCTAGTCTCTCGAGGAGGTCAGTTTTGCATATAAATGTCCTAGAGATGAGAGCAATGGTAGTTATGTTGCAGGCATTTCAGAAAGCTCTCCCTTTGGGGACATTTGCAGTACAGTCAGACAACGTCTGTCAACTTGTACATCAACAAACAAGGAGGAACCAAATCTTACATATTGTGCCGTGAAGCTCTGTGTGTGGCAGTGGGCAATCTCTTCCATCTGCTTTCTTTTAGCAACACGCATTCCAGGGAAGTCCAGTGTGATAGCAGACAAATTGAGGAGGTGCATTCTTTTTACCTCAGGAAAGGTCCCTCAACAAAAAGATTGCGAACATGATCTTCTGTTAATGGGGCTAGCCTTGTTGCAGTCTAGTCACATTCCTCCTGAACAACAAATGCAGCAGCTACTTTAGCCTAATCCCCCACAGAGGGAATCCCCGAGGGATGCTCGCTCTGCTTCATGATTGGTCCCCCGGTCTCCTTTATATATATATCCTCCCACTCCATTAATTCCCAAATTTTTTCAGAAAGCTACAAGAATGAAGAGCAAGGTAATCCTCATTGCCCCCTTACTGGCTTCTACTACTTTGGTTTCCCTTCCTTTGGCCTGACCTGATTCAACCATCTTGGTTTCTGGATCTGACTCCGGTCCTCCTATCTCACCCAACAGGCATGAGGCATCTAGACATAGCGAACCTCATGTTGGCTGCCTGGTTTCTCCAGTTCCATTAATAGCCAGACAACCTATGCTCATTTTTTTTTGTGTGTCATATTCTTATGTCCTCCCATAAACCGTCCACCAGGAAACTATGCTTCAGCAAATGGAAGGTGGTTGTTTTTTGGTCTCAGAAGCGTAATACTGAAACTTTCACAGCCCTCATTCATAATATCGTGGAATTTCTAGTGCATCTTTTTGAAAAAGAATCTAGTTCTTCTACTATTAATTTGAAATTGCTGCTAATTTTAATTTTTCTTTCTGGAGTAAATGGTTCTTCTACAGCGTCCCATAAGTTGAGCAAAGCATTTTTGAAAGGCACTCTACTCTTAAGGCCTTCCCCCTTTAAAGATCCTACTCCACCCTGGGACCCAAACGTTGTGCTGTAGTCTCTTACACAATCTCCTTTTGAACCCTCATCTACATGCAAACTCAAATATCTTTCATGGAAAACAATTTTCTTGGTAGTGGTAACCATTATCTCTGCCAGAAGAATTTCTGAAATCTAAGCATTGTGCTCAAAACCTGTTTTTCATAAAGACAGAGTAACTTTACGTACCAACAAGTTACTTTACGTACCAACCCATCATTTTATCCAAAGATGGTGTCAGAATCAAATATAAATCAATCTGTTCATTTGCCAGTATTCTTTCCCAAGTTTTATAACAAAGGAGGATACATGTTACATTTATTAGATGTTCATTGACAGTTGCGTTTTTACTTACATAGGACTAAAAACATCAGAAATTCTGACCAATTATTTGTTTCTTATACAGAACCAGCACTGGGTAAACCAGTTGCCAGAGTTATTCTTATCTAGCTGGATAACAAATTACATTTCTTTTGTGTAAAATAAATTGTGTATTGCACTGACAAAACCTGTTTGAGCCTATTCCACCAGTGTGTCCATGAATGACGTGTGCGCAGCAGCTACCTGGGTTACCTTTATTACTCATTGCAAATTAGATCTGGTCTCCAGAGGAAAGCTTCTTGGTTCTGTGTTGCTCAGGAACATCCTTCCTTGAGTCCGCCCTGGAAATTAGGTAGCTGGGTCATTTGAGGACAGAATGAAATTTGACATAATTATATACGTTACCATAGCATTCCATGTGTTTTGTCCATTTTCATTCTTCTTCAACTCCCCTCCCACCAACTCCCATCCTTAAAGCTTCTGGAAGAATGAGTGTTTAGAGGACCTGTATGTCCTTATTATTTACATAAACTCCAGGCATAGCTTCTCCAAGATATTTCCATCTTTTACTTTCTGCTAAGGCAGTAAACAAGATCTGAAGTAATTGGGATTGGTGCATTGTGGGTGAGGGAGAAGCTCAAGAGTTTTTGGTTGCCACGAGCTTTAGCAATGGCCAAGTCGGATCTGAGGGGTCAGATCCAAACCCATCAGTTGAGGAAAAATGAATATGGACAGCACAGATGGAGTGTTATGGTGAGTACATAACTTCTGTTTCTAAGTAGGTCATGTTTTGCAGAAAACATAATTGGAGACTTATTTTGTTTTTCTGTGTCTATATTTTAAAGGCTTGACAGCACCGAGATGGATCACAGTGAGAATGAAGAGTTCACAATGTTGGGTTCTCCGTTGTCAGGAAAAAGCATGGACAGGAGTGATGATTATACCTTGACACGGGTATGCGACATTCATTTTTTTTTTTTTTTTTTACAGAACACCCATAGTTCAAGGTGATACCATAAAGTTATCAAATTTGTATCCAAAGTTATGTTTTGAGCTGTATTTTTTTTATTTTGGAGGGGGTCCTTCCAAAATGGCAAGTCATGTTTGTAACCATTTAATCTGAAGTAGGAGAATTCATTTGTCAGCAACCTGTGGGTATGGATCCGATATCGAATCCGAACCGGCAAGGTTTATCCAGCTATGGATCCGAGCTCCTAGCTCCTCCCTTCACCCATAATGCCCTGCTTCTCCCTACATGACCTCAGATCGAGTTTGCTAATTTTTGTTAAATTGGTTAATTTTGTAGTACCCTTCCTTCGCTGGTACGTAGGTTGTGTGCGTGTGGATTCTTTGGGGCCTTCTGTGTGAGTGGTTTGTTAACTTTCTTGTTAACTTTTTTTTTTGTTTAAAAAAAAAAAAAAAAAAAAAAAAGTAAAGTAGAAAATGTCTGAGGCCCCAAAGGCAATCTTTTCAAAATGCTCCGAGTGTGGCCATAAGCTATCCCCTGCTGATGGCCACACTCGGTGCGTTCGATGCCTTGGGGTTTGAACACCTCACCTCTGGGTGTTCAATCTGTGCAGGGTTCAACCCCAGGGCATTGAAGGAGTGGAGGTCGAAGCTGGTCTTGGCGGGACTCTTGCCCCCGGACTCGGCTTCGGCCTCCGCCCCGTTGGTAGTTACCGCTCCGGCGGTTCCTGCCTTACCTGTTCCCCCTCCTCCTCCCGGGATTCAAACTCCCTCTATGGGTTCGGAGGAGAGGGAAGCCAGGAAGAAGGACCGGAGAGAGAAGCACCACAAGCGGCGGGCCGAGACCTCCGTCTCTGCCCCGCCGGCTAAGCGGGCTTCTCCTCCGGCCTCTCTGGCTGCTGGCTCTCCTCCTCCTCGGCTCCGGTCCCCAGCCTTTTCACCGGGGCCTGAGGAGGAGGAGACCTGATCTCCTTCGAGGCTATCAAGGCAGTACTCAAGGCCTACCTCGGTAGCCTCATCGAGGTCTACCTATAGCCTCTCCGACGCTGATCTGGACCAGATGATGCGAAGGTTCATCCAGGCCCAGATGCAGATGGGAGTGCTCCTGCCTCCCCCCTCCCTCCTAGGGGGGGAGCTCGACCCCTTTTTTCAAGCCCATAGCTCCTTCTCCGACCCACTACCCGGGCTCGGAGCCGGGCAGCTTTGGAGCCGGGGGTGGGTCGGCGCCGATAGTACTAGGTACTTCGGATCCGACCCTGCCCTCGAGTGTGTCGGATCCGACCTCTCGGAGCCTTGGCCCGAGCTTCGGATCTGAGGGACTCAGTGTGCCTTCGGCGCCGTCCGTGTCGGAGCGCACTGGTCCCTCGGATCCGAGGGGCTCGGCGCCGGCTCCGATCCACTCCTCGGATCCGAGGGGGAGCTGACTGTCGGATCCTTTGGTCGAGGCCGGCTCCCCTTCGGCTTTTGATGTAGTGGAGAGGGCTCTGTTGAGGGCATCCGGACCCCCGGCCCTTGCTTCGGCTCCGTCCCGCACTCCATCTGCTCTTGGTCAGCCTTCCGTCACCCGGCCACTGGGACAGCCCGTTTCACTGCCCCAAGCAGTTCCTTTGGAACTGGACACCGCTTGCGAGGGCTCCTCGGACAGCCCCCCCGAGGAAGCACCTCGCAAGCACACGTGTAAGAGGAGGCACATAGACTCCCCCGAGTCTTTAACTGAAGACACGGACTTGGAGGAAGGGGAAGGCTCCCCAAGATCACCCCCCGAGGATGTCTCCTTTGGAGACATCATGGAAATGCTTCGTATAAGAGGTGGGTGGTCTGCCCCAAAGTCTTCCTTAGACGAGTCCGTGTTCTTGGAGGCATTTGAAGCGGGCCCGTCTACCTCTTGGATGTCCCGTCCTGCCGACCCCCTGGTGGACCTCATTACCACCAGGGCGTGGAAGGAACCGGACACCGTGGAGCCAATCCCCAAGAGGCCGGACAGGATTCTTAGCCCCCTTTGCTGACCGTGCCCACTGGAGCAAGGGACCCCCGGTAGATGCCATGTTGACGGCAGCAGCCACTAAGAGGGAACTTGCTCAAGAGAGTCCCTCAGTTCACCCTCCGAGCAAGGAGTCTTGGATGATGGACCGCTTGGGGAAGCGAATGTTTAGTTCAGCGACCTTCTCAGTGAGGGCGCTCAACTGACTGGCACATGTCATTAGGATGCAGCGCGATCTTATCAAAGAATACGCTGCATCCCCCCCAGAGTCCATGTCGGAGGAGGCCAAACTTTTGCACTCCACCCGTATGGCCACTCTTCGTTCCGTGACCAATACCTCTATGCGGTTACTTTCCCATGCTACCGAGGGAGCCGCTAGAGCTGCAGGAGTAGGCCTAGTCATGAGACGCCAGGCCTGGCTCCGCCATTGCGATTTCACGGAGCCCTTCAAGGCGTCATTCGCGAACGCCACCTTTGACGGTTCTGCCCTTTTTGGCAAGACTGTTCGTGACACCTTGGTCCAGAGCGAGAATGACGGGAAGACGCTGTCTGCCGTGGGAGTCCGCTTCTCTGTGCCCCAGAGGTCCTACTCTAGGAACCAAAAGGGCCAGAAGAAGATGTGGTTCCGGAAGTCGCAGCAATCCCAACCCGCTCCGGACATCCAGTCCTTCCGTGGCAGAGGAGGACAGGGAGGACGCCACCCCAGAGGCAGAGATGCTCCCAGGAATTTTGGGTTCAGAGAACCTTTCTCTGAACGGCCCACGCAGCAACCCTGAGGGGTTGCCCGACTGCTCCACTCTGGAGGCAGTCAGGGGACGTTTTTCGGAGCACCTAGCGGCATGGGAGTCCATAACATCAGACCGCTGGGTCCTCCGGATTATATCCAGAGGATATAAAATCCCATTTCTTCACGTCCCAAAACTAAAATCCCTCCCCGATGTTCCACCCGATCAGAGGGAGGCCGCTTCAGCAGAAATTGGCTATCTGCTGAGGAAAAGAGCCATCCAGCCCGTCCCCCCAGACCAGATCGGATCAGGGTTCTACTCCAGGTTCTTTTTAGTGCCAAAAAAGACGGGGGACCTAAGACCCATTCTGGACCTGTCCCTATTAAACCTGGCAGTTCCCAAGGAGAAGTTCCGGATGGTCACTTTACAATCCATCCTCTCCTTTCTGGGAGAGAATCACTGGATGTGCTCTATAGACCTCAAGGATGCGTACTACCACATACTAATGGACAGACGGTCCAGGAGGTTTCTTCGCTTCCGGCTGGGAGCCAGTCACTACCAGTTCAGGGTCCTCCCTTTGGTCTCACCACAGCCCCCAGGGTGTTCACCAAAGTGTTAGCAGTGGTTGCGGCCCACCTGAGGCTTCAGGGGGTGCAGGTCTTTCCGTACCTGGACGACTGGCTTCTCACCGCCCCAACAAGGCATCTACTATCCTTGGCAAGAGACTCTTTTCTTCACCTAGCTCCCTGACTAGGCATCACAGTAAACGTAGGAAAGTCCAACCTGGTCCCTACTCAGTTGATAGAATTCATAGGAGCCAGGTTAGACACGAGGAAGTTAAGGGTCTTTCTCACAACCGACAGAGTTCAGAATCTGCAACTCCAGGTGCGGGCCATCCACCACTCCAGCTCGGTTCTGGCGGAATTGGTCCTGAGGGCACTAGGGTCTATGGCGGCAGCGATTTCTCTTCTCCCACTCGCCCTCTTGAACATGCGGGTACTTCAGTGGACGCTTCTAGTACAATGGTCATATCTTTCTCTCCCCCTGCATCACCCCATTGCGATCAGCAAGGCTTGCAAGCGGTCTCTTTTGTGGTGGCTCCATTTCACGGATCTCCATGGAGGCCGCCCCTTTTGTGCATCTCCCCCTCTTGCCACAGTGACCATGGACGCCTCCCGCCTCAGGTGGGGGGGGGGGCATTCTGAGGGCCGGACGGTCCAAGGCACGTGGAATGACTCAGAGACTTCCCTGCATATCAGTGTTCTGGAGATGAGGGCGGTGCTCTTGGCGTTGCAAGCACTTCAAGCCTTTCTTCCCCTGGGAACAATTGCGATTCAGTCAGACAACATGTCGGTGGTCTGGTACATCAACAAACAGGGGGGAACCAGGTCTTACCCTTTATGTCGAGAAGCCATGAGAGTGTGGCAATGGGCGATCTCCACCAACCGCTTTCTCATCGCAACGCATATTCCGGGTCGGTCCAACGTCCTTGCGGACAAGCTCAGTCGCACCATTCTCTCGCCGTACGAGTGGTATCTCAATGCTCAAGTAGCGAAACGTATCTTTGCATAGTGGGGAACTCCTTGTTGCGATCTCTTTGCTTCTCCCTTAAACACCAAGTGCGACAGTTTTTTCGCTCTAATCCCACCTCCAGGGAATTCTCCGAGAGACACTCTGGTGCATGCTTGGCCTCCCAGTCTTCTTTACGCATACCCCCCTCTGCCTCTGATGCTCCAGGTGCTTCAGAAAGCCTCTCGGTTGGGGTGCAGAATGATCCTCATAGCTCCATTCTGGCCTCGACAGATCTGGTTCCCTTACCTAAGGTCTCATTCAGTGAATCCACCTTGGATTCTAGATCCCATTCCGGATCTGATATCACACCCATCGAACCTACCAACTCCGAACCTGGACAACTTGAAGCGGACTGCTTGGCTGCTCCAGTTCCACTCCTAATCAGGACTCCCGGTATCTCGTCCCCAGTTAAGGCCATTCTGGTAGCGGCTCATAAACCCTCTACCAGAAAAATTTACCGCAGTAAATGGAAGCGCTTCTCCATTTGGGCGGAGTGGCAAGGTCTAGATCCCTTCACAGTTCCCCTTCCTTTGGTTCTAGACTTCCTTACTACTCTCTTTAATGATGGCGCCAGTAGTTCCACGGTCAAAGTTCAGCTAGCGGCCATTTCTCATTACCATGTTGGTCATGACTCTGGGCCTCTTATGTCTGCCAAGTTATGTAAAATCTTCCTAAAAGGCACCTTTCTGCTTAGACCCCCTGTCAAGGAGACGGTTCCACCGTGGGATCTTTCTTTGGTTCTTCAGGCCTTGACCGCTCCCCCCTTCGAGCCTGCGGCCACAGTAGATCTAAAATTCTTGTCTCTTAAGACTGCATTTTTAGTAGCCATTACTTCAGCTAAGAGAGTTTCTGAACTGCAAGCCCTGTCCATGAAACCGCCTTACTTGGTCTTCCATCCGGACTGGGTGTGCCTCAGGATCAATCCCTCCTTTCTTCCTAAGGTAGCTTCAGAAGCAAACATTAATCAGTCCATCAACCTCCCTGTTTTCTTTCTTAAATATCAGAACAAAGGTGAATACAAGCTGCATTCCTTGGATGTTCACAGGCAGCTTCGTTTTAATCTTAACAGGACAGCTGGTCATAGGCAATCCGACCAATTGTTCATTTACTTTGCCAAATTCAATCTGGGTAAACCAATTTCCAAAGTCTCCTTGTCACGCTGGATTTCCCAGTGTATCCTATTAGCTTACCAAGCTTCTGGGAGGTCCGCACCGGAGGGAGTCCATGCTCATTCAACCCGGTCTGTTTCTACCTCAGCGGCCTTTAAGGCTAGGGTTCCTCTGGATGACATTTGTTCAGCAGCCACTTGGACTTCATCTCATACCTTTATTTCTCATTACAAGCTGGATATCACGTCTAGAGGTAGAGCATCCTTTGGCTCCGTGGTGCTCTGGAATATCCTTCCATGATGGCCGCCCAAGACTCAGGTAGCTGGGGACTCTGTCCCACAGGTTGCTGACAAATGAATTCTCCTACTTCAGATTTAGAAGTTATGTACTTAACATAACGTTCCATCTGAGTAGGTGGATTCATTTGTCTGCAACCATCCCGCCCTCCTATTCCCCTGGCCTTGTCAGTTTCCTGCATAGGATGTGTTACCCTTTGGTTAGGGTATTTGGTACAGGGCAAACTTGATCTGAGGTCATGTAGGGAGAGCAGGGCATTATGGGTGAGGGGAGGAACTAGGAGCTCGGATCCATAGCTGGATAAACCATGCTGGTTCGGATCCGATATCGGATCCATACCCACAGGTTGCAGACAAATGAATCCACCTACTCAGATGGAACGTTATGGTAAGTACATAACTTCTAATTATACATAAGTGTTCATTAGATTTTGCCAGTGTCACTAGCAAGGGAACAGCTTCTTCAAAGCTGCCCTTCAACTTCCTTCAGTTTTTTTTCTCTGTCCTTTATGAAAAGTAGGGTTAGAGCTAGTGTTCCTGTTTTTCGTGAGTAGATTATAAGAACAATTCTATTCTCCTGTATATGTTAAAAGGATCAGCAACCACAATGGTCATTCAGTTTGGGAGTTATGACCCTTGAGTCCTGCTCTTTCTCAGAAGACTCAGAGCAGTTAATTGTATAGAAAAAATGCCAAAAGTAAAAATTGCTAGTCTTTGTTATTCTCCAGAAAGAAACAACACTTTCACATTCTTTCAAATGTTTTTGTAGAGTACATCAAGGTAGGTCATAGAGAAGCCACCATGTGTCTACAAGTTGCCTCTCACAAACAGTCAAAAGCCTATATTGTCAGCAGCTAGGTCAGTTTTCACTGTGTCCTTGTTCTTTCCATGATGGATATTCTGGCCTACTGCTTTCATCTGGATGATGGAGTTAGCTTTTGAAAAGTTTTGAGATTTTCCACATAGACTTCATTTTGGCTAATTGAGTCGTACTCAAACGTCGATGTGTTTGCATTGGCTTATGATACTGTTTCTTATCCTGTCTGATTGAACTCACCCCATATTAAAGTAAGTGCGCCCTCATCAGAGGACTCTTTGTCTGCCAATAAGGTATGATAATTATTTCATTCTGTTACAGGGTGATTTGAGTCTATAGCCTCTAAAGCTGCTTACAAGAAGATTATTTGACAGGCATATTCTGTGTAGGTGTTATCAGGAGAGAACCATCTTCTTTTTCTTTGGATCCTCTGTTGGGGAGGAACAAAATGAGTGGCAGGTGCATGCCCCTTCCCCAGTCACTGTTTAATCTTTGGAAACTCTGCAGTTTAAGAGTGGGTATTCCCAGCACCAAGGTATATTCTGTGTAGAGGATGATTGTTCAGTAACATCTTTCGAGTCCTGTAGAGAAGTCAAGTGGTCCCAAGTTGTTAGCCATGATAAAGCTCAGAGCTGATACCTGTGACACATCAACCTCCTAGAGTCTTTGCCCAGTATGATAACCTGCTTTAATTCCTGTCTAAAGAAAACACTGAAGTCTGTATGGAAAATACTAGAGAGAGTGCAACCTTTACCACTGCTTAGTGTTCTTTTTTTCTGGTACAGTATCCTGTATCTGTAGTCTTACAAGTTGCACCTGAAGGAATCATGTCAGTTTATCGATTACTATTCTATTGAGTACTGATCGATTTAAAAAAAAATGGCAAAAAATGTTTGGCAAACCTCTGAAATAAGATCCCCCCCCCCCTCTGCAGGGAGCATGCCTTCCTCCCTCCTGCACCCCCCCACCCACCCATCACACACACACACACTTTTTATCAGTTAAGACGTTTGGCTAAGGTGAAGCCTTTTTTGTCTAGGAGTGATCTCGAAACTGTGGTGCATGCTTTTATAACCTCACGTTTAGATTATTGTAACTCCATTTTATTTGGAGTGAGTCAGGGTGCCTTATATCGCCTACAGCTTGTTCAAAATGCTGCTGGGAAATTTTTGGAAGGCAAACGTAAATTTGATCATGCTATGCCTATATTGGCAGCTTTACATTGGTTACCTGTTTTTTATAGAATTCATTTTAAAATTTTGTTATTGGTATTTAAAGCCCTAAATGGGTTGACCCCAATTTATTTATCAGAGATGTTGCATCCTTATGTTCCTGCTTGGGCACTTCGCTCAGAAGATTTGTCTTTGCTTGAGGTCCCAAGGTCACGATTAAAGACGAGGGGAGACAGAGCTTTTGCTGTCGCAGCTCCAAAACTTTGGAATGAGCTTCCACTTTACATTCGGCAGTCTTCTTCAGTGGCAGTTTTTAAATTAAATCTTAAAACTTATTTTTATGATTTGGCTTTTAGTAATGTATGTTGATTGTATTTGTATCTTATTTTTTTGTATTTTTTGTAAAGCACTTTGGTGGCATATTATGTCTGTAAGGTGCTATATAAATAAAATTTGACTTGACACACACACACACACACACACACACACACACACACACACACACACACACACACTCTTCAAGGTCATGTAAACATACTCCGTGGTCAGACAACAGTGGAGAAAAGAGAAAACTCCATTGTCAGTGAAAGTTGTTTGGACTGTAATTATTCAATTTATTATCAGATGCTAAAATGGTTATTAACCATCTTGCTCCCACACAGGAAATGGAAGTGACTGAATGATTTGTCTCCTGACTGAGTACAGGAGGCAAGATCATTGGAGTAAAAAGATATTTTTTAGCCTTTACTTTGTGAGTGCTTATATATAATTCATTGAGCATCATGACATGAAATTTCTTCTCTCTCTCTAAAAACTTGGAGTTCATGGTTTAATGTTTAGGGCATGCTGTCAAGCTTCCTTTCTAGCCTTTCTCAAGCTAACATGACTGCAGTATTCAGCTTGCAGTCAATCTAATGTCATCTCTTCCACAACGGATGGGTTATCAGAATCGGTCGTCAGCCACTCTCAGACTTTGGATTCAGCGCTCAAGCTCCTTTCCTTTACCATTAACCCCCTGCAAGTAGAGAGGTACCTTAGATCTTGTTTGCCATTCAGTTGCTGTGGACATGGACTCCCCTACTCAGGCTTGTTGGGTAGATAAGTGAGAATTTTTGTGGTGATTTGTCATTTTCTCTTTCTTTGAGTCTTCTGCAATTCTTTAGAGTTTCCCTTACCTTTTAAAAATTATATAAAAGTGTGCTTGTAGATACAGTTCCTTGTTTCCCCTTCTTACGTTGCCTTTTGATATATTTCTTATAACTGTAGTTGTTATGGATAGCTGGAAGTTTGGCATTTAGTATGTTGGTTTAGTTACACAGTTTTTCTAGTTAAGGTGTTTGGTGGATTGTGGTTGCCATTGGATAGATATATGTTTGTTTCTTGTCAGGGTACAGTACTTTTTTTCATGATGATGTCCTTCATGGATGCATCTGCAGTCATAACAAATGGGTTGTCCTGTCATCAGGCAGCCCTTCGGTTGGCCGGATTCCAAAGTCTGGGTCCGGCTTCGGCTGATGTCGCACTTCACCCGACGTCATCTCTGCTGGTCTTCGGGTATAAAGGCATCAACCGACGCCATTTTCCTCAGTCTTTCTTGCCGCGTGGCGCCCGAAGCAGAAGCTGTTCGCAAGTGCCGGTCGGTCAGATCCAGAGATTACTACTACCGAATACTACTTCGAAGACTTCTAAAAAGCTAAGTACCCGTTGGGGACTCTTTCTTGCCTCAGCCGATGTCAGAAAAAGTCAATAACTGTTTAACTTGTGGGAAACAAATACCTCATAAAGATTTCCACTCTTACTGTCTGCCTTGCTTAGGCCCAGACCACGGCGTAGCAGCCTGTTCGCCTGTGCTTCCTTCAACCGACGAACGCTTAGGCGTCGGTCGGAGTTTGCTGAACAGTTTTTCGGCTCAGATTTTGCGTACATTATGCCGTCGGATCCTCCGACTACCCAAATTGTTAAAACGCAAAGAAAAGACCGACACTCGCGGTCCGCGGTTTTGGCGAAACCACGGTTAAGCAAGCGCGAGTGTCTCGGTTTCGGCGAAACCGAGAAAACCCGGTCAATCTTCAGCCGAATCCATGACTACTACTGAGGCTCCTGCTACCTTAGTCGAATCGGCCTCAGAAATTTTGCCTACAACTGTGGTTCCTAGTGATTTATCAGACACCATCCCTTTGGATGTCTCTACCCCAGCACGTGGTGCTGCTAGGCCTCCTGCAGCCATGTCTATTAAGGCCTTTGCCAAGGCTAAAGCAGCCAAATCTGTTAAATCAGTGCCTGTTAAGCCCCCCTCACACGGGCCCACTTCAAGTTCACAAATGCTTACTCTGGCAGAAGATTTAATATCCTTAATTAGGGGATCCCAATCTCACCCAGACAGGGCCTCTCAGCCCCAGAAAAGAGACCTAGAGCAGAGCCCCGAGCCAGTGTCCTCTGATGATTCTGCGGATGACTCAGACATTACAGACCAGCCAGAGGCTCCTTTTTCTACTTATGAAGATTCCGATGCTGAAGAATCCATTCCAGCTGCCTCTCCACCAGAGGAATTTTCCTTTGGGGAAACCTTACATGCCATGAGAGAACAATTCCAATGGCAGGGACAAGATTTCTCAGATTCAAGGAAAAGGCTTAGGACTTTTCTGCACTTACCACAACATAGGCCCTAAGCTATACCTCCTGTACTGCCTGTTGTGGATGATGCATTTAATGATGTTTGCACTGCTCCTTTACCTCCAGCCCCTGCCAAGCCAGATAGATTTTACAGGGTGCCAGACACTCATCACCACCTATACAAGGCCCCACTTGCAGATCCCGAAACTATATCCCAGGGGCCTAAGGCAGTAGCCTCGACCACAGCAAAAAACCCTATTCCTTCTGAAAGGGAATCCAGGTCCTTAGAGAGATGGGGGAAAAAAGTTTACACCTCTGCTACTCTCTCAGCTAGAGCTTTAAACTGTCAGTTTCATATGATCCAATACCAAGAGTTTATGCTTGATCAGTTAACTAAAAAACTGTCCTCTGATGAATCCTTAGATAAGAAATATGTATTAGAAATGGTGAATAACATCCAACAAGTTAGTAACCATTCCTTAAAATGTGGCTATGATGCACTGGAGGCTTCATTTAGATCAGCCATGACTGGCACAGTGATAAGAAGGCATGCATGGTTGAAAGAACAGGTCTTACGGATCATGTTAAAGCAAAGCTGTTAGATGCTCCTATGGATAAGGCCAGTCTATTTGGTACACCTGCCCAGCAAGTAATGAAGAAAATGGAAGAAAAGGCAAAATCTGTACAAACAGTTAAAGATTTCTTACAGGTTCAGCCCCAAGGTTTAGCAGGAACTGGCCTGCCAAAAATTGGTCCTTTCCAGACTCCACAAAATCCCAAAGGGGCAGGAATAGACGCTCTAGAGGCAGAAATAAATCCAGAGGAGGTGCCTACAGAGGACGACAGTGGCAAGGCAATAACCGAGGCACAGACACAACCACTGCAACAGGACAATCACAGTGACTTGGCTCTGACACCGCCTACCAGGGAGCAAATAGCAGCACCTTTAGGCGGAAAGTTAGCCTTATTTTCGAAAAATTGGCACTATATCACAAAAGACAAGTGGATTTTGCAAACCATAGACCAAGGCTACCGGTTCCACTTCAACACCTTACCAGTAAAAAGAGGAATGCCAAACCTACCTCGAAATCAAAAATAGAAGCTCTACAGCAGATAGCGAAATTAACAAGGATGAGAGCTGTGGAAAGAGTACCAATAACAGAACAGGGCAAAGGATTCTACTCCAGACTCTTCCTAGTACCAAGAAGAGAAAAGTTGGAGACCTATTCTCGACCTGTCCGTCTTAAACACATACATCATTGTCCCAAAATTCAAAATGCTGACCCTACAGCAACTTCTTCCCATGCTGGGCAAGGAGTGTTGGCTGGTAACTCTAGATCTCAAGGAGGCATACCTGCACGTCCCCATTCGACCAAATTGCAGAAGATACCTCAGATTTCTTGCAGGATCAGAGCATTATCAATTCTCAGCATTGCCCTTTGGCTTATCTACTGCGCCCAGAGTATTCACAAAATGCCTGGCATCAGTAATCGTTCACTGCAGACTACAGGGAATCCAAATTTATCCATACCTGGACGACTGCCTGTTACAAGCGGACAACAAAAGCAAGCTGACAACAGATTTACAAAGGGTCATTTACTTTCTACAAGCCCTGGGATACACAGTCAATTTACAAAAGTCAAGGCTGATACCATCCCAAACAAGAACATTCTTGGGCGGGGAATTGGACACAGTAAAACAAATGGCATTCCTAACTGCAGAAAAACAAAAGAACTCCCTCTTTACTTCTTGGCATTAACAAAGCAGAACAAACTAACAGCAAGAAAAGTTCTGCAGGCCTTGGGCTTCATGGCATCATGCATAATCTTGGTCCCACATGCCAGACTGCATATGAGAAAGCTACAGTGGTACCTAAAGAATTTATGGTCTCAGCACAGGCACAGCTTAGAAACAGAAATCCCACTAATCCCATGCCTAAAACAGGAGTTCCTATGGTGGGCTCAAGCATGCCAGTCAAACCCAGGCTTACCCTTCCACAACTTTCGGGCAAGCCAAACCATCACAACGGACGCCTCAGACCTAGGATGGGGGGCTCACATGCTGGACAAATGCATACAAGGATTGTGGACTCAAGACCAGCTGCACCTGCACATAAACCAAAAAGAAATGCTGGCAGTAAAACTGGCAATCCAAAAATTCAGACCATTCCTCAAAGAAGGCCATTTGATGATAAGGACAGACAACACCACAGTCATATGGTACATCAACAAACAGGGAGGCACTCATTCATACCCCCTATGCAGAATGACTTTGGACCTTTGGAATCTGGCTCTCAGCTACAACATCCAGTTACAGGCAATATTTGTGCCGGAAAGAGAACACCCTAGCAGACATGTTAAGCAGAACCACCTCGGATGCTCACGAATGGATGCTACACCCGGACATCTTCAAGGCCATCACAAAGAAATGGGGAATGCCACAAATAGATCTATTTGCATCCCCACTCAATCACCAGCTCAAAAAATTCTGCATAAGGACATTCCACCCACTTGCATGGAAGGTGGACTCTCTATCCTTCAGCTGGAAAGGCCTGACAGCATATGCATTTCCACCTCTTCCCTTGATGCACAAGGTACTACTGAAAATCAAAGAGGAACGTCCAGGGATAATCCTGATAGCTCCGAATTGGCCAAGACAACACTGGTACCCGTTGCTGAGGAGCATGTCTCGGGAGAGAATGTGGTCAATACCCCTGATGCCTTTGATGTTAACTCAGAACAACTACAACATCATGCATCCAAACCTAAAAACCTTGCAACTGACTGCCTGGAACATCACATAGCAGCAACTAACCCAGACCTTTCCGAAAGGGTTAAAGACATTATCCTTGAAGCCCGCAGACCTTCAACAAGAAGGAACTATGCAGGAAAATGGAAAAGGTTTGTCATTTGGAGTACTGAAAGAGGAAAAGATGTGTCGAACATAGATATTGCTAACATTCTGGAGTACTTGGCAGAGCTTCTACATACAGGCCTGTCCTATTCCTCCATCAAGATACATGCATCAGCTATTTCAGCAGAATACAGCTTGATCCACCTGTCTTTTCGCATCCTCTACTCAGGCAGTTCCTCAGAGGGATCAAGAATGTAAAACCTCCTAGGAAACCACCATTACCAGCATGGGACTTGAACTTTGTGCTAGAAAAGTTGACACTCCCTCCGTTTGAACCAGCAGCAACAGCAGATCTGCAACACCTGTCATGGAAAACTGCTTTCCTACTGGCAATTACCTCAGCAAGGAGGGTTTCGGAACTACAGGCCTTAATGGCAGTGCAACCCTTCCTAATCTTCCATCAAGATAGGGTGTCCATGAGAACTAATCCTACATTTATGCCTAAGGTGGTATCCAGAGTGTCTTTAAACCAGGCAATCCACCTACCTACCTTCTTTCCCAATCCACAGAACAGGGGGGAAAGACTGCTACATACCTTGGATGTACATAGGCAGTTACGCTACTACCTGGACAGAACCAAAAGTAACAGAAAACTGACCAGCTTTTAGTAGCCTATGCAACAGGAAGGGAAGGAAAAGCAATTTCCAAACAGACAATTTCCAAATGGATAGGAAATTGCATAAGATTCTGTTACTCCTACCATGGAAAACCAATTCCACAGAACATAAGACCTCATTCTACAAGGGCTACAGCCACTACCACAGCTTTCTTACGAGGAGTGGCAACCAAGGACATTATTGAGGCGGCTACTTGGACCTCCGTGCATACATTTGCCAAGCATTATAATTTACCTCTATACTCTAGATCCCGAGCAGGGTTTGCCACTGCTGTACTGCAAGGGATCCTAACTACACCATAATTTTTCTTCCTCCACCCCTAGTTTGGCTATGGTATTCTACCCATTTGTTATGACTGCAGATGCATCCATGAAGGACATAGTACAGTTTTGTACCTACCATAAATGTAGATGTCCAAACTGGATAGCATCTGCAGTCAGGATTACGCACCCTCCTTCCCTCTGTGGTACTCCTAGGGTATTTACCCTCCTAATAGCTAGCTGGGGAGTCTCTTATGGTGTATTTGTTTGTATATATGTACATACATGCTTATTTTTGTGTTTGCCTTCTACTTTTTGGAAACATTGGCATTTATCCAAAATTTAGCCTTCCAAGAGGGCAACTGGCATCTGGGGCAAGAAACACTGAGGAAAATGGCGTCGGCTGATGCCTTTATACCCGAAGACCAGCAGAGATGACGTCGGGTGAAGTGCGACATCAGCCGAAGCTGGACCCAGACTTTGGAATCCGGCCGACCGAAGGGCTGCCTGACGACAGGACAACCCATTTGTTATGACTGCAGATGCTATCCAGTTCGGACATCTACATTTATGGTAGGTACAAAACTGTACTTTTGACAGGCCTTCAGATTTTGTGTGGCTTGCAGCCATAAGACACCCAATTTGGATTGCATGCCAAATGTATCTGTTATTTGGGGCTGCCCACTTGGACGAACAGTGTAGCATCTGTGTAGCCTTTGGGCATAGGGCCATAATTGAGAGGGGAAATAAATTTGTTCACTCCTCTACGCATTCAACTGCTTCTCCATTGATTAAGAAACCAGCTGATCATTCAAAGCGTAAAAAAGTCATGAGAAGGCCCAGGAAAAAAGAAAAATTCAGGAAATTAAAAAGTAGTCCCTGTATTTACCCCCCCCCCCCCTTCTTCAGCACCAAAGATGTTAAAACCTTTTGAGCAGGCTTTCACTTCGGAGCCTGTTCTCTTTGGATCCGGTACACCTCCCTTATTGGAGCCACGCATTTCTCCAGAGCTGATATCACACAGGCTGAGATCCCCAGTTCTTCAGAATAGGCCTCTCCATTGGATCTGCAGACCTCCTTCCATGGCTTCCAGTCTTTACTCAGTTCAGTCCTCCATGAGTCTTTCTGAAGCTGACATGGATGGGATGATGAGGAAGTTCCTCAAGACCCAAATCCTACTGTGGGTGCTTCTGTTTCCGACCCCTCTTGGGACCAGGGAATTATTTTTTTTCCCCCATCCGGTTATTGCCTCTTCCCTGATCCCATATTCTGAGTCGGGGCTATCCAATCAGACACTCCCTGAGGTATGTCCGTGTCTGATCAGAAGACGGTCACCGTTGACTCTGGCAGTAGTTGTGATCCATTCAGCTCTGAGTGGCTCAGATCCCAGGAGCCGTTCCTTTCTCTTGGGACCTTGAGAATTGGCTTCTATTAGAAAAGTCTCTGGTTGTGTCTTTGAGGCTTTCAAGAGAGTGCTCTCTTCTCTAAGAAGCATACTTCTCTCTCAGGCTCAGTTCCATGTCAACCTCAGTGGATTTACTTGGGCCCTGATCCTACTCTCTGTTTCTTCAGGAGAGACAAGTCTCAGTCTTGAGTCCGTCCCCATTGAGGACCCCCAGTCAGGTTCTGAATTCTCCTCAGAGCATCCCACTGAGGATGTTCTGAGGCATAAGTGGAAAAGGAGGCACATTGACTCCCCACAGGAGTCCCTTACTGAAGATCCTGACTTTGATGAGAGGGTGAAGTTGTCAGGATGTACACTTGAGGACATCTCGTTTGGCAAAATTTTAGAGATACTCAGAAAGAGGGGGTATTCCTTAGAAGCTCCATCCCAAGAGGAGTCTATTTCTCAGAGCTTTTGGGGCTGGTCCATCTACTTCTTGGGTCATGGACCCCACCCACCTACACACACACACACACACACACACACACACACACACACACACACGAGATGGAAGATTTAATCTCTAAATTGGCATGGAGGGAACCACATGTGACCAAACCAATCCTACGCAAACTGAACAAATTCCTGGTATCACCAAAAAAATCCTTAATGGAGCAAGGGTTCAGAAAGCTTGTTGATTCCATGGTGGTGGCAATGGCCATAAAGGAAGAACTGGTTGAAGAGAGTTCCACTGTTCATCCCCTTAACAGGAAGTCTCCGGCATTGGTCAGATTTGAGAAGAGAATCTACACATCAATGACCTTTGCTGTCAGGGAAATTAATTATCTGTCGTATGTTATGAGCTTCCAGAGAGACTGACCAAAGAGCTCTTGAAATTCCCTTTCTGTTGAGCAAAAGTTTGTTGACTTGCAGTTAGCTACCTTCCAGTCTTTGTCTAATGTTTCAGTGTACCTCATCTGCAATGCCACAGAAGGCACCTCTAGACCTGTGGCTACCGGCATAACTGTAGAGACATTATTGGTTGTGCCTTTTTGATTTTGCAGAACACTTTAAGACGTCCTTTATCAACGGTCTTCACGAAGGATCGATGCTCTTCAGTCCAAAAGTTTAAGAAACTCTATCTAGGAGTGAACAAGACAGTAAGAACATGTCTGTCATAAGGATCAAGTTTTCAACCTCCCATTGGACCTTTTCCAGAAACCACAAAGGAGGAAAGAAACTTTGGTTCAGGACGTCTCAACGTTTCGTGTACGATAGTCCTGGAGAGAGACAAGACCCACACACACACACACACACACACACATGTGAAACTCTAATGATGGAGCTCTGCTCCATGACAGAGGTGGCCCACAAAACAAGTCTTTCAGGGCCCTTTCTCCTCAGTGCTTCTGAACATTTGCCTGACTGCTCTACTGTGGAAGCAGTGGGTGGGCACTTATCCCTACACCCTACAGCCTGGATGTCCATCGCTCAAGATGTTTGAATGCAAAGGATCATAATCAGAGACTACTTAATCCCTTTTCTACACCCTCCTCCAAGCCCAAAGAAACTTCCTGATGTTCCGTTCTCTCAGAAGGAAGCAGCAGCAGCATCAAAAACAAAAAAGCTGCTAAAAAATGGAGTCATCTGAGAGGTCCCACCACACCAGCAAGGATCCAAAGTTTACTCTTCTTTTAGTGCCAGAAAGAATGGGGACATCAGGCCAATTTTGGACCCAGTTGTTTGAACAAATTTATGAAACTAAATCCCATATAGTCATAGTGCAGTCCTTACTTCCATTAGTAAGGAAGGATGACTGGATGTGCACAACCTCCAGGGTGCATACTAAATACTCCAGGAGAATTCTTCACTTCAGGCTGGGAGTCTGTCATTTTCAGTTCACAGTCTTGCCCTTTGGTCTCACCACAACTGCCTAAGTGTTCATCGAGTGCATGGCAGTTTTTCCAGCTCATCCTCGGCTGCAGGGGTTCTGTATGTTCCCTTAACTGGATGAATGGCTCATAACCACCCCTTGCAGAAGTTGTCTTCTTCAAGCCAGGGACTCCTTGCTTTCAGCTTTTCTCAACGTTGGGCATTACAGTGAATAAAGTCAAGTCCAAGCTTGACCCTGTACAGACCTTGGAATTTAGTGGAGCACCTTTGGACACAAAACTGCGAATCGCCAAGCTTCTACAAACCAGATTTTCCACTATCCACAAACTAGCATTTGCTATTCTTTTATACCAGAAACCATCATCAGTTTTGATTCTGCACCCCCTGGGTTCAGTGACACCTATCACTGTGATTCTTTTCACCAGATATCACGTAAGAGTTCTCCAGTGGGCTCTCTTCACTCAGTGGCAATCAGATGTCAGCCCATGAATTTTCAGATTTTGCCCACAAAGATTTGCAAGTCTCATATCCAGTGGTGGCTGGAGTCCACGATAGTCTCCCAGGATTGTCTGTCTGTACTACCTTTCCTACAAGCCACAGTGCCTACTGACACATTCCGCTTGAATGGGGGGGGGGGCATTTCTTGAAAAGACTGTCTAGGCCATGTGGTCCCCTACAATGGCCAGTTTTCACATCAGCGTTTTGCAGATGAAAGCTGCCCTCCTAGTGTAGCAGGCGCCTTCTAGGATGTTCTTGCCACAGATGTAATTTTAGTCCAGACAGTTTGTCAGTGCTGTGGTACATCATCCAACAGGGAGGAACACGATTTTGTGGCCATGAGTGTGTGCCAATGGGCAATGTCTTCTCACCACTTTCCAATAGTAATGCATATTATGGGGAAGTCCAGTGTTCTAGCAGACAGGTTGAGCAGGTCTGTCCTTTTCCCTCATGGGTGGCCCCTCAGTCCAACAATGGCAGATCAGATTTTTCAGCAGCTGGGGCTATCCTTGCTGCAGTCGTTTGCCTCCCCCTACAGCACCAAGTGCAGCAAGTACTTAGCCCATATCTCCTAGCAGAGGGAGTCCCCAAGGTATGCTCTGATCCACAATGTCTCCCTAGTTTCTTGTGCATCTTTTCCCCCTACCCCTATCATACCCAAATTTCTTCAGAAAACATTGGTGAGAAAGGACACTGATCCTCATTGCCCCATTTTGGCCCTGACAGATGTGGTTTCCTTTCCTCTGGTTCTGCCACTCTGTCTGCATGGTTCAGCCCCAGAAATCCCAATCCTTCAGTGCCACACGCTCTAGGGATCTAAACCTTGTCATTACAATAAACAAAACATGCTGGAGGAATAGGTTCCTGACCCAGAGACTCCCCATACTCTGGAAAAGACTTGCCATACATGTCAAGCAGAGCGCCTCCTTGGCCCTTTTCAAAAGAAACCTTGACAATTGGATGGGAGATAGGAAATTCACCCCGGGGATCACATCAGTCGCTAGACAGGGATCCAGGGAAGTAAATATTGTGAGAAGAAATATCCAAGGAATTGTTAGGGCTAGGCTTGTATAGGCCCTAGGGCTGTGATAGCCTAGTACCAACCTATGAGAGAAAAACAAAAGAAAAGATTATGAATATTAAGGGTTGCACTGATGGCAGTGGTCTAAATTTACTACATATAAGAGTAAAAACAAAAAGATAATCGTTGTTCAAAAGAAGGAAAATGTACAGACATTGATAGGAAAGGGGGGGGTTAAATAGTTTGGATAATGGAAGGGGGAAGAAAAAGGAGGGGGCTGTAGTAGGGCTATAGTAGTAGAGCTGAGAGTTTAGGAGGTCTGTTTAAGCAGAAGTTACTAACAGAGAAAGAAAATTAGGGGATGCATCAGGTTGTTCAGTAGGAAAGACTAAGACTACATATGGTCAAGGCAACGGCATAATTTCAAGTTTAGTAGGTGGGATTTAAGCTCCTTTTTAAAACGGGGAAAGGAAAGGTTGGATCTAATATGGAGAGGGAGCTTGTTCCAATTTAGTGAGACAGAGTGTGAAGTAGTTTGCCAATATTCCTTTTGGGTTTATAAACTGAGAGAAGATGCTGAACAGCACCCCAGAAAACATGGGAGGTGAGAGCAGGGCAGGCAGTGGAGTTGAGTTTGGAAAAGGTAGTGTGGAGTTGCGTTTGTAGGAGAAGGTGCGGAAATTCCAGCCACTGAAGTTTGTTTAGTGAGAGGCAGTGATGTGACGAGAGTGGTTGGTTTAGAATAAATCTGGCAATTTTGTTGTATGTTTGTTCCAGTTTCTGCATTGAGGTAGTTTGGATGTTGGTAAGGATGGGGGATGCATATAGAAGACTAGGTAAGAGAAATGCTTGCACAAGAGTGCGTTTAGTGGCAGTAGTGAGGGATCTTTTGTTTCTATAAAGTAGTCTCAAGATGTTCTTCATCTCACATTGCTGCAGTCCTTACTTATGGGTAGTCCGCTGTCCTCGGTCGGCCCGAATACCAAAGTATTAGGCTGACGTCGGTCATGGCGCTCAGATCTGACATCAGAGCGTCAGGGTATAAAAGCGCATGACCGACGTCATATCCTCAGTCTTTTTTGCCGCATGGTCCGATGCAGAAGCAGCGTTGCAAGTGCCGTTCGGCATTCTGAAATTTTCGAATTCCGAGTTTCAGACCGAAACCAAGTTGGGCTAAGTGCCCCGTTGGGGAATATTTTGTTTTTCTTGCCTCAGTTAATTACCGGATGTCAGAAAAAGTGAATAATTGTATTTCTTGTGGGAAACAGATACCGCATAGGGATTATCACTCTCTTTGCATTCCTTGTTTGGGACCGGATCACGACGTAGTCGGGTGTCGGTTTTGTGCTAGGTTTAATAAGCGCACTATAAAAAGGAGGTTAGATTGTGCTAGGTTAGTCTTTGGTAAGCAGTGTAATTATAATATGCCGTCGGATCCTCCGACGCCCGCTTCCACGAAGAAGCGCAAAGACGAATCCTTGAAACCTAGACAGGTTGATTCGTCCGTTTCGGACGCTGGTCCTGCAGAAGCTACAGTAGAGCAGGTGGATCCGGCTGAAGTTTCTGTTGAGTCTCAGGGGGAAACTTTGATTTTGCAGGATGTGGCCTCCCAGGAATCAGGTCAGGCTGAAGGGGCCTCTCAAGTTACTGTTCTCCCTTCTATGCCTAAGGTGGTTAGGCCTTCTGCTTCTATTTCTAAGGCTTCTTCTAAGGGCAGGTCTGTTTTGCCTTCCTCTGGTGTCCCTTCAGGTACTTCAGGGTCTGTGCCTAAAAAGCACATGCTTAAAATGGCAGAAGATTTGATTACTTTAATTAGAGGTTCTATGCCCCCTCCTGATAAGAGGCCTAGGGTGGAGCCAGAGTTGGAAAGTTTGGATCAGGCCTCAGATGACTCAGAGTCTTCTGGTGAAGATATTCTAGATTTTCATCCTTATTCGGATTCTGATGCAGAGGATTCCACTCCTGCTTCTCCTCCAGAGGATTTTTCATTTTCAGAAACTCTGCATTCCATGAGGGAGCATTTTAAGTGGGAAGGACAGGATTTCTCTGATTCACGGAAGAGGCTTAGGGAATTCTTGTTTTTACCACAGCATAGACCCTTGGCTATACCTCCTGTTTTGGATGTTGTTCAAGATGTTTTCTCTGAGGCTTCCCTTAATCCAGATTCTTTGCCTCCTGCGCCAGTTAAACCGGACAGATATTACAGGGTGCCTGAGGCTCATAAATATCTGTATAAAAGTCCTAGGGCGGACCCAGAAACTATTAGTCAGGGGCCTAAGGGTGTTAGAGCCTCTGTTGTAAAGAATCCGGTTCCTCTAGATAAGGAAGCTAGAGCTTTGGATAGATGGGGTAAGAAGGTGTATACCTCTTCTACTTTAGCAATGAGGGCTTTAAATTGCCAGTTTCATATGTTGAAGTATCAGAATTTCCTCCTTTCTCAGCTAAAATCTAAAGTGGATGCTTTGGCAGAGGGTATAGAGTGTAAAGAATTGCAGGATTTAGTACATGTCTCTGAACAGGTGGGTAAGCATTCTTTGCAATGTGGTTTTGATGCTGTACAGGCCTCTTCTAGGGTGGCTGCCACTGGTTCAGTTCTTCGTAGGCACGCCTGGCTTAAGGATCAGAATTTGTCCGAGCATGTTAAAACTAGAATTCTGGATGCCCCTTTACAGTCTGAAGTTTTGTTTGGTCCTCCTGTGGAGTCGGTTTTGAAGAAAATGGAAGACAAGGCTAAGTCTATGCAGACTGTTAAAGATTTTTTGCAGGTACAACCTCCAAAGTTTAGTAGGAATTGGCCTACTAAGGAGTAGACCTACCCTTCTTCTGATTCTCAATCTAGGGGTAGATCTAGACGTGGCAGGGGCAGAGCTCACAGTACATTCAGGCCTAGAACTTGGAGTTCGCCTGCACAATCTGCAGGTGAGGGCAGGGGCCAGTCCTTTTGTAAACAAGCCCAATGACCTGCATTTTCAGCTGCCAGATTCTTCTTGCCTGGCAGCTCCTTTGGGAGGAAAGTTAGCACTCTTCAAGCAAAACTGGCTTTTAGTCACCCAGGACAAATGGGTATTGGACATTATAAACCGAGGCTACAAGTTTTATTTCCATGCATTGCCTCCTTTCAAAGGCATGCCAGACGTTCCTCCTCGGCAAAGGATAGAGACTCACAAGCAGATTTCTTTGCTTCTTCAAATAGGAGCTATACAGCCAGTTCCTCTGTCAGAAGTGGGACTAGGATTTTATTCTCGCCTGTTTCTAGTACCAAAGAAAGGGAACACGTGGAGACCAATTTTGGATTTATCTATCCTCAACACTTATCTGGACATTCCAAAGTTCAAAATGCTGACGTTACAACAGCTTTTACCTCTGTTGGGAAAAGATCACTGGATGGTAACTCTGGATCTCAAAGAGGCTTATCTTCATGTTCCTGTCAGGCCCAGTTGCAGGAGGTACCTGGTTTTCGGGCTGGAAATTTACATTATCAGTTCTCTGCATTGCCCTTTGGCTTATCTACTGCACCCAGAGTGTTCACAAAGGTTCTGGCTCCAGTGATTGCCTTTTTCAGGTTAAGAGGAATACAGATTTACCCTTATTTGGACGATTGCCTGATTATTGCATAACACAAAGACGAACTTCTTCATCATCTTCAGTATGTGATGGTAGTGTTAAGATGCCTAGGGTATTCTGTGAACGAAACAAAGTCCAGTCTAGTACCCTCTCAGGACATGTGCTTTCTGGGTGTGAGACTGAATACAGCTTCCCAGATGGCCTTTTTGACCCCGGACAAACAAAGAAGCCTTTCTCTTTATTTCCATCAAATGTCTCTACAGTCCAGGCTGACTGCAAAGACAGTCCTTCAAGCCTTGGGGTTCATGGCATCTTGTATTCTGGTGCTTCCCAATGCCAAACTGCATATGAGGAAGCTTCAGTGGTATCTCAAAATGTATGGACACAACACTGCCAAGATCTAGACACTGTCATTCGATAATACCTTGCATTCAGAAAGAATTTTTGTGGTGGGCTCAGGAATGTCACCTAAACAAGGGACTCTCTGTGACCCGACCAGAGGCGAGTCAGATACTAACGACAGATGCCTCGGACAAGGCTTGGGGAGCACACCTCAATGGAAAATGGGTGCAAGACATGTGGCCTGTCAGACTTCAACATTTGCATATCAACTTGAAGGAGATGTTAGCAGTTCAATTTGCATTGATGGCTTTCAGGGATTTACTTCACCCAGGACAGGTGTTGATTCAAACAGACAACACTACTGTCATGTGGTACATCAACAAGCAAGGGGGAACCCATTCGTACCCTCTTTGCAGACAAGCGATGATCTTGTGGGAGACTGCTCTCAGTTTACACCTCAATCTTCAGGCAAGGTTTCTACCAGGAGCACAGAACTCCTTAGCAGATGTGTTGAGCAGACAAATTGTGGATCCTCACGAGTGGAAATTGGATCCTCATGTGTTTCAAAAGTTGACAGTGTTATGGGGGACTCCAGACATAGATCTGTTCGCTTCTCCACTAAATTTCCAGTTGCCAAAGTTTTGCACAAAAATGTTTCATCCCACAGCTTGGAAGGTGGACGCTCTATCATTCAGTTGGAGCAATCTTCATGTCTATGCCTTTCCACCTCTGCCTCTCATTCCCAAGGTACTCCTGAAGGCCAGAATAGACAAGCCATCCATGATTCTGATAGCGCCGGATTGGCCTCGACAGCACTGGTACCCACTACTGAGGAGTTTAGTACGGGAGCCTCCTTGGCCTCTGCCTTTGATTCTGCATCTTTTGTCTCAGGAGGGCAATCACTTCCTCAATGTCAAGATTCAGTCTCTACATCTCACAGCTTGGCATATTCTGTTTTAGACCCTGGAGGGTCTCAGCTTCCACAACAAGTTTTGAATGTTATTTTGGAGGCCAGAAGGCCTAGTACAAGGAAAGTTTACGCAGATAAATGGAGAAGATTTTTTCTTTGGAGCAAAGCGAAGGACTTTGATGTTTCCAAGCCTGATTTAAGTGCTTCTCTTCAATATCTTACTGAATTATTGGACAAGGGTTTGTCTTTCTCCTCGATAAAGGTTCATGCTGCAGCCATTTCGGCTCACTATGACTGTGACCCTCCTTTATTTTCCCATCCTTTGTTTAAGCAATTTCTTAGAGGGGCAAAGAACATAAGACCCCCACGTAGAGCTCCTACTCCTTCTTGGGATCTCAATTTTGTGTTGGAAAAACTTACTCTACAACCTTTTGAGCCTGCAGCTACTGCCGAGTTAAAGTATTTATCATGGAAGACTGCTTTTTTGTTGGCCATTACCTCTGCAAGAAGGGTTTCTGAATTACAGGCCCTTATGGCAGTGGAACCTTTCCTGATTTTTCTTAAGGATAGGGTATCTTTGCGTACCAATCCTTCCTTTATGCCTAAAGTGGTTTCTAGTGTGGCCTTGAACCAAACTATTCATTTGCCTACTTTTTATGCAAACCCCCAAAATAAAGGGGAGAAGATTTTGCATACTTTGGATATTCACAGACAGTTACGTTATTATTTGAGCAGAACCAAGGGGTTCAGGCAGTCTCAGCAGTTGTTTGTTTCTTTTGCTTTGGGTTCTCAGGGGAAACCTGTTTCAAAACAAACTATTTCTAAATGGATTGGGTTTTGTATTTCTTTCTGTTATTCCCATCATGGTAAGGAGGTTCCGCTGGAATCAGACCTCATTCCACTAGAGCTACTGCCACTTCTACTGCCTTTCTAAGGGGTAGCTACAAAGATATTTTGGAAGCAGCCACTTGGAGTTCAGTACATACTTTTTCCAAGCATTACCACCTTCCTCTTTATTCTAAGTCTAGGGCTGGATTTGCCTCTGCAATATTACAGGGCATTTTAGCAGCCCCTAATGCTTTATGATTTTGCCATCCTCCCTTTACCTCTGCTTTGGGATTCTACCCATAAGTAAGGACTGCAGCAATGTGAGATGAAGAACATAGTACAGTTTTGTACCTACCATAAATGTAGATGTTCGAAGATCCACATTGCTGCAGTCCAATTTACCCTTCCTCCTTCCCCTCTGTAGTTTGGCATGTTTTTTTTGGGAGGTATCCTGTTTTTGGGCTGTGGCCTTTCTTTTTAGGGCCTTCTGACATCTGGGGCAAGAAAAGACTGAGGATATGACGTCGGTCATGCGCTTTTATACCCTGACGCTCTGATGTCAGATCTGAGCGCCATGACCGACGTCAGCCTAATACTTTGGTATTCGGGCCGACCGAGGACAGCGGACTACCCATAAGTAAGGACTGCAGCAATGTGGATCTTCGAACATCTACATTTATGGTAGGTACAAAACTGTACTTTTTTGCTGGGTTTTTTTGATGGCCTGTTGTATGTACAAGTCGAATTTTAGTCAGTCATCAATTATTACCCCAAGGAGTTTGATGTGTGAGGCAGAGAGATAGTGGTGCCATCTAGGGAGGAAAGAGAAATGTTGGATTTAAGGTGAGAGAGTATCTGAGGTAGGAAGAGAAGGAGCTGAGTTTTCTTCGGAATAAAGATTAGTTTATGATTTCTGAGCTGTTTTTCAACAGAGATAAAGGAAGTCTGTGTTAGTGTGTGTAGTTCAGAGATAGTATTGGAGGTAGATAAGAGAGTAGAGAGTCGTCCGTGTGTTGTATTACAGGTGAGACTGCAGGATGAGTGTAGGTTGTTGGTAAAAATGTTGAAAAGGAGCGATCCAAGTATGGAGCCTTGGGGTACTCCTGTTTGAACAGTAAGGAAGGGTAAGAAAGCTTTTGTATAGTTGTAGTAACACATTCGTAAGTGTTGTGCTTTTTTGATTCGATGAATGTGTTTTTGGCAAATGGAGAAAGGATTTAACAAATGCGCTGCCTGTAGGCACAAGTTGCCCTTGCAAGGCATGCGTGATTGTTGTGTTTATTGTTTGGGAACATCACACCTGGAATCTGCATGTTCTATTTGTGAGGGGTATGGATGCATCGATCCACGTTGGTCCTCAGTGGCATTCTGCAGTCTAGCCATTCTCCAGTCTCTCCCTCAGTCTTGAAGGTTAGGTCCGATAAGCATCCATCATGGGACTCCAAGTCATCCAAGGGAGATTGGAAAAGATCCTCTTCTGGCCCTGGTCATCCTTTCTTGGGCTCCCCAGACCTGAAGATTCCACAACTTTTGGGTCCTGTGGCTGCCCTGGCCATGACATCAGCTCAGACTCCTCAGAGCCACTCACCCTCAGTGCTGACCACAAGTAAGGCTCCATAACTAACCCCAAGCTTTCCCATCCCCTTCCTGCTTAAAGGGGCTCCTTTAGCTTCCCCCTTTTCTCCATCTACCCTGCCAGAACTATCACTGGAGTCATCATCTTCCCCATCCCGGCTCCAGTTCTCCCAAGCTCAGATCTGGCAGACGAGTTTGTCCTGTTTGAAATGACCCTCGAAGGCCCTTTTGGGGGTTTCATCTGTATGATCATCGTGGTTGGTGGGCAGCATTAAAGCTTCTGACTTGGAGCAGCAAATGAGGTCCTTTTTGCAGACGCAGGTGCAGTTAGGCCTTATCTGTTTGGGTCTGGGTTCAGTTCCTGGACCTTCGACTAAATCTGGCTTCCTCCTTCAGCCCCCCTTGGATCTGAATTATTTGAGCCTGGCACTATTTCCATGCTCTGGGTTGGATTGGATGGCTTGGCTGTCTTTGGCTACAACTCATTCCTTGGTCTCATCTACACTAATTGTCTGGACCTCGGAGCCACAATGTTGAAGCAGGAGATGTAATGGGATCCTATCTCGCCTACATTCACAACAGATGGGTTCGGAGCCGATCCATCGGCTCCGACTCGGCAACTAATACACTAGCACGAAGTCTCTCATTGGCTGGGCTACTCCCTATCCCAGGATGCACTACACCTGCTTCCCCAGATCTCGTTTGCCGCTTAACAAGCTGGACGTGGTCTCGACTTGGCTGGAGCTAAGTGGTTCTTTTTACCTTATTGGTCCTTGACCTAGTGAATTTTTGTCCATATTAACAAACAGCTGTTTTAACAGCTATTTATTACTAGTTCTTATTGTGTTTTTGTTGAGTGCTTGTGTCTAAAAATTTAATTTGTTCAGTCGGGCAAGGCCCGTTTAAGTTAGAGGGCCTTTGCCCTACCTTTTGAGTGATTTTAGTTTTTATTGACCTTTGGTTAGTTGTTTTTTGGGCAAAGCCCGTTTAAATTAGAGGGCTTTGGGCCGTTTAACTTTTCAAATTGTTGTGAGGTAAACTTTCACCAGTACTGCCAGTGTGTCTCAAGGCTTTCAGTTGGCTTAATTTGTGTGTAGTGCTATACTTGTTGTGGTAGAGTAGTATTTCCTTAGAGTTGTACTTGTTGTGGCCTGTATCATGTCTAAGGAACAAAAGTCAGGTTTTAAAAAATGCACTCGGTGCAAATATAAAATGTCCATTACAGACAGTCATTCAGTATGTGTTTATTGTTTGGGTCCGAAACATCTGCAAGAGACTTGTAGCGTCTGTCATGCATTCTCATCTAGAGTTCTTCAAGAACGCAAGAACAAATTAATATTGAAAGGGCTTATCAAGCCTTCTTTTGAGGAAGCCTTAGATCTACCTGTTGCTTCCAAAAAGAAAAGATCGTCGGCTCCGACAAGTCCGTCGGAGCCGACTTCTAAAAAGACAAAATTGACCTCTTCTTCCTCGGCTCCACTGACCTCAGGGCCGAGGGTCGAAGGGTCTGCCTCGATACCTCCTACCTCGGCTCCATTGTCTTCGGAGCCGCAAGTTGGAGTATCGAGAGGTGAATCACCTCCATCGGTTCCAATGGCTTCTGAGCCAGTGGAAGTGTGCAGCTCAGACTCTTCCCCCTCGGCTCCGGAGAAGGCTCCTTCGGTGCCGACGGTGGTCCATGCTCTGGTGGAGTCGGCGCCGATAACATTGGAGCCGTTTCGGAGCCGGTCCCCATTCTCTCTCGGAGCCGAGAGGAAAGTCTTCTCGATTGTCTACCTCCTCTAAATCATCGAGACTTTCAGATTCGGACCTGGACAGGGTTTTACAGAGGCTATTCCAATCTCCAGTGTTTACTAAATTGGTCTCGGCTCCAGCACAGTTTGCTTCGGAGCCGATCCCCCCTCCAACACATTCAATTCCTCCTCCAACCTCCTCGGAGCCGTTGGAGTCGGTGGTGGTGGAGCAAAGCGGAGCCATACGGTCGGAGCAGAGACCCCTTCGAGGTCTCTCGGTTCCGACTGTGCTTCCTACCCTGTCCTCCGGTTCAGGGTTTGGTACTGCGACCTCTTCAGCCGGGCCCGAGGGGAATACTTTGGGATTGGGTGCTTCGGTGCCTAGTCTTCCTCTCGAGCATCGGCTGCTGGAATTCCCAGTGCCATCGTGGCCTCTAGACCAGTGACCTCCTTGGATTCTGGAGGTCCGCCTTGAGGCCATGAGGAGCGCTGGCCATGCCTTTGCCAGTTCAGCAAGATTCTACCTCACCGTCCCTAGATTTGGAGACTGGTGCCTCTGTTGTGTTGCAGCCCCCGCAGCGGGGCCCCAGGGCCTGAGGATACCCCCATCGGGGTTTTCTTCGGTGGTCCGTCCAAACTGCTTCGGACGAACCCCACGGAAGAAATTGTGTAAGAGGAAGCACGTAGACTCCCAAGATGAGTCTGTTACACCGGATACTGGCCTCGATGACGCAGAAGGTTCCCCAAAACATCTTCGGATGATATCTCCTTCTCAGATATCTTGGAGATTCTGAGACAGAGAGGTGACTGGCAAGCCAAAACCCCTTCAGCTGAGGAGTCAGTCTTCCTCAAGGCCTTTGGGGCCCAGCCTTCCGCCTCCTGGGTGTCTCCGCCTTGATGAACTCCTTGATTTGGTTTCTCAAGGTGGGAACACCCTGATTCTGTGGAACCGTGCCTCATGAGGCCCAATAAATTTTGTCAGCCCCCAGAAGGAGTTTCTCACAAAGGGTGTGCCTGTAGATGCTTTGGTGGTGGCTTCTGCCACACAGCAGGACGTGGCAGAGGCTTCGACGTCTATTCATCCTCCTAATAAGGATTCTAGGAGTATGGATAGGCAGAAGCGCACCCTGTCTTCAGCGGCCTTTGCCTTACGGTCGCTAAACTACTTATGTCATTTTATGAGGCTCCAAAGGGATCTTCTCAAAGAGCTAAATGACTCTCTTGTTGGTAACCTACCTGAGGCGCTGGCCCGACTGTTGGCGCACAGATGACTACCCTCTTTTCTATTGTTAACTCATCCATGAGGCTCATTTCATATGCAGCCAAGGGGCAGTAGAGCAGCGGAACAGGCGTTGCCCTCAGGAGACAAGCCTGGTTACGCTTGTGTTAGTTCATGGAGGCCTTCAAGTCTTCCTTCCGACGCCTTTGATGGGTCATCTTTGTTTGGACCCAAGGTGAAGGACACACTAACTCGGTGCGAGCAGGAGGGCAAGACTTTGACTGCCGTTGGGGCCCGATTTTCCGCTCCTTCTAGGCCTTACCCCAAGGCCGGGAGAGGAGGGAAAATGTGGTTTAGAAAATCTCAGAAGTCTTTCCCTACTCCACCCAGTGATTCCCCCTCCAGAGGCGGGGGGGGGGGGGATTTTGGAAGACGCCGCCCCAGAGGTGGCAGAGGCCCCCGTAACTCTGGACACCGCGATTCCTTTCGTGGATGTCCTTCATGGATGCATCTGCAGTCATAACAACTGGGTTGTCCTGTCGTCAGGCAGCCCTTCGGTCGGCCGGATTCCAAAGTCCGGGTCCGGCTTCGGCTGATGTCGCACTTCACCCGACGTCATCTCTGCTGGTCTTCGGGTATAAAGGCATCAGCCGACGCCATTTTCTTCAGTCTTTCTTGCCGCGTGGCGCCCGAAGCAGAAGCTGTTCGCAAGTGCCGGTCGGTCAGATCCAGAGATTACTACTACCGAATACTCCTTCGAAGACTTCTAAAGCTAAGTACCCGTTGGGGACTCTTTCTTGCCTCAGCCGATGTCAGAAAAAGTCAATAACTGTTTAACTTGTGGGAAACAAATACCTCATAAAGATTTCCACTCTTACTGTTTGCCTTGTTTAGGCCCAGACCACGACGTAGCAGCCTGTTCGGCCTGTGCTTCTTTCAACCGACGAACGCTTAGACGCCGGTCGGAGTTTGCTGAACAGTTTTTCGGCTCTGAATTTGCGACATTATGCCGCCGGATCCTCCGACTACCCAAATTGTTAAAAACGCAAAGAAAAGACCGACACTGCGGTCCGCGGTTTCGCCGAAACCATGGTTAAGCAAATCGCGAGTGTCTCGGTTTCGCCGAAACCGAAAACTGATCAGAGTACAGCCGAATCAATGACTACTACTGAGGTTCCGTTACCTTACTTGAATCGGCCTCAGAAATTTTACCTACTACAGTGGTTACTAGTGACTTATCAGACACCATCCCTTTGGATGTCTCTACCCCAGCACGTGGTGCTGCTAGGCCTCCTGCAGCCATGTCTATTAAGGCCTTCGCCAGGGCTAAAGCAGCCAAATCTACTAAGTCAGTGCCTGTTAAACCCCTCAACCAGGCCCACTTCTAGTTCACAAATGCTTACTCTGGCAGAAGATTTAATATCCTTAATTAGGGATCTCAATCTCACCCAGACAGGGCCTCTCAGCCCCAGAAAGAGACCTAGAGCAGAGCCCCTCGAGCCTGTGTCCTCTGATGATTCTGCGGAAGACTCAGATATTACAGACCAGCCAGAGGCTCCTTTCTCCAATTTTGAGGACTCAGATGCTGAAGAATCCATTCCAGCTGCTTCCCCACCAGAAGAATTCTCCTTTGGGGAAACCTTACATGCCATGAGAGAACAATTCCAATGGCAGGAACAGGATTTTTCAGACTCCAGAAAAAGACTTAGGACTTTTCTGCACCTACCACAACACAGGCCCTTAGCTATACCTCCTGTCCTCTCTGTTGTGGACGATGCATTTAATGATGTCTGCACTGCACCAGATTCTTTACCTCCAGCACCTGCCAAACCAGATAGGTTTTACAGGGTGCCAGACACTCATCATCACCTATACAAGGCCCCACTTGCAGACCCCGAAACTATATCCCAGGGCCCTAAGGCAGTAGCCTCAACCACAGCAAAAAACCCTATTCCTTCTGAAAGGGAAGCCAGGCCTTTAGACAGATGGGGCAAAAAGGTTTACACCTCTGCTACTCTCTCAGCTAGAGCTTTAAACTGTCAGTTTCACATGATACAATACCAAGAGTTTATGCTTGATCAGTTAACTAAAAAGCTATCCTCTGATGACTCCATAGATAAGAAAAATCTATTAGAAATGGTAAATAACATACAACAGGTTAGTAACCATTCCTTAAAATGTGGCTATGATGCACTGGAGGCTTCATTTAGATCAGCCATGACTGGCACAGTGATAAGAAGACATGCATGGCTGAAGGAACAAGTTTTACCGGATCATGTTAAAGCTAAGTTATTAGATGCTCCTATGGATAAGACCAGTTTGTTTGGTACACCTGCCCAGCAGGTAATGAAGAAAATGGAAGAAAAGGCAAAATCTGTACAAACGGTTAAAGATTTCTTGCAGGCTCAGCCCCCAAGGTTTAGCAGGAACTGGCCTGCCAAAAATTGGTCCTTTCCTGACTCCACAAGATCCCAAAGGGGCAGGAATAGACGTTCCAGAGGCAGAAATCAATCCAGAGGGGTGCCTACAGAGGACGACAGTGGCAAGGTAATAACAGAGCCACAGGCACAGCCACTACCACTACAACAGGGCAATCACAGTGACTTGATTCTAACTCCGCCTACCAGGGAACAAATAGCAGCACCCTTAGGCGGAAAATTAACCTTATTTTCAAAGAACTGGCACTATATCACAAAAGACAAGTGGATTTTGCAAACCATATACCAAGGTTACCGGTTCCACTTCCACACTATACCAGTCAAAAGAGGAATGCCAAACCTACCTCCAAATCAAAAAACAGAAGCTCTACAGCAGATAATGCAATTAACAAAGATGAGAGCTGTGGAAAGAGTACCAATAACAGAACAAGGCAAAGGATTCTACTCCAGACTATTCCTAGTTCCAAGAAAGGAAAAAAGTTGGAGACCTATTCTCGATCTGTCCACCTTAAACACATACATCATTGTCCCAAAATTCAAGATGCTGACCCTACAGCAACTTCTTCCCATGCTGGGCAAGGAGTGTTGGCTGGTAACTCTAGATCTCAAGGAGGCATACCTGCACGTCCCCATTCGACCAAATTGCAGAAGATACCTCAGATTTCTTGCAGGATCAGAGCACTATCAATTCTCAGCATTGCCCTTTGGCTTATCTACTGCGCCCAGAGTATTCACAAAATGCCTGGCATCAGTAATCGCCCACTGCAGACTACAGGGAATCCAAATTTATCCATACCTGGATGACTGCCTGCTACAAGGGGACAACAAAAGCAAGCTGACAACAGATTTACAAAGGGTCATTTACTTGCTACAAGCACTGGGATACACAGTCAATTTGCAAAAATCAAGGCTGATTCCATCCCAAACAAGGACATTCTTGGGCGCGGAATTGGACACAGTAAAACAAATGGCATTCCTAACTGCAGAAAAACAAAAAGATCTCCCTCTTTACTTCTTGGCACTAACAAACCACAGCAAGCTAACAGCAAGAAAAGTTCTGCAGGCCTTGGGCTTCATGGCAACATGCATAATCTTGGTTCCACATGCCAGACTGCATATGAGAAAACTACAGTGGTACCTAAAGAATTTATGGTCCCAACACAGGCACAGCCTAGAAGCAGAAATTCCAATAATTCCATGCCTAAAACAGGAGTTCCTATGGTGGGCTCAAGCATGCCAGTCAAACCCAGGCTTACCTTTCACAAATATCAAGCAAGCCAAACCATCACAACAGACGCCTCAGACCTAGGATGGGGGGCTCACATGCTGGACAAATGCGTGCAAGGATTGTGGACGCAGGACCAGCTTCACCTGCACATCAACCTAAAAGAAATGCTGGCAGTAAAACTGGCAATCCAAAAATTCAGACCATTTCTCAAAGAAGGCCATGTGATGATAAGGACAGACAACACCACAGTCATGTGGTACATCAACAAACAGGGAGGCACTCATTCATACCCCCTATGCAGAATGACTTTGGACCTTTGGAACCTGGCACTCAGCTACAACATCCAGTTACAGGCAATGTTTGTACCGGGAAAGGAGAACACTCTAGCAGACATGTTAAGCAGAACCACCTCGGATGCTCACGAATGGATGCTACACCCGGACATCTTCAAAACCATCGCAAAGAAATGGGGAATGCCACAGATAGATCTATTCGCTTCCCCTCTCAACCACCAGCTCAAAAAATTCTGCACAAGGACATTCCATCCACTAGCATCGAAAGTGGATTCGCTCTCCTTCAGTTGGAAAGGCCTGACAGCATATGCATTCCCACCTCTTCCCTTGATACACAAGGTATTACTAAAAATCAAGGAGGAACGTCCAAGGATAATCCTGATAGCTCCAGACTGGCCAAGACAACACTGGTACCCATTGCTGAGGAGCATGTCTCGGGACAAAATGTGGTCAATACCCCTGATGCCTTTGATGTTAACTCAGAACAACTACAGCATCATGCATCCAAACCTAAAACGTTGCAGCTGACTGCATGGCACATCACATAGCAGCAACTATTCCAGATCTCTCCCAAAGGGTTAAAGACATTATCCTTGAAGCCCGCAGACCTTCAACAAGAAGGAACTATGCAGGGAATGGAAAAGGTTTGTCATTTGGAGTGCTGAAAGAGGGAAGGATGTGTCGAATATAGATATGGCTAACATTCTGGAGTACTTGGCAGAGCTTCTACATACAGGCCTGTCCTATTCCTCCATCAAGATACATGCATCAGCTATTTTAGCAGAATACAGCTTTGATCCACCTGTCTTCTCACATCCTCTACTCAGGCAGTTCCTCAGAGGGATCAAGAATGTAAAACCTCCTAGGAAACCACCACTGCCAGCTTGGGATTTGAACTTTGTGCTAGAAAAGTTGACACTGCACCTTTGAACCAGCAGCAACAGCAGACCTACAGCATCTTTCATGGAAAACTGCTTTCCTACTGGCAATAACCTCAGCAAGGAGGGTTTCTGAACTTCAGGCCCTAATGGCAGTACAACCCTTCCTAATCTTCCACCAAGACAGAGTGTCCATGAGGACTAATCCTACATTTATGCCTAAGGTGGTATCCAGAGTGTCCTTAAACCAGGCAATCCACCTACCTACCTTCTTCCCCAACCCACAAAACAGAGGGGAAAGAATGCTGCATACCTTGGATGTACACAGACAGCTACGCTACTACCTGGACAGAACCAAAAGTAACAGAAAAACTGACCAGCATTTTTAGCCTATGCAACAGGAAGGGAAGGAAAAGCAATTTCCAAACAGACAATCTCCAAATGGATAGGAAATTGCATACGATTCTGTTACTCCTTCCATGGAAAACCAATTCCACAGAACATACGACCTCATTCTACAAGAGCAACAGCCACTACCACAGCCTTCTTACGAGGAGTGGCAACCAAGGACATTATTGAGGCGGCTACTTGGACCTCAGTGCATACATTTGCCAAGCATTATAATTTACCTCTGTATTCCAGATCCCGAGCAGGGTTTGCCACTGCTGTACTGCAAGGGATCCTAACCACACCATAATCTATTCTTCCTCCTCCCCTAGTTGGCTATGGTATTCTACCCAGTTGTTATGACTGCAGATGCATCCATGAAGGACATAGTACAGTTTTGTACCTACCATAAATGTAGATGTCCGAACTGGATAGCATCTGCAGTCAGGATTACCCTCCCTCCTTCCCCTCTGTGGTACTCCTAGGGTATTTACCCTCCTAATAGCTAGCTGGTGGGGGGGAGTCTCTTATGGTGTATTTGTTTGTATATATGTACATACATGCTTATTTTTTGTTTGCCTTCTATCCTTTGGGAAACATTGGCATTTTTACCCAAAATTAAGCCTTCCAAGAGGGCAACTGGCATCTGGGGCAAGAAACACTGAAGAAAATGGCGTCGGCTGATGCCTTTATACCCGAAGACCAGCAGAGATGACGTCGGGTGAAGTGCGACATCAGCCGAAGCCGGACCCGGACTTTGGAATCCGGCCGACCGAAGGGCTGCCTGACGACAGGACAACCCAGTTGTTATGACTGCAGATGCTATCCAGTTCGGACATCTACATTTATGGTAGGTACAAAACTGTACTTTCTTCATACAACCAGCGTTCCTGAGTTGTTGCCCGACTGTGCAACTCCGGAGCCAGTCGGGGGTCGCTTTGCGGCGCACCCACAAGCTTGAGAATCCATAACAAGCGATCAGTGGGTGCTTCGCATTATTACCGGAGGTTATATCATCCCCTTCAACAAACCCCCCCTTTCTTTAAGGGAAATCCCGGACGTCCCACCCAGTCAGCGGGATCAGGCAGCATTAGAGGTTTCAAAGCTGCTAGAAAAAAGAGCCATCCAGCCTGTCCCCATCGACCAGATCGGATCAGGAACTTACTCAAAATTATTTTTGGTACCAAAAGACAGGGGACTTCAGGCCCATTTTGGACCTCAGTTCATTGAATCGTTTCAAAGAAGTCCAAATTCAATGGTCACTCTTCAATCTATTCTTCCTTTGCTGGAAAAGATGCATGGATGTGCTCCATAGATCTCCAGGACGCTTACTATCACATTCCCATAGCTCAAGAGTCCAGGAGACATTTACGCTTCGCCTCGAGTCAGTCATTTCAATTCCGAGCACTGCCCTTTGGTCTCACCACAGCCCCAGGGTGTTCACCAAGTGTCTGGCAGTGGTAACTGCTCACCTGAGAAGTCTGGGATTCCAGGTGTTTCCTTATCTAGACGACTGGCTCCTTACTGCCACCTCCGAGCATCTACTACTCCAAGCGCTCAGAGCCACGTTCACCTTGGGCCGTTTCTTGGGGATCACGTTCAATTTGCAAAAATCTGTACTACAGCCATCTCAGCGTATTACTTTCATAGGCGCAGACTTAGACACAAAAGAATGCGCGCCTTTTACCGGCAGCAAGAATTCAGGTCTTACAAGATCAAGTCAAATCCTGTCTCCCCTACAAAGAGCCCCGGCCCATCAGATCCTACAACTGTTGGGCTCGATGGCGTCGACCATACTTTTAGTTCCCTTGGCCAGACTTCACATGCGAATTTTACAATGGCTACTGTCGGTTCAATGGTCTTATCAGGAACTTCCTTGAACCACTTAATCATAATCACGGAAAGTTGCCGTCGAGATCTGCATTGGTGGCTTCTCCAATCAAATCTCGACCAGGGCGACCTTTATACCTCAACGTCCCGTTGCCACTGTGACTACGGACGCCTCCCAGGTAGGGTGGGGGGGTCATTACCTGGACAGGTCGGTCCAAGGCACATGGCAGATCCAGGAAACGCATTTGCATATCAATGTCCTGGAGATGAGAGCGGTATTATTCGTACTCCAAGCTCTCCATCACGCTCTCCCACAGGGCCCGATTACTATCCTATCCGACAACATGTCGGTGGTGTGGTACATAAACAAGCAAGGTGGAACCAGGTCTTACCCACTATGCAGAGAAGCCATGAGACTTTGGCACTGGGCGGTAGCTACCAACCGCTTTCTGATGGCAACGCACATACCGGGGAAGTCTAATGTGATTGCGGACAGATTAAGCAGTACCATTCTTTTACCCCACGAGTGGTCCCTCAACCAGGGTATAGCTGCGAAAATCTTCAACAGATGGGGGTCTTCCTTGCTGCGACCTGTTTGCCAGCCCTCACAATGCGAAATGCAGAGAGTTCTTCACACTGTTCCCTTCTCAGGGACAGATTCCCAGGGACGCTCTGACTCACATTTGGCCCCGGTCTTCTACGCCTTCCTCCGTTCGCCCTCCTACCGAGGGTGATACAGAAGGCCATTTACATGGAGAGCGAGATGATTTTGATTGCCCCGCACTGGCCTCGTCAAGTTTGGTTTCCTTTCCTACAGAGGCATGCGATAGAAGGTCCATGGTTTCTGGATCCGGTGCCAGACCTGTTGACTCATCAGTCAGGATGGCTTCATCCGTCTCTCAGGTCCCTGAAGTTGGCAGCATGGTTACTCCACTTCCATCCTTAGTCCGTGACAATGCTCTTTCGCCGGACGTGGTCCACATACTGTCTTCTTCTCATAAACCTTCCACCATCAAACTTTATTCCAGTAAATGGAAAAGGTTTGCCTTCTGAGCTCAAGAACGGGGTATAGATCCTCTCACTGCACCAGTATCAGAGGTTCTGAATTTTCTGGCCTCCCTTTTTCAGTCGGGCTCTTCAGTTTCTACCATTAAGGTTCAGTTAGCAGCGATCTCTAATTTTCATGCTTCTTTTGAACCTTCATTGATGTCTCACAAACTTTGTAAGGCTTTCCTTAAAGGGGCTTGGATCCTTAGGCCTCCTTTATCTCATCCTGTTCCCCCTTGGGATTTGAATATGGTTCTTGCTGCCCTAACTGCCCGTCCTTTCAAACCAGCTGCTACTTGTGATTTAAAATTTCTGTCTTGGAAAACGGCCTTTTTAGTAGCCATAACATCTGCTAGGCGAGTTTCAGAACTTCAAGCTCTTTGTTCTGATCCTCCCTATTTGATTTTTCACAAGCATAGAGTTTCATTGAAATTAAACCCTGCATTTATACCAAAAGTGGCCTCCTCTTTCTGTATTCAACAAACTATAGAACTCCCTGTCTTTTTCCCAGAATTCTCTAATAACGCAGAATATACTTTGCATCAATTGGACGATATAGACAACTGCGTTTTATTTGAATCGAACCGCTCAAACGCGGAAATCAAATCAATTGTTTGTTTCCTTTGCAGCGAACAAATTGGGTCAACCAGTAACAAAAACCTCCATATCTAAATGGATTAAAGATTGTATCATTTTTATTTATTCACAGGCTAACAAAGACCTTCCCTTTCCAGTCAAGGCTCATTCTACCAGGGCAATGGCTACTTCCGTAGCTTTTCACTCCAAGTTATCAATAGATGATATTTGTGCTGCGGCAACATGGACTTCTCCGCACACTTTCATTTCTCATTACAAATTGGATGTGGTTTCTCGAGGCAGAGCTTCCTTTGGTTCCACAGTTCTCAGGAGTGTGTTCCAATGAGCCACCGGGATGTAGGTGCTAGGGACGCTGTCCCATCTGTTGTGAATGTAGGCGAGATAGGATCCCATTACATCTTTTAGTTATGTACTTACCATAACTTCGGATGTATGGGATCCATCTCGCCTACATTCATAAGTACCCACCCTCCTTCCCCCTTCCATTCGGATTTAGAGGAGCTGTAGTCTCTTTTTCTTGGAGATCTTTCTTGAAGAACTTTAGTTGGTTATAGTGACTACTAATTTTTCTGTGTTTGCATGGATGTATGAAAGCGAACAAACAAGATCTGGGGAAGCAGGTGTAGTGCATCCTGGGATAGGGAGTAGCCCAGCCAATGAGAGACTTCGTGCTAGTGTATTAGTTGCCGAGTCGGAGCCGATGGATCGGCTCCGAACCCATCTGTTGTGAATGTAGGCGAGATGGATCCCATACATCCGAAGTTATGGTAAGTACATAACTAAAAGTTTCTTGGTCGGGGTCGATGGTCCCCACTTCGGATTCTTCTCTCCTACTCTGAGCTTCAGCTTTTGACAGTTCAGCTCTTTTCTCAGTGTCAGGGCTAGGTGTATCCTGCTCAGGCTCCAGTGTCTCTTGTACCTTTGGGTACCGGAACCCTTGGTCCTAGGAAGCCAGCTTCTGCTTCGTCTTTCAACATTGTAGAAAGGATATTCTCCAAGGAGATGGGTTTGGTTTCTCCAGCTGGTGTTGCATCCTCTTTCTTGTCGGGGCCTTCGACCAGTCATCAGTCTGCTTCTGGACAGCCTGCATCAGTCAGTCTTCATCCTGCTTTCTTAGTGGAACTTTCTGCCTTTTCCCCTCTCTTCCCTAGCATCGCCAGAGCTCAAGGTGTCAGGAAAGAGGAGGTGAAAGAGGAAATCCCTTGACTCCCTGGAGGAGTCCTTCTTGGAGGATACTGACCTTGAGTTACGGAGAGGGGTCCCCCAAGTCTCCTCAGGATGACACTTCATTTGATGATCTCTTGGAGCTGCTTCACCAACACAGAGGCTGAACCACTGAAGCCCCCTTTCAGGAGGAGATTGTATTTTTGGAGGCCTTCACCATGGGCCCATCCATGCTCATGTTTATAGACCTAGTGTCCCAGAGAGTGTTGAAGGAACCTGAAAGGGCGGAGCCCATTCCCAAGAAGTCTGATAAGATTCTTGCTCCCACTTCCTCCTGCCCCCACCTTGGCTTATGTCAAACTTCCCTGTCTGAGATGGCCAGGCAGTGGGGGTCATCCATTCCTTGTTCTTGGAGTCCTGCATCCTCCTCACTTTAGGGAAGTTTATTGTAGGTTGTAGCTGGCTTGGATGGAGCACACTCAATCTGAAGAGTCTGGTGAGGGGTGGGGTATTGTAGGTAAGGGAGATGAAGTCTCTCGATTTCAGAGTCTGAAGGAATTGGCCAGTGTCGGATTTGAGTTGGATCCAATAACCCACAGGTTGAACTGGACAGAGACAGACAACACAGATCTATCATTTTGTTTTTAGTAGCTATCACCTTTGCTAGGAGGGTTTCAGAATGACATGCCCTATCCAGTAAACCTGCTTATCTGGTTTTCTACAAAGGCAAAGTTACTCTCTAAGAAAAAAAATCCTCCTTTTCCTCCAAAGGTGGCTTCTGAGTCAACACTCAAATCAGCATTCCTCTTTTCTTTCCAAATTTCACAGCAAAGGTGGACATGTTTGCTGGATATACGTTAACAGCTTTGTTTCTGTTTGCATTGCACTGAGAAGACAAGAAAGACTGTTCAGTTATTTGTTTCTTTTTCCTCAGCCAAAGTTGGAAAAAGAGTGCCCAAAGTGATGCTTTTTTGCTGATTGAGATTGTGTATCTCATGTTTACAAAGAGAAGGGTTTATCCTTACCCAAACCTCCTAAGGCTCACTCAGTTAAATATGTGGTTGCATCTGCAGCTTTCTTTTCCAGTGTCCATACCTTCATTTGCCGCAATAAATTTGATTGGCAGTCTAGATCAGGAGCCTCTTTTGGCTTGGCTTTGCTTCAGAATATCCTTCCATGAGAACTCCCAAGTGCACTAGTAGCTGTGGGCTCTATTCCGTCCTTTGGGCAACAGATGGATGAGACATCAGATATGAAAGTAGTGTTCTTACCATAACTCTAAATCCATGTTGTCTGCTTCCATCTTTCTATCACTTAAGATGTTATGTATCACTTATATTGTTTTGTGCAACTGTCATCAATCCAGCATTACAGAAGTTGTCAAATTCCTGCCTTCCCTTAAATCTCACTCCTCCTGAAAAACATTATTCTACATGTATTGTTCTCACAATTTCCATTTTTTTCTATGTAATTTGCTCCTGCGCTTTACTAAAGACCCCACTTCCATTTATTTTAGCTTTGTTATAATATTCAGTGCTTCAAATATAGTTGGTTTAGACTTTGATTTCCATCAGCCTCCAGAGTTAAACTCAACAAGGCCTTACTTATGTCTAAGCCATTCAGATCCTGCATCTCTGCTCAAAAAAGTAATTTCCTTAGTTACACCAATTTGCCCACCCAATATTTCTGACAGGGTACTCTGTAGGGAATTATTAAAATCTGCCATATTACTGCACTCCTAAAACATATGTTCCTAGTTACATTGGTACCATGTTGTCCATCACACCTTTAACATTTGGCATCTACCCGAGAAAAACTTCTTTGGAGTCTGCTTGGGGTATAAAAATACCAATGCAAACACTTTCAACTAAAAATCCTAATCTTTTAGACTTTGTTCCATACTTGGGAGCCATACGTATGTCTTCCCATTGTTTCCTTGTGAGTTGCTTATCCGATCTTTCTTCCCAGTCTTTTCTAACCTTCTCTGACTGATTCTTATAGTTATAGTGCAATATTTTATATTCCCTACCCTAATTATCCCTTTTCAACCGCAGCTTCTGTTCTAGATTCAACTTAGAACTACCAGAGGTGGTCTTTCACTTAGGATTCCCCTGTCCCTTTCTTTTTGCCTGTACTCTGATAATGATCCCTGATAGAGAAGGCAGCCCTCTAGCCTGCAGTCCATATGTCATCCTGGCCTCACCCCATTTTTTTTGTTCTAGTTATTTGCTCCCAGTAGTTTAGTTCCATTACCAGTTTTCTTCAATAAATTCCAGCTTCTTTTTGCCTCTTTTGTGTGCCCCTAATTGCAGTCACTCCTTTTGGCAAATTCTCCTTTCTCGATTTTCTTGTTGGCTTAGTTCTTATAATGCTCTCTGACACTTTATGAATAGTGTTTTGTATGTTTGTTATCCTTCTTAAGGATCTGCATCCAAAATCCCACTCTCCTTATTTCTTGATCCCCCCCTTTCGTTATCATCTTTTTCCATTTTGAATTACAGCTTTCTGCCTATGTTATGTATATGACCCATAACTGTGTAGCACTAAAATATCCCTTTAAATCAGGTAATCCTAAACCACCTTATTCTGTCGGAAGGATCAGCTTATCCCACTTGACCCTTATAGTCTTCTCCTAGATGCATTCCTTCAACTGTTTATTATTATCTGCATCTACTTCTCTGGTTAATAAAAATATGCCTGACCTGTATATTAAACTAAAAGGACTAAAAAAACATTTTCACTGCTTGTATCTTACTAGCCATATCCATAAACAAGAGCTTCCAGTTTTTCTGTTTTTGTATTATCTTTTGTGTAGTCTGTTTCCGTACATCCTTAGCAACATGTCAGTACGAAGAGATCCTTCTATGTCCTGTAGTGCTAGCACCCATATGTCAGATCTTCACATTCAGGCAAGCTTTTGAGGTACTGGTGGAGCATGTTGCCACATTTGGGGACACCCTTCTCATCTTTAGTGAACATGACCTGAGACATGCACTGGATTCTGCACAGTCCTCTTCTGTCTCTCTCTGCTGTCAAGTTTCCTTTCTAGCTTTTCTCAGTCCATCTTGACTGTGGTATTCTGAGTCTGCAGTTTTGTTTTGTTTTTCCCCATAAGAGCTTCGTGCTTGTGCTAGTACCTAGTTGCCTGATAACCTCCTGCATGCCATGTCATACCCTCAATGTCTCAGTCTTGCATGAACATGGACAATTTTCCTTCTCTTGGTAAGAGTTCTGAAGACCATTCTTTCTGAGGCAAAAGGGGAAGTTTTCCCCCTTGAGTCTTCCCATTGTATAACCCCTTCTTTCGAAAAACCTCAAGCACATTTTGTCCACTATGTGCTGATCTGTGGCCTGCATTCATTCCGTCCGGAAGCACTGGAGTTATGAGTATCTGTGGAGGTAGGAGTAGCAGCATTGGGGCTCTTGATATTACAACCGTTGAAGTCGCCTCTCATAGCAGACTGTTATGGGTGATAGTGCACCTGCATATACAAAATTGCATAAGAAAAATTCATCAAAAACTAGGAATGCTTTATACAGCCGCAAAGTTTCTCACCAACGCAGCTAAAACTACAGAATCTATTTTGTACACTTCTATTCTTATGCTGCTGTATTCATGACATCAGGGAGTTTGCCTCTGGTGAACTCTCGTATGTCCGTCCGTATACAAAAGTTAAATGCTTCCGTTAGGGTGTGCGTGACGTCCTGCTCCTCTCTCGGACGTCTGTCACAAACTGATGTTGGTTATATACTGCCAGCTCTGGTCATGTGGAAGCGTTTTCTTCATCCGACTTCAGATAAGTACTCCTCAGGGGTTTTCTATTTTGTTACTTGCTACTGTTTTGGGTTACATGTCAAGTAGGCAGGGCAAGTGTAGGTGTGGAAGGGAAATTCCACATAAGGATTCGCATAAGCTCTGCCTAGGCCGTGAACACGAACATACCACCTGTAGTATTTATTAGGATTTTTTCCCCCCAAGATCCTTAGAAGCAGTCTTGCAGCTTTAAAGTTATACCTCAAAAATCAGAGACTCAAACATCTAGCATCTAGAATGGACCTGACGTCTGAACACTTGGACGAGTTTCCAGTCAAGAAGGCCAAAAAGAGTAGGCCCAAACAGACTGCTGTGCCCTTCACTCCAACCATCGCTTTCAAAGCCAGTGAAGGCCCAGAGTCCGAGCCAGAGTCCTCGGAGCTACCTTTGGCAGAAGGCCTGAAGGAAACCTGTCCTTTGCCCAAGGTCAAGTCCCAGAGGGAATTTCAGGCATCCAACTCAGTCGCTGAGGGGGAACCTAGGCTCGTATCAGAGGGCCCGCACGGCATCTCCCATATCATGGTACATGAGGACATAGTCTCTGATGTAGTGGAGTGCCGGCCAGAGTCCGGCCCTCCTACCCTCCACCGCATTTCTGAATCCTCTCCCCCCCTGTGACCCATAAGAAGAGGAAACAGAAAACTAAACATATTTCTCAGCCTCTGCCTACTTCACCGGTCGGACAGCCTCCGGACTGGCAGGCCTTTATCCAAGGCCTGCTCAGTGCCTTTCTGGCCTTGCATCAGGGACCGTCGCCTGCACAGGCCTCTACGTCCTCTACCCCTAAGGGGCCTGCTCCGGGTGAGTCTTCAGGAGAAGAGGATTCATCTGATGATGAATCCCTCACCTACTCTTCTCAGATCGTTTCTCCTCTGGGGTTTGCTTCACCAGAGGAGTCGTCCAGCGGCACTGACTCTCCGGGTGAGGACCTCACCTTTGGTGAGACCATCACCAAAATGCAAAACTTCAAATGGGACAGCAGTCAAGTCGCAGCGACCCAAAAGAGATACTATGAACTTCTTCAACTGGCACCTCCCAGCCCTTCTGCTGTGCCCCTGTACACCCTGCTTTTCTGGATGCCTTTCTGGCTGCTGCAAAAAAACCCTGACTCTCAGCCCCCAGCACCCAAGCATCCAGCTAGATCTGTAAGGTGCTTAAGGAATCTACCTTCCTATACATAGCCCCTTCTGCAGACCTTGCAGTTATTTTCGTGACCACTGACAAGACTTCTAAGTTACTTCCCTCCACCTCTCTACTGCCCTCTGACAAAGCGAGCAGAATGATGGAACGTCTGGGAAAGAAAGCTTATACTTCTGCCACACTAGCAGTAAGAACAGTCAGTTACTAGATGCACATGGCCAAGTATTCCTTGGCTCTTTTGGAAGAAGTAGTCAAGCAGCTGGGAGAGCTCCCTGAGTCCCCTGCTAAAGCGAAGATTTCCACTCTCCTAAACTCCTGCACACAAGTGACCAAACACTCCAAGTGCAGCTACAGCGCATAGAAGCATCTCCAAGGGCTGCTGCCTCGGGATCTGTCATCATAAGGTACTCCTGGTTAAGGTTGCAACCCCTCCCTTATGACATTAAAGCCAAGCTCCTAGATGCACCTTTGGACAACAAGAACCTGTTTGGTTCAGCAGCTGCTGAACTCTTTAAGATCCTCCAGACCAAAGGCAAGGAATTGCAGGAGTTGAGACATATCTTTGTCTCCCCAGTTCCATGCTTTCAAAGATATTTTCCCAGCTGAAACCTCCTTTATCAGGTCCTCAGCTAAAAGAATACAAGCTAAGCCTAGAAAGGACCACCGGAAACAGCACCCTTCTATGTCTGTCTCCTCCACTCCATCCTCTAAACAGTCCTTTCAGGGAAAGCCTGATAGTCTGTGACTACCAAGGCCCTTCACCCAAACACCCCTCTTTCCATGCCCCTCTCCCATCCCACTTCGAAGCAAGTTACCCAGGACTCCTGGGTCCTGTCTGTCATACAGCCGAGATACTTCATGACTTGGGAAACCAGACCCACTCCAAAGGCATCCCTCCCCCACTCAAGGACCAAATCCCACTTTTCCCTCCCATCCTGCAGGAACTTCTTGCCCAAGGAACCATTCAAGAGGTACGGTGTCCTGCAAGAGGAAAGGGTTTTTACTCAATAATTTTCTTCGTTCCCAGGAAGGAAGGCCCCTGGAATGCCTATCCTGGACCTATCCCACCTCTAAAACCTTCCTCCGAGGCTCCTCCTTCAGGATGCTCTCTCTCCCAACCCTTCTTCCTCTCATTCTGCCTCAGGCATTCCTAGTGCCTTGGACGTAAGGGCACCTACTTGCACATCCCTGTACATCCACTTTTAAAGAATTACCTCCACTTCTCAATGGATTCTACACACTATCAGTTCTGTGCTTTACCCTTTGGTCTCTCTACGGCCCCAAGAATATTTACAAAATGTCTGGCCCCAATCATAGCATTTGCCAGGACGAAAGAAATACAACTTTTCTCCTATTTAGACGACATCCTTATCCAGGCTGCCTCCGGTTCATTGGCCATGCAGCACTTGCAGTTCACCATCTCCCTCCTTACAGGTCTGGGATTCACCATAAACCACAAAAAAATCATCCCTGACACCCTCTCAGGATCAGGTGTTTCTAGGATGTCTGATTTTGACCAAGGAAATGATTGCTTGCCTGCCACCAGAAAAGATTGTGATTCTCACGTCTTTCTTCCAGGGGATCCTTCCTCTCAAAACTATCTCAGCCAGGGAATTCCTCAGAATCTTAAAATTTATGGCCTCGACCATCCTCCTGGTCCTCCTGTCAAGGCTACACATGAGGACGTTTCAGTGGTATTTGAGAAACATCTGGAAACAACAGATACATCCTCTAGAGTTCATGATCCCCTTGCTTCCTTGCCTTATCAAGGAATTGCAGTGGTGGATCTCACAGATCCAGGCAAAACTGGGTCCTCCCCCACCAGCCCACACCCCCAAACCAAGACCTTTTCACAGACACTTCAGACACAGGCTGGGGAGCAACCCTAAGAAACTGGAGAGTGAGGAACGCATGAAGCCCCACTCAAAAAGATCACATCAATATCAAGGAAATGAGAGCCTTGATACTAGCTTTGGATATTTTCAAGGGTCAGCTTCTCCCAGGCACCATGAGGTGGTACACAGACAAGACCACTGTGCTGTGGTACATCAACAAACGGGCAAGGTCCTACCTCCCCTGCACCCTAGCACTGCAGGCTTGGCAAACAGCACTGGAGAAACAAATCATTTTCCAAGCAGTATATATCCCCGCCGCAGGCAATGTGATGGCAGATTCCTTAAGCAGGACCATGACCCTGTCTCATGAATGGATGCAGAACAGGGCAGTGTTGCTGGACCAGGTCCATCGATGGGGTATTCCGAATGTGGATGCTTTCACCTCCTCCGTGAACAGACAGCTCCTGACCTTCTGCTCTAGGGCTCCCCACCCAGATGCTTAGAATGTGGATGCTCTATCAGTCCCTTGGAAGGGGATGTATGCATATGCATCCCCTCTCTCTCTCATTCAAAGAGTCCTTCTGAAAATTCAGAAGGAACAACTTAAAATCTTGCTGGTGACTCTCTACTGGCCAAGGTAGCTTTGGTTCCCCCTACTGTCTCACCTAGCCAAGGGCAATCACTACAGGTTACCCCAGAGAATGGACCTGCTCACACACAACAAGGGAACACTCTTGCACCCTCAACTGTCCACACTGAATTTCAAACTGTGGGTGATAGGGCGTTAATTCCTTTCAGACACATATAACATAATCCAGGTTCTGCAGGAGGTCAGAAAACCAACTACCAGAAAATCCTACCTGTCAGAGTAGAAGAGATTTTCCTTATGGTGTCAGAAAAACGGCTTACAACCACTGACTGCAGCGCATCCAGTGGTTATGTCTTGCCTGTGTAATCTCATGAAGTCTGAACTATCATACTCCACCTTTCTGCCATTTCAGCTTGCGTGCCCCTGGTACCACCTTTAGCATCTTGTTTCAAAGTGATCAGAAAGTCACAAAGTCCACTCCACGATATTTAGTCTTAACGCACCTTTTATTAAAAAACAAGCAACGTTTTCGCTACAACCCCTGGTGTAGCTTCCTCAGAATACAAATTAGAACTTGTAACAGTTTCTTTTTAAACATGAAAACGCGCCAAAAAGAAGGGCGGCGCGTAATTTTTTAAAGATACAGTCAATAAAAAATGATAACAATGTTACTTCTAAATGTAAACCATGTCCTTCCAACACTTGTGAGGACTAAGTCTCCCATTAGAACACTGAAACCATTCTTTAAAATAAATTCTTTTAAATAGATATAAACTGTTAAAAACAAACCGAACCCTATCGGGTCGGAACATGCACACAACATAATAAACAGTAAAATTAGAAATAAGAATGAATAAGATGTCGTTATCATGACCAAAGTTGATCTAATCTGAAACTGATACCAAAAAATGATCAGTCCTACGGTAAAAAAGTTGCCAATTGACCACACTCGTCAAAATCCGACAAATACAGTGCTAGGAGAAATCAAGAACTCACTAAGGATGTCAAGCCCGCCCCAACTTAAATAGTAGGGGTTAGGTCCTACATCACCAAGTTTTGACATTATAAACAATTCATTCTGTCTCTAAAGACACCCCTGTGTAGATTACTGAAAGCAGGAAACCGATTCCCATCGGGTCGGAACATATATGAAAAGCACAATAAACAGTGGAAGTAAGCTGTCAGTGTTAGAACAGAACTTAATCTAACCTAAAACTGTTGACAGCAAGTGATCGGTCTTGCAAAAATCAGTTGTCAATTCACCACTTGTCAAGACCCGACATATGTGCAACTCTAAAGGAAAAAACTTGCCAGTAGTTATGTAGGCTTCCCGCGACTTAAGTGGGAAGGATGAAAACCAACAACATCAGACTTTGATGTAATGAATGGATCAACCGATCCATTTGTCATGCTGAGAGGATCACTTAGATATAATTCGGACTTGTATCTTAAATTACAAACCAAATTCTTTAAAATTATGGAAGTTACAACAACTCCACTGTAAAACCATACTAGATGTGGAGAAAATCACCCATCAGGGGCGGCTGTGTAAAACAGAGCCAAATCAAACAACAGAAAGGCGTCATCTTGGCGTGACCCCATGGTCCAAGATCTAAAGGAAAAGCGCAATTATAGGACTTGAGCCTAATAGTATATAATGTGTAAGGGGGCATACCCAGTCCAAACAGATCAAGGTGACCAAGTGTATTCTAGCACAATAAACAAGAAGCCACAGACATCGCAAAAACATGAAATACAGGGAAGCAAAAAAAGTGTACCCAAAGGTGTAACCTAATAACTATTAATACAATATTCCCCCTAAGTTGTAATTGACAAACAACAAAGAGAACAGATCCCAAAACATCTTGTTGTGAGGGAAACACCTAAGTGTAACAATCCCGGAGTGTGTGACATACTCAAGGGGATATAAGTATGACCTAGAAGCAACCCTGGCCCAGATAGTAATATTATCTAAGGTAGCTCTTTAATTTTAATAGACAAGAGATATTACAATTGTCATTTAGACCAGGTGGTTGAAATGCATCGAGTTTTAATTGCCACTCCAATTCTTTTGTTTCCAGGATAATAGACCCAGGACCACCTCTAATATTATGGGGGACATGGTCAATGGCAGAGAAAAGGAAACTATGGTCTTTGTTAAATAAGATGTGTTTGGGGAGCGCGTTGTCTTCCTTGCCTTTTTTAATGGCATAAATGTGCTGATAAATTCTCTCTTTAAATTTTTGCTCGGTTTTCCCAATATAGTAAGCTGAGCAACAAACACATTGTGCCAAGTAGACTAAGAATTTTGTGTTACAATTAACTTTGTAGTGGCAAATGATCTTTTTGCCATTTACAACCAATGTGTTCCCTGTTCTAATGCATTTACAGAAGTTACAATTACCACATGGAAAACTGCCTTTCTGGCGAGAATGGAAATCAAGGTGTTTTTTAGTTTCCAAAAATTTTTAGGTTTTTACCCCTCCTATAAACTATTAGTGGTTTGTCCCCAAGTTTTTCCCCCAAACCACTATTACTGGAAATAAGATACCAATTTTTGAATAGAATAGAATTAATGAATCTAGAGTCCATGTTATACACTGTAATAAAACTACAAGAGTAGTTGTTTTGTTTATTGCTGGTAACTGTTTCTGGACAAAGAGAGGGAGATAGATTTAATGTTGAACTCAAATCCTCGATTATGAGTTCATCTCCAGATTGTCTGAAGGTGTTACAAAGTAAGGGTTTGTAAAAGCCCTCCTGTCTTTTAGTAGTGACTTCTATGATAAGTTCTTCTAGTAGTTGACCTGGGTAGTCACGATTTGAAAACATTTCAAAAAGTAGTGTACATTCCTTATCAAAGAGCTCCATGGTACTACACATTCTGGCTGCAAGAATCAGCTGACCCTTGACTATTGATCTTTTTTGTCTATAAGGGTGTTGACTTGAAAAATGGAGAAGTGAATTACAATAATTTATAATAATTTGGATGTTAAACTTGAAAAGGTGGATTTGAACAAAACATTACTTTCATCAATACACAGGAAACCTACTTATTGTAATTCACTTCTCCATTTTTCAAGTCAACACCCTTATAGACAAAAAAGATCAATAGTCAAGGGTCAGCTGATTCGTGCAGCCAGAATGTGTAGTACCATGGAGCTCTTTGATAAGGAATGTACACTACTTTTTGAAATGTTTTCAAATCGTGACTACCCAGGTCAACTACTAGAAGAACTTATCATAGAAGTCACTACTAAAAGACAGGAGGGCTTTTACAAACCCTTACTTTGTAACACCTTCAGACAATCTGGGGATGAACTCATAATCGAGGATTTGAGTTCAACATTAAATCTATCTCCCTCTCTTTGTCCAGAAACAGTTACCAGCAATAAACAAAACAACTACTCTTGTAGTTTTATTACAGTGTATAACATGGACTCTAGATTCATTAATTCTATTCTATTCAAAAATTGGTATCTTATTTCCAGTAATAGTGGTTTGGGGGAAAAACTTGGGGACAAACCACTAATAGTTTATAGGAGGGGTAAAAACCTAAAAAATTTTTTGGAAACTAAAAAACACCTTGATTTCCATTCTCGCCAGAAAGGCAGTTTTCCATGTGGTAATTGTAACTTCTGTAAATGCATTAGAACAGGGAACACATTGGTTGTAAATGGCAAAAAGATCATTTGCCACTACAAAGTTAATTGTAACACAAAATTCTTAGTCTACTTGGCACAATGTGTTTGTTGCTCAGCTTACTATATTGGGAAAACCGAGCAAAAATTTAAAGAGAGAATTTATCAGCACATTTATGCCATTAAAAAAGGCAAGGAAGACAACGCGCTCTCCAAACACATCTTATTTAACAAAGACCATAGTTTCCTTTTCTCTGCCATTGACCATGTCCCCCATAATATTAGAGGTGGTCCTGGGTCTATTATCCTGGAAACAAAAGAATTGGAGTGGCAATTAAAACTCGATGCATTTCAACCACCTGGTCTAAATGACAATTGTAATATCTCTTGTCTATTAAAATTAAAGAGCTACCTTAGATAATATTACTATCTGGGCTAGGGTTGCTTCTAGGTCATACTTATATCCCCTTGAGTATGTCACACACTCCGGGATTGTTACACTTAGGTGTTTCCCTCACAACAAGATGTTTTGGGATCTGTTCTCTTTGTTGTTTGTCAATTACAACTTAGGGGGAATATTGTATTAATAGTTATTAGGTTACACCTTTGGGTACACTTTTTTTGCTTCCCTGTATTTCATGTTTTTGCGATGTCTGTGGCTTCTTGTTTATTGTGCTAGAATACACTTGGTCACCTTGATCTGTTTGGACTGGGTATGCCCCCTTACACATTATATACTATTAGGCTCAAGTCCTATAATTGCGCTTTTCCTTTTAGATCTTGGACCATGGGGTCACGCGGGGTGATGACGCCCTTTCTGTTGTTTGATTTGGCTCTGTTTTACACAGCCGTCCCTGATGGGTGATTTTCTCCACATCTAGTATGGTTTTACAGTGGAGTTGTTGTAACTTCCATAATTTTAAAGAATTTGGTTTGTAATTTAAGATACAAGTCCGAATTATATCCAAGTGATCCTCTCAGCATGACAAATGGATCGGTTGATCCATTCATTACATCAAAGTCTGATGTTGTTGGTTTTCATCCTTCCCACTTAAGTCGCGGGAAGCCTACATAACTACTGGCAAGTTTTTTCCTTTAGAGTTGCACATATGTCGGGTCTTGACAAGTGCGGTGAATTGACAACTGATTTTTGCAAGACCGATCACTTGCTGTCAACAGTTTTAGGTTAGATTAAGTTCTGTTCTAACACTGACAGCTTACTTCCACTGTTTATTGTGCTTTTCATATATGTTCCGACCCGATGGGAATCGGTTTCCTGCTTTCAGTAATCTACACAGGGGTGTCTTTAGAGACAGAATGAATTGTTTATAATGTCAAAACTTGGTGATGTAGGACCTAACCCCTACTATTTAAGTTGGGGCGGGCTTGACATCCTTAGTGAGTTCTTGATTTCTCCTAGCACTGTATTTGTCGGATTTTGACGAGTGTGGTCAATTGGCAACTTTTTTACCGTAGGACTGATCATTTTTTGGTATCAGTTTCAGATTAGATCAACTTTGGTCATGATAACGACATCTTATTCATTCTTATTTCTAATTTTACTGTTTATTATGGTGTGTGCATGTTCGACCGATAGGGTTTGGTTTGTTTTTAACAGTTTATATCTATTTAAAAGAATTTATTTTAAAGAATGGTTTCAGTGTTCTAATGGGAGACTTAGTCCTCACAAGTGTTGGAAGGACATGGTTTACATTTAGAAGTAACATTGTTATCATTTTTTATTGACTGTATCTTTAAAAAATTACGCGCCGCCCTTCTTTTTGGCGCGTTTTCATGTTTAAAAAGAAACTGTTACAAGTTCTAATTTGTATTCTGAGGAAGCTACACCAGGGGTTGTAGCGAAAACGTTGCTTGTTTTTTAATAAAAGGTGCGTTAAGACTAAATATCGTGGAGTGGACTTTGTGACTTTCTGATCACTTTGAAACAGTCTGTTTTTCCTGGTTTTTTGTATCAGCAACAGTTCACCTTTAGCATCTTGATTGGAGATCAAACTTTTCCTGTGGGGGCCTTTACACTTCAGGCCACCACAGAAGCCTATTCTGTCTCCTTGGGACCTTAATTTTGTCGTAGAAAAATTGACTCTCACACCGTTTGAACCAGCCAAAGACTACTCCCTCCAGCATTGCACTTGGAAAACCATACTGTTGGTGGCCATAACCTCTGCCAGAAGGGTTTCCGAACACCAGGCCCTTATGGCACGCCGCCCCCCTTTCACTGTATTCCACAAAGACAGGGTATGTTTACGTACTAACCCCATGTTCATGCCCAAAGTGTTAAACGAATTGTCCTTAAATCAGACTATCAGTCTGCCAACCTTTTTCCCTTCTCCGCAGAACAGAGCAAAGAGGATACTTCACTCCCTAGATGTACACAGACAGCTAAGGTTTTATTTGGCCAAAACCAAATCCTTCAGAAAATCTGACTAGCCCTGCATCTCTTACCACCCTAGAGCCCTGGGTCAACCTGTTTCCAAGGAAACTGTATCCTCTTAGATATCCAAAACCATTTCCTTTTGCTACACAAATCATGGTAACTCACTCCCAGCCCCAGTTAGGGAACACTCCACCAGGGCAGTATCCTCCTCAGGGACTTTCCTTAAAGGAGGGAACACAGCTGCTATCCTAGAGGCAGCTACCTGATTCTCAGTTCACACATTCACCATACACTACAAACTAAATATGGTCTCTAGAGCCAGGGCAGGATTTGCCAGAGCCATCCTCCATGGGTCTGTGGAAGGTGCTTCTGGTCTCCCACCCCTTCGTTAGGACAGGAGCTCTTGCACACTCTCCCTGATGTCAGGAATACAGCAGTATATGAATCGAAGGACACAGTATTGTTGTGTAAGAACTTGCCATTACCTTAGATGTCCTTCTCTTCTATATGCTGCTGTATAGTTTCCCACCCAGCCTTTCCCTTCACACTTTCCTGATTCCTGGAGTAACCACTCTGTTATCACTGTATCCAGCGGCATTCAGTTCTGGAGAGGTGCTTTTGCTGACTTCTGCTATATAACCAACATCTGTTTACAACCGATGTCCAAGAGAGGCACAGACAATTGCGCGTACCCTAGCGGTAGCATTTAACTTTTGTATATGGCTGGACATATAAGACTTCACCAGAGGCAAACTCCCTGATCTCATGAATATAGCAGCATATAGAAGAGAAGGACATTTAAGGTTATGGTAAGTTCTTACTCAACAATACTTTGCCACTGCTTATCTCCTCCCTTCTCTTCTTTGACATCCTCATCCTAAGTAATCTTCAGGCTTCACAAACCCCATGTGCAAAAATGGGGAAAAGGGGTTATGGATGGATGGATGGCTGGATGGAGTAATGATATAGGTTAGTTAGAGAAACATAGTAGGGTGAAAGAGAAAAAGAGACAGGGTGAAGAAGGTGAGATAGTCTGATTGATAGAGACTGGTATTGGAAGGGAAACCGAAAGAAGGGTGGGTTTAATTAGAATGGGAGCACAGGCATAGCCATGTGGAATTTGGGTGTTTTAGGTCGTGCTTGAAAATTTTGGTAATGTAGGGTGGATGAAATGGAGTTCCAGTCCTTAGCAACAATAAGGGTAGAAGACACGCTAGTAATGGCATAAACAGTTATCAATGAATGTTCAGGTCATGGCAAAGAAGGGGGAAAAGCAAGCCAGCATAGCTCGAAAGAGCAGTTTATAAAGTGCAGGCTTCCAGTCAGAGTAGTGTGTGTCTCATTAATTAGAGAGAAAGGGGAAGGGAAAATGAAGGTATGGAGGGGTAGTGGAGGCTATCTTTTATTCTGGTGCTGTAAAACAGCCAGGAGCAGACCACTAAGCACAGGCCAAGTGGAGAAGCAACATTAAACTTGGTACCATTTTGCACAGAACATGACTAAGGTGGTGATACAATGAGAAAGTAAATTCCTCTTACACTGAGTCTGTAAGCTTTTGCAGGGCTGGTGGTTGCATTTACTCTATAAAGCACCTGTGTAGTCTTGGGAGGGAGGTGAAGTCCATGAATATCTCTGGCTAGTGCAAGTGACTGAAGATGGACATTTAGGGGCTAACTTTTCAACATGTGAACGAAAGGTTTGCTGAGAAGTTTAAATAAAGTATCGGTTAATAGAAGATGACCCATAGTAACATTTTTTACCTCAGCCACCTATCATCAAATTCTGTTTGTTACAGAAAAGTTCTTTGACTGCCTGTTTTAACTTAGGATTCATATGATGAAGCTTTAATGCATAACCCAAATTATAAAACCAGGCAAGGAAAAAATGACAAAAGAACTTTCTCTGCCATTCCTCACAGTGTAGTGCAACATTTTGTTAAATTGTTGTAATCCTTTGCTAGCCATGATTGAATATGTAAACAGCTTCTGCTTTTTTGGTTAAAACATGTTTTAAGCTATAAAGAAATCATGGATTTTGTTCAGACAGCTCGATAAAAGTTGCAGGTTCAGGTGTCCATTGGTCCTGCTTATGAATCTTGGAATTTGAAAACCTTACCTGAACTCTGAGGGCCACTTACCTCAGTATAAATGTTTGCAGTGGAGACATTCCTGAAGCAAGCTCTGGAAGATGCCAGTCCTCTAGAGAGGTGAGTCTTGACTACAGCACTTGCCAGCAGATGGGTAGGCTGTCGATGCAAAAGGTTATATAGCTGGAAAGCCACCTGGTAAGTGACTGCTTTGCAATGAATGACTCTCCTTCCTGATGACCATCTGGTCTGTTTTCTTACATTGTCCTACACTTTGTTCAGGTAGTATTTATATTGATGGTGCATGTCCCAGGATGTCGAGGAGCATTTCCCTCTGTCACCACAAAGATAAGAAGACTGATGACTGAAAACCAAATCCACTACTCGAGCAGGATAACGTTCTACCAAGAAGGAGTTCCACCAGAATAAAATGTGTTGAAAACAGCTTATTGTAACACAATATCTATAAAATACCAGCAGGTTGTAAGGTTTAGCGCTTTCATCTGAATGTAAACAGACTTCTTCAGAACCATTAATTACAAGTTAATTGAACCTTATAAAGCTGTTTTGGCGCCAAAAAAGAAGAAATCCCTACAATTTGACAGTACATATGTGTTTAAAAAATTTTAAAAAACTATACTAAGTTACTTAATAAAATCAACAATAAATCTGATTATAAAAACATTCACAAAGAGTGTGTATAGGTTGTGTGTAATATAATATAATATAATAATATATTATATAATATAATTCCTACTAACCAATATGTAATTAATTGGTGCACACAAAAAACTAAATATATATTATTTGTCAAGTGTAATATGTTGAACCTTAAAAAACCTTAAAAAATTTTGAGCCTTAATGTGTAACAATGTATAGAATATGACAATGTATGAAATACATACTGTGTACACCATTTTAACCACGGTCTAATAGTAGAAAAGGTTTTATACTGATACTATCATTAAGACCGGGAGTGGTCGTGGCGTCACAGAAAATTTGCCATTCACTCTCCTTATATGCCAAGAAAACTTTCCAATTACCACCACAGGCAGAGATGTCCACTTGATCAATAATAGAAAATTTAAATACATGATCTTCTCCTTTATCCAACACGTGCTTACTTAATGCATTTTTGTTATCCCCTTTTTTTTATCTTGTATAAATGTTTATAAATGCGTGTTTTTAGTTTCCTTTCAGTCTTGCCTATGTAATAGGCAGGACAAAGTAAACGGGTAGCAATGTAAACTTCTCTTTGAGTGTTACAGTTCCCTTTTCTACCAAAACACACTGTTCTCAAAACATTATGTAATCTAATGGTCTTATTCTCATCAATATGTTTACACTGGCTACAAGTACCACCTTTACTGGTTCCACTCTTAGTCTGTATAGATTTTGTTTTAGGACCACTCTCTAATATCCTTTTTAAATTAAAAGAAGTTTTACAAACAGTAATGGGCTTACTCACTGAAAGTGAACCACTAACGTCCGAAGTGTTAATCAGTTCCCAGTGCCTGTTCAAAATCTCCTTCACTAAATTAGTGTAAGGGTTAAACATGATGATACATACTGTCCTACTAACTTCTCCACCCTTCTTTACATTTTTGTCTGAAAAATTTTTCCCAATAAGGGTGTATATCTGTTACTCCAACAGCTTTTAACATAACTTACCACATTGTCTAACATAGCTTTTGGATAACTTCTATTCAAAAACATTTGATAAATACCTTCAATTTCATTTTCCATAATGTCCCTAGTAGAGGACATTCTGGCTGCCCGGATACACTGCCAATTTGGTTATGCTTGAGTGGGAGAATTTGTATGTTTTTTCAAGTGAATTTTTTAACAACATCACACTGTACTCTCGATATTTGGATGACTTGTTTATCATTTGGAAAGGGTCAACTGAGGACATATACAGGTTCATTACCTATTTAAACAACACCACGGATTTTTTAAAATTTACTTTTAAATTTGAAAAAACTAGCATTTCATACCTTGATACTTACATTAGTAACACCCGAGAAGGGTTTTGTATCTAAAATATTTAGGAAATCTACCTTTTCAAATGATTATATTGAATACAGTGGCTGCCACCCACCACATATTTTCAAGAACATTTTTAAAGGGCAGTGTATCCGGGCAGCCAGAATGTCCTCTACTAGGGACATTATGGAAAATGAAATTGAAGGTATTTATCAAATGTTTTTGAATAGAAGTTATCCAAAAGCTATGTTAGACAATGTGGTAAGTTATGTTAAAAGCTGTTGGGGTAGCAGATATACACCCTTATTGGGAAAAATTTTTTCAGACAAAAATGTAAAGAAGGGTGGAGAAGTTATTAGGACAGTGTGTATCATCATGTTTAACCCTTACACTAATTTAGTGAAGGAGATTTTGAACAGGCACTGGGAATTGATTAACACTTCGGAAGTTAGTGGTTCACTTTCAGTGAGTAAGCCCATTACTGTTTGTAAAACTTCTTTTAATTTAAAAAGGATATTAGAGGGTGGTCCTAAAACAAAATCTATACAGACTAAGAGTGGAACCAGTAAATGTGGTACTTGTAGCCAGTGTAAACATATTAATGAGAATAAGACCATTAAATTACATAATGTTTTTAGAACAGTGTGTTTTGGTAGAAAAGGGAACTGTAACACTCAAAGAGTAGTTTACATTGCTACCTGTTTACTTTGTCCTGCCTATTACATAGGCAAGACTGAAAGGAAACTAAAAACACGCATTTATGAACATTTATATAAGATAAAAAAAAGGGATAACAAAAATGCATTAAGTAAGCACGTGTTGGATAAAGGAGAAGATCATGTATTTAAATTTTCTATTATTGATCAAGTGGACATTTCTGCCTGTGGTGGTAATTGGAAAGTTTTCTTGGCATATAAGGAGAGTGAATGGCAAATTTTCTGTGACGCCACGACCACTCCCGGTCTTAATGATAGTATAAGTATAAAACCTTTTCTACTATTAGACCGTGGTTAAAATGGTGTACACAGTATGTATTTCATACATTGTCATATTCTATACATTGTTACACATTGTTAAGGCTCAAAATTTTTTAAGGTTTTTTTAAGGTTCAACATATTACACTTGACAAATAATATATGTTTAGTTTTTTGTGTGCACCAATTAATTACATACTGGTTAGTAGGAATTATATTGTATAATATATTACATTATATTATATTACACACAACCTATACACACTCTTTGTGAATGTTTTTATAATCAGATTTATTGTTGATTTTATTAAGTAACTTAGTATAGTATTTTTAAAAATTTTTAAACACATATGTACTGTCAAATTGTAGGGATTTCTTCTTTTTTGGCGCCAAAACGGCTTTATAAGGTTCAATTAACTTGTAATTAATGGTTCTGAAGAAGTCTGTTTACATTCAGATGAAAGCGCTAAACCTTACAACCTGCTGGTATTTTATGGATATTGTGTTACAATAAGCTGTTTTCAACACATTTTATTCTGGTGGAACTCCTTCTTGGTAGAGCGTTTTCCTGCTCGAGTAGTGGATTTGGTTTTCAGTCATCAGTCTCTTTATTTTCGTGGACCACAAAGATAAGAAGATGGATGGACTGGTATATGAAAACTTCTGAAACAACTTTTTTAAGTTAGTGTGAGTTTGTCTGGAGGGATACAAATGATGATGTAAAACACCAGGTGTGATTTTCTGCATCTAAGGACCTAAAGCTACAAGGTACACCCATGTGGAGGTGAAGGTTATCAGGAAAGGGTCTTCAAACACAAACTTCAGTGATGCCAAGCTAGCATGCTCCAACTGTAGACAGTAAGACCATCAGGTATGATACTTAGATCTCTCACAGGGCATATATTCTTTAAAAGATTACAACACTTCTTTAAGGAACTGCTTGACCAGATGGTGCTAGGCCACAAGTCTAGCCTTACTAATGTCCTCATATTTTGAAACAACTAGATGAGATGAACACCCTGACTGAAAAATAATTCAGGCCAGAGTCATGTAGGTGTCCAGGATACATCAAGACCACCTACAAACAAATTAATAAAGGTAGTATAGATAACGTAAAAACATATTCACATGCAAGCAAAAGCTTGTCAAATGGAGGATTTCCTAGCAGCGTCAATCACGTCTAAATCCCCCACCAAAAATCCAGTGGAATAATGAGGTCTGTATAAGAAGCTGGGCTCTGAGACACAACCAGATAACACTCGAATCATGGGAAAACCCTCAGCTGTGAAAGGGAGGGATAACTGGGCAGCTAGGGACTTTAAATCTGTCCAAAACCATATTGTTCTCAGCTACAAAGGTGTACAAAAGAATGAGTCTTGTTTCTTTTTTCCCTGAACTTTGGTTATGAGATGTAGAATCAAGAGGAATGTAAGGAAAGTGCATAACTCCCTTCCACCTTGCCCCAACAAAATCAGCATCGGAGGGGGTGAACCGCATTTTTCTGAGTGGCAAACACATGGACGCTGGTAAACAGCCTCTGTGTCAAAAACTCCAGCAGAGAACTTAAGACGAAGCAAATATCCTCCCCCAGTTCATTATTGCATTTTGAAGGTGTTTTAGAAATTAAAAAAAATGTGTGTTTGTGTACGTTTGTATTTGTCTGATTACCAGAAAAGTTCAACTGAACAAAGCCTATTTTCAGCAGATATATTTAAGATCCTCAAGGCAAAACAAATTATCTAATGTTGTCAATCTTCATCTATTCTTGACTCTTGGATAGTCTGTTCCGATTCTTGGAACCGGTTCAGCCATTGTACAGCTCGCGCCAGCCAAAAGTCTTTCCAGCTAAGACTCTGCCCACAATGCCCCTCTGTGTATTACCTCAGATCTCGTTTGCTGCTCTTATCGCAAGACACCTTAGCTGATTCTCCCCTCGCAGCTTAGTAAATATCTAAAATTTATTAGTCTTTCTACTTTTCCTTTCTCCCTTTTTACTAAAAGCCTTTGTTTTTCTCATCTCTACCCACTTTTTCTCGAGTGAGTGAGGTATTTTCCATACCCGTTAGTATACTTTCTCCTGCCTTCACTGGTAGTCCCCTCTCTACCGTTAGGTAGTTCCTTTTTTGCCATTGTTGTTTATATTCCTTCTAATTCTTTTAACTTTTTTACCTATTTTTACTGCGGTGGTGGTGCTGCGGTAGCGTTGTCGCCTCACAGTTAGACATTGCTTGTTCGATTCTCAGTTAGAGCGTCTTATGTGTGGCGACATGCGTGAATGGGTGTTCCTTCGTTGAAGGTTGTGCATTAGGCCCGGCAAGCCAGCATGTAAAAAAAAAAAAAATCTACTGCCAATCATTAGCAGACCAGATTTCCACTGTGGCGACCCCTAACCGGAAAAAGCCGAAAGACACAAACCTATTTTTAGGTAGCTTATTATACCACTGTTGGTAGAATTTTTCTTTCTATCCTTGTCTGCGTGTGTGAGTGACTAGTGTGACAACAATCCTGCCTGTTGATCTCTCTTGTTTTCTTAGTTGTCAACATGGCAGACAAGTCCAAAGGCATGACTGGGTTTAAGCAGTGCCAGGACTACTGGCAGAAAATTCCAAACTCTGATGGGCACTCCGCCTGTGTTTGGTTTAGGTTCTCCACATTTAGACCTGGAGTACTCCATTTACCAAGCCTTCAGTTCTAGGGCCTTGATAGAACAGAAAAATAAACTAGTTGTTAAAGAGCTTATTAAAACCTCCTTGAAGCCTTATCCAAGGCTGATACTGTTCCAAAGGCCTCTGGTTCCAAGACTAGTCATTTGGCACCGACTTCTTCAGCACTGATTATAAAAATAAACATAAGCTTGTTTCCATCGGTTCCTCCTTGAAACCAAAAGCTAAGGTTCCAAAGCTCTCGGAATGGCATTCCTCCTCGGCACCAGCCACTTTGGTGCCATCAGCACCCACTTCTTTAGCTTCCTAGTCGGTGCTGACATCTCCTGCTGCACCACAGCAGATCTTACCAACTCCCTCGGTGCCAAAAAGTGAACCTCTCTATATACCCAGGACAAGATACTCCCTTCTGTTGACCCTTTCTATGGTCACTTTCGTAGTCCATTTGTGGAAAGGCCAGAATCCCCCTCTGAATTGTTTGTTTGAGGTTGGTGGACCAGCTTCTAGTGGTTAGGGATCTTTCTGCCTCTTCCCAACCTCCTCTCCCACCTGGAGCAGGGATGTTTTTCCCCAGGACTCCAGTTCGTCTTTCCAACTCATCCATGAGGCTCATTGCACATGCAGCCGAGGGGGTGGCCAGGTCAGCCGGTTCAGACGTTGCAATTAGATGACATGCCTGGATGCGCCTGTGTGAGTTTGCAGAGCCCTTCAAGTCTTCTTTTGTCAATGCTCCCTTTGACGGGTTTTATTTGTTCAGCCCCAAAGTCAAATAAAACTGTAGCTAGATGTGAGAAAGATGGGAAGATCCTGTCTGCGGTAGGCATATTTTTTTCAGTTCCCCAGCAATCCTACTTTAGGAATCAGAGGAGTGGAAAGATGTGGTTCAGGACGTCCCAAGAGCCTTTCAGGAAATATGTGGTAGATGTTCTCTTCAGGGCAGAGGGGGAGCTCTAATGGAAGACCCCGACCCCCAAGGCAGAGGTGGCCCCACAGAATCAGGATTCCAGAGATTCTTTCTCTGGCCAGCGCTACTGAAAGGGGGCCCAATTGCTATACTTCTGGAAGTGGTTGGGGGAAGATTTTCTGCGCATTCAAGAGCCTGACGACAAATAACCACAGATGCTTGGGTGCATAGAATTATTACCAGAGGTTACTCTATCCCCTTCATTCTTTATCCAAAATTACTAACAAGGCTCCCCGATGTTCCACCCAATCAGAGGGACCAAGCAGCCTTAGAAATCCAAAAGCTGCTAGAGAAAAAGTCATCCAGGAAGTCCCACCAGACCAGATAGGATCCGGATTTTACTCAAGGTTCGTTTTAGTGCCAAAAAAGACAGGGGACTGGAGACCAGTTCTAGATCTCGGCCTTCTGAACTTAATTTGTTCAACAATCCAAATTCCGGATGGTCATGGTTCAGGCTATACTTCCCTTTGTAGAGGAAAATGATTGGATGTGCTTTGTAGACCTTGAAGATGAGTATGACCACATAAAGGTGGACAAACGCTCCAGAAGGTTTCTCTGCTTTCGGCTAGGAGCCAGTCATTGTCGGTTCAGAGTGCTGCCCTTTGGCCTCACCACAGCCCCCTGCGTGTTCACCAAATGTATGGCAGCAGTAACAGCTCACTTGAGACTGTACAGATTCCGGGTGTTTCCATATATAGACAACTGGCTTATCACTGCTCCTACCAGGTGTCTACTGCTTCAAGCAACAGAATTCATTCTGCACTTATTCTTGCGCCTGGGCACCACAGTCAGATCAACCAAAATTTCAGCTAAGTCCCACCCAATATCTGGAATTCATAGGAGCTCGTCTGAACACCATGTCTTGTGTAGCTCCTTTCTTCAGCACAGATTACAGAACATAAAATCTTAGGTACATGCTACTCTCTGCAGAAACAAAGCCCTGGCGCTACTAGTCCTTCAAGCGTTGGGCTTCATGGCAGTGACCGACCATCTGTCTGGTCCTCCTAGCGAGAATCCACATGCCGCTACTACAATGGCATCTAGTATCACAATGGTCTATTCTAACCCATCCAGTGACCTTACCCCATTGTCATCAGTAGTCACTGCATAAAAGACTTGTCCTGGTGGACGGAATCCGAAGAAATACTTTTAGGCCTCCCCTTTGCCCCTCCTCAGCCCAAGGCCATCGTGACCACAGATGCCTCCCAGATGGTTTGGGGGGCATTATCTGGAAAGAACAGACCAATGCACTTGGTCCCTGATAAAGGCCAACCTGCATATCAGTGTTCTGGAGTTGAGTGCAGTGCTATCAGCATTGCAAGCATTTCAATCTGTCCTCCCTCTAGGAACCATTGCCATTCAGACAACATGTCCATGGTCTGGTACAGCAGCAAACAGCGCAGAACCAAGTCTTACTCTCTGTGTCAAGGAGCTCACAGAGAGTGGCAGTGGGCGATTTCCTCCAACTTCTTTCTGATAGCAGTGCACATCCTGGGGAGCTCGAACGTGATTGCAGACAAATTGAGCAGGTGTATTCTACTGCTTCATGAGTGGGGTCTCAGTCCCAGAATAGCGAGGAAGATTTTCCGTTGCTGAGGCCAGCCTTGCTGGAATGTATTTGAATCACACCAAAACAGTAGGTGCAGAAGCTACTTTGCCCTAATACCCGCTCAGGGAGAGTCCCCCGAGAGATGCTCTTCTCCTTGATTGGCCCCCGGGTCTCCTCTATGCCTTTCCCCCCTTCGCCCCTTCCACCTAATTCCACTCTTTCTCAAGAAATCAACCAGGTTGAGAAGCAAAGTGATCCTCATTGCACCCTACTGACCTCGACAAATTTGGTTCCCCTTCCTGTGGCCTCATCTAGTTCACCATCCATGGATTCTGGACCCAGTTCCAGATCTGCGCTCTCGCGCTCAGGGGCTAGTGCATCCCAACCTTCACAATCTCAAGCTGACAGCTTGGTTCCTCCAATTCTGCTAGCCACCAGGCATAATGATCTACTTTCCCCATTGTGGAAAATTCTGATGGCTTCCCATAGACCATCCATCAGGAAACTCTACCTTAGTAAGTGGAAGAGATTTTCACCCTGGGCATACGATAATCATCTCAACCCTTTCTCCACACTCGTGAAGAGTTCTAGAATTTCTAGCCATTCTTTTTGATCAGGGAGCTTCAGCCTCCACGATTGTTAGTTAGCTGACATCTCTAACTTTCATAATGGTTTTGAGGACCTCCCTCTGATTTCACATAGATTATGTAAAGTGTTCCTCAATCGTGCTCTACGTTTAAAACCTCCGTTTAAAGACCCCCTACCCCCATGGGATCTGACCATTGTTTTTCAGTGACTGGTGTTTCCTCCCTTTGAGCCAGCAGCGACATGCAATTTAAAGTTTCTTTCATGGAAAATGCTGTTCCTCATAGCTATTACCTCCACAAGTTGAGTATCTGAGATTCGGGCTTTATGCTCAAAACCCCCTTATTTAGTTTTACATAAAGGTAGAGTTTCACTCAGAGCAGCCAGTCCATCCTTTCTTCTGAAGGTGGTCTCAGAGCTTAACATTAATCAAACAATGGAGTTGCCTGTTTCTTTCCTAATTTTACCAACAGAAACATTTGCTGGACGTTCACAGACAATTGCGTTTCTATCTCAGCAGGACTGAAGAATCTAGAAAATCAGACCAGTTGTTTGTATCCTTTTCCAGACCAACTTTAGGGAAATCAGTCTCCAAAGTTACTTTGTCGAAATGGGTAAGAGACTGCATTACTTACATATATAATAGAGTCTCAAACAACCTTTGTCTGTGAGAGCGCATTCCACCAGATCAATGGCCATTTCAGTGGTTTTCCATTCTAAAGCTTACATGAATGAGATGTGCACAGTAGCAACATGGGCTCCTCCAAATACCTTTATATTACCCATTAAAAATTGGATCTGGTCTTCAGGGGAAGAGCTTCTTTTGGTTCTATGGTTCTCAAGAATATCCTTCTATAGGGTCACCCAGGATCTAAAGCAGCTGGGGACTCTGTCCCCATTGTCAAGAATAGATGAAGATTGACAGTCAGATAAAGAAGCTAAATTCTTATCATAACGTTCCAACTGTGTTGTCGATCTTCATCTGTTCTTGGCATCCCACCCTCCTGTGAATTCTTGGAGGATCAAACACTTGTCCTGGATTCCTTGTTAGGTTTCACCTTGGACATGGTTTCTTCATATTTGACTATGATTCCTTTGTCTTGCTATATGATTGCAAACTCGTTCTGAGGTAATATAGAGAGGAGCATTTTGGGTAGAGTCTTTGCTCAAGAGATTTTTGGCTGGTGCGAACTATATAAAAGCCAAACTGGTTCTGAGGATCAGAACAGACTACCCAATAGCCAAGAATAGGTGAAGCTTGACAACACAGATAGAACGTTATGGTAAGAACATAACTTCTTTTTTTACAAAGATACATTGCATGGATGGATGTCCTTCCTTAGATAAATCTTGCCGGATTTCGAAGTAAACTGATGTTTGTCTGGCATAAAACCAAAAGCATATATGCTTGTACTTTTTTAGTCCGTAATAGGAGTACATAAGTGGGGATAGGAGTGCAAGATCCTCAGGCTATCTTGCCACCAATCTGAACACAGGATCTTTGCACTTGGTTTGTTCTCAGCATTGTTGTTGGCTCATATTTCCTTCTGAAGGTGGTTTCAGGCATTTCCCTATAGCAGTCCATCCATCTTATTTTTGTGGTGGCTCTGTCCTCATTTATTTCACAGTCAGGGTGTACATCTCACTACAGACAAGTAGGTATTATCCATCATTCAGCACAGTTGCAGAATGTCTTGGAGGGAACTTCCATTGTTGAGGATGAATTTCCCCTTTCAATCATTGATAACTGTAGATAAGTTAAGTGTGCTGTTGGCAAACCTTTTTTCCTGTTTTTTATATTTTTCTCAAAAGATTTGTTAATGTCTGCTATGAGAGGAAAGTGTGACTGTTAGGCAGATACCTTAAAATAATGTCCAGTGCCTGTTTATTCTGTCTAGGAGCTGAACATAGATACAGAATGCTGTCATATTCACCAATTTATTCATAAAACCATCTGTACTTGTCTTTTTTCTATATACACGTACTTAGAGACCAAATTTCTGAAGCTTCTCATGGCGTAACCATCAGTCTTGGACATCCTGCTTGCATTGAAGTTCAGGAAAACTAGGCCTGAACCACCTTCTGACCCATCTGATTCAGACATCCATTGAGATGCTGCAAGAATTCACAGTTCATCTGTTTCTCAAACACCCACTGTCATGACCCTGTCATTGGCCAGTTTGGTGTCTGACTCTCGCACAACCAATGATATGGTTGAGAAGGGGGAACAAAGGGTGATTATTTCCGAGGGACCAGAAGGTATTCCACAAATCCTTGCTAGGGATGACTATGTTCTTCGTGTTTCACTGTTGTAGTCATTACACTTGGGTTATCCTGCTGGCAGGCTACCCTCAGTCGGCCTGAATTCCAAAGTCTTGGTCCGGCGTCGGTTGCTGTCACCTCCTCCCTGACGTCAGTGTGCCAGAGGTATAAACGATGCAGCCAACGCCATTTTCTTCAGTCTTTCTTGTCGCGCGGTGCCCGAAGCAGAAGCAGTTCGCAAGTGCCGGTTGGCCGACTCCTGGGATTTTCGTGCTTGAATTTCAGATCCGAAGTTTTCATTAAAAACTAAGTACCCCATTGGAGAAAACTTTTTTCTTGCTCCAGACCGATGTCAGAAAAAGTCAATAATTGTATTTCTTGTGCGAAGCAAATACCTCATAAGGATTTTCATTCTTACTGTATTCCTTGCCTAGGCCCTGACCACGACGTTGCTTGTTGTCGTTTTGTGCTAGATTTAACCAGCGCACTATAAAGTGCCAGTACGATTTTGCATTTCACTATTTTGGCAGAAGATTTAATTGCACAATGCCGTCGGATAGCCAACCGACTACCGCAATTCACAAGAAACGCAAAGAAAAAGAAAAGGACAGGCAACCGAGGTCTAAAACTGACGAGGCTTCTTCTAAGCCAGTCGCCGGTTCGCCGGCTTTCAGTGAGGCACTTTCGCAGCCCCTGACACCCGCTACTTTGGACAAGCAGGACCCTATAGACCCCCACGTGAAGTCGCCTAGGCCACTGGAAGCTCAAGGTATTGGACCTACGGAAACTTTACCCTCAGATGGGTCCAGAGCCGCTGAGCAGGCATCGGCTTCTGAGGGTGTTTTCAGACCTACTCAATTGTACATTAAAATGACTCCAGCTGCAAAGGCAAAGACTAAAGCTTCTTTAAAGACAAAGAAACAAGTACAACAGACTCACGGTCAGGCCTCCATGCCTAAAAAACAGATGCTCAAAATGGCCGAAGACTTAATTACTTTGGTCAGGGGTTCCCATCCCCCTCCTGATAAGAAGTCTAGGCAAGAGATAGAATATGAATCTTCAGATCAGGTTTCCATTTCTTCGGATTCCTCTTCTGATCAGGAATATTCTCTTCCTCCCTATGAGGATTCTGATGCTGAAGAATCTATCCCTTCAGCCTCTCCTCCTGAGGATTACTCTTTTGGGGAAACCTTGCATACCATGAGGGAACATTTCCACTGGGAGAGCCAAGATTATTCTGAATCTAAGAAAAGGCTCAGAAACTTCCCTTTACTCCCACAACACAGGCCCCTAGCTATTCCACCTGTGTGTTAGACATTGTAGATGATGTATTTTCAGAGTCCAGTCTGACTCCTGCTCCTTACCTCTCCAGCTCCTGTTAAGCCGTACAGGTACTACAGGGTGCCTGACTCTCATAAATTCCTTTTCAAAAACCCTGCTGCTGACCCAGAAACAATTTCTCAGGGTCCCAAAGGGGTCAAGGCATCCACTGCAAAAAACCCTACCCCCTCTGACAGGGATTCTAAGGCATTAGACAGATGGGGAAAGAAGATTTACACCTCTGCTACCTTGGCTATAAGGGCTTTAAATTGTCAGTTTCATATGCTCAAATATCAGCAATATATTATGTCACTACTTAAACAGAAAATGTTGATAAATTCTGAAGGTGCAGAAAACAAAGAAATGCAGGATTTATTGCATGCAGCTGAGCAAGTTGGAAAGCATACTTTGCAATGTGGTTTTGATTCTTTGGAGGCCTCCTGCAGGGCCTTTGTCACGGGTTCTGTCATGAGGAGGCATGCTTGATTAAAGGAACAAAGTCTACCAGATCATGTTAAAGCAAAATTATTAGATGCTCCATTACAGCATGCTAATTTGTTTGGCGTTAAAGCAGAAGAGGTGTTAAAGAAAATGGAGGACAAAGCTAAATCAATGCAAACAGTCAAGGATTTCTTACATGTACAGCCTCCAAGATTTAGCAGACACTGGCCTACAAAGAATTGGTCCTTTCCAGTGTCAGACAGACCACAAAGGGGCAGATATAGATGCCCAAGAGGCAGATCCCAGCCCCAAGGTTCATACAGGTCTAAACAATGGGGTGCTTCTACCTCCAAAAGTGGAGACGACAAATCACAGCCTTACAGGAAACAGTCCCAATGACTTCCCCCTGCCTGCCCCAAGCACTTATCTTCTGGCAGCACCTTTAGGGGGAAAACTAGTACTTTTTTCTCAAAATTGGCACATAATAACCCAGGACAAATGGGTCTTAGACATAGTGTCACAGGGCTACACGTTTCACTTTCATACCCTGCCAAGGGCAAATGGTTGGCCAGACCTACCAAAAACCCAATGGGCAGAGGCACAAAAACAAGTCTCATCCCTCATGGACATGAGGGCCATTCAACAAGTACCAGAACAAGAACAGGGACTAGGATTTTATTCAAGACTGTTCTTGGTACCCAGAAAGGACAAAGCCTGGAGACCAATACTGGACCTATCTATTCCAGACACATATCTGGACATACCAAAATTCAAAATGTTGACCTTACAGCAGCTTCTGCCCATACTGGGCAAGAAGGCTTGGCTTGTGACTTTAGACCTAAAAGAGGGCATACCTGCATGTCCCAGTCAGACAAACATGCAGAAGATACCTCAGATTCAATGCTGGCTCAATGCACTACCGATTCTCTGCACTGCCCTTTGGCTTATCTACTGCGCCCAGGATCTTCACAAAGTGCCTGGCACCAGTAATTGCATTCTGCAGACAAAGAGGGATACAAATATATCCTTACTTGGACGACTGCCTCATACAAGCAGAGAACAAGGACATTCTACTACAGCATCTAGCGTTTGTAAAGAGATTACTACCATGCCTAGGGTACACAGTCAACGAACAGAAATCAAAACTAGTACCCTCTCGAGATAATATTCCTGGGTGCAAGCTTAAATACAACTGCCCAGATGGCTTATCTCACGCCAGACAAACAAAGGCAACTGACTACCTATTTCAAACTGTTGGCATCAAAGACCCAGCTATCTGCAAGAACAATTCTGCAGGTTTTGGGCTTCATGGCATCCTGCATTCTACTAATTCCATATGCAAGACTGCATATGAGGAAACGTCAATGGTACCTAAATAGTGTTTGCACTCAGCATTGCCACAGCCTGGAAACAATAATTACTCTCATTCCCTGCCTACAGCAGGAGTTTCGATGGTGGGCGAAGGCCTGTCACCAGAACGAGGGACAGCCATTCACCTTACCCCCAGCCAGGCAGACGTTGACAACGGATGCATCAGATTATGCCTGGGGAGCACACATGGCAGGAAGATGTATTCAAGGCACATGGTCTGCCAACCAAATGCATCTACATATCAATCAAAAAGAGATGCTGGCTGTTCAGAATGCCCTGACAGTCCTCAAGGACCTACTTCATCCAGGACAACTACTGATAAAGACAAGACAATACCACGGTCATGTGATATATAAACAAGCAGGGAGGCATTCATTCTTACTCCCTCTGTAGACTAGCCATGACTTTGTGGGACACAGCACTGACTTACCAAGTACATCTGCAAGCACAATTCCTGCCAGGAAAGATAAATACTTTGGCAGATGAACTAAGCAGAAACCTCATGGATCCCCACAAGTGGAAATTGGATCCACAAGTCTTCAACATGATAACAAGGAAATGGGGATGCCCGGATATAGACCTATGTACCTCTCCTCACAACTGCCAACTAAAAAGATTCTGCATAAGGACTTATCACAGACAAGCATGGAAAGTGGATGCCCTAACTTTCAGCTGGAAAAACTTAACAGTATATGCCTTTCCTCCACTGCCTCTCTTACCCAAGGTACTCCTAAAGGTCAGACAATAGAAGCCAAAAATGATACTGATTGCCCCAGACTGACCCCACCAGTACTGGTATCTAATCCTTAGAAACTTGTCTCACTGCCCTGCCTGGACCTTACCTCAAATACCTCACCTACTGTCCCAACAAAACAATCAGATCCTGCACAGCCAACTCAAGACCTTAAATCTGGCAGCATGGCAGATAATGTAGTCATACAAAAACACACCTCTCACTAAAGCGGTGATGGATGTCATTTTGGAGGCCAGGAGGCCTAGTACTAGAAAATCTTATGCTGGAAAATGGAAGAGATTCAGTGCCTGGAACCAAGCACAAGGAAATGACACAGCAGTACCAAATATTCCTCAGATTTTCCAATACTTAACTGAGATGCTGGACAAAGGCCTATCCTTCTCATCAATTAAAATTCATGCCTCTGCCATTTCAGCTCATAACAATACAGAGCGTCCAGTCTTTTCTCATCCTTTGTTAAGGCAATACCTCAGAGGAGCCAAAAACTTAAGACCTCCAAGGAGATCACCAATACCTGCATGGGACCTCAATTATGTTTTGAGCCAGCCGCAACAGCTGATATTAAGTTTTTATCTTGGAAAACAGCTCTACTCCTAGCAATAACCTCTGCAAGACGAGTCTCAGAGCTACAGGCACTCATGGCTGTGGAACCTTTTATCATTTTCTATCCAGACAGGGTTTCTCTGAGGACAAACCCGACATTTATGCCTAAGGTAGTGTCCAGTGTGGCCCTTAACCAAACTATTCATCTGCCTACTTTTTATCCAAACCCACAGAATAAGGGGGAGAGAATTCTGCATTCTTTGGACATACAAAGGCAGCTACGCTTCTACTTGAACAGAACCAAGGCTTTCAGAAAGACTGAGCAACTACTAGTGGCATATGCTGCAGGATCACAAGGAAAGGCCATCTCAAAGCAAACTATTTCTAAGTGGATAGGCCACTGCATTCGTTTCTGCTATTCACAACATGGCAAGCCAGTGCCCAAGGGCATTAGGCCACATTCAACCAGAGCAGCAGCCACTTCAGCAGCCTTCCTCAGGGGAGTACCAACCAAAGACATTTTAGAGGCTGCTACCTGGAGTTCAGTGCACACCCTTACAAAGCACTTTCATTTACCACTGTACTCAAAATCCAGGGCAGGCTTTGCCACTGCAGTTCTGCAGGGCCTCATAGCCGCACCTAATGTTATTAAGCTCCAGCCTCCCAACCACAGCTTTGGGACTCAACCCAAGTGTAATAACTACAACAGTGAAACACGAAGAACATAGTACAGTTGTGTACACTTACCATAAATGTAGATGTTCGAGTGTATTCACTGTTGCAGTCCAGGTTACCCTCCCACCATCCCCCATATCTTTGCTGGAACTTATCTGCACTTCTCTAATCTATACAACCTATGTGGTGTATTTGCTTGTAGATGAAGTTATAATATATTTTGATGCATGCATGTTTTATTGGCATATTTTTAGCCTACCTTTTGGGGGCACCTGACATCTGGGGCAAGAAAAACTGAAGAAAATGGCGTCGGCTGCATCTTTTATACCCCTGGTGCACTGACATCAGGGAGGAGGCGACAGCAACCGACGCCGGACCTAGACTTTGGAATTCAGGCCGACTGAGGGTACCCTGCCAGCAGGATAAACCCAAGTGTAATGACTGCAATAGTGTATACACTCGAACATCTACATTTATGGTAAGTGTACACAACTGTACTTTCCTGACACTTTGATCAGTGTCCATCAGGATTCTAACTTTCCATACTTCATGAGGACTGACATCGCCCCTGAGAAACAGAAAGCAAAAAACAAACATTTTTCTCCTTCCCCAACGTCTCAAAGAAAGGAATGGGTGGGAATTCTCACAGGGTCCCTACAATTCCTTTCTAATCCTTCACCCTCTCATGAAGAAGACAGCATGCCTCTTCATTTATGGAGGAGGAGGAGCAGAAATCTGATTCAGATGAAAACCTCTTCACGTACTCATCACAAATCCACTCTACTGGATAACTTACTTTTGATAATGAGGGCACCTTGTCCCCCGACTCCCCCATGGAGGAAACTTCTTTTGGGGAGACTCACTAAAATGATGCAGTATTTTGACTGGGAACCCGAGCAGGTGATTGAAGTATGAAAAAGTTGCTGTAATTAATTTGCTTGGAGGTAGGGTCTTGAAAAATGGTTCTTCCAGAAAGCTATTGAAGTGGGATAAGTCTTTTTCTGGTCCCCAGAACAGAGGCACTAGAAGGCCTATTCTGGACTTATCCCACCTCAATAGCTTTCTGGAAGAACCATCTTTCAAGATGCTCTCCTTGCAAACTCTGCTTCATTTTGTCCTTAAACATTTCTAGTTTCCCTTGATTTGAAGGATGTATACCTGCATATCTCCATTCATTCCACCTGCAAAAAGTTGCTCAGGTTTTCTGTTTTTTTTTTTTTTTTTAAATCACACTTTTAATTCTCTGCTTTACTATTTGCTTTAAGTAACACTCCAGGGTTTTCACAAAGTGCGTTACTTCAGGCATTGCCTTTTGCAGAACACAGGGAATATAAATGTTCCCATACTTGGATGAACCCCCCCGCCCCCATAGGTTCATAGGAGGTTACTAGTCTATTGGCCTTAGAGTCTTTATAAGCTTAGCCATGTTATACCCTTGTTCCTTTGTTAACCAAGTTATATGATCTACATTTGCACCGTGAGTATATTATCAGCACTGACTGCCCTTATCCAGCAGAGACATAGGTGACACCCCCCCCCTCCCCCGAGGTAAATTTATGGTCTGCCATCCAGTTGTGTAAGTTATGGTTAAATAGGGTCATTGAGGAGCTCTGTTTTACATGAAATGGGAGTTTGTTTCAGAGGAGTGGCAATCTCTGGGAGACGTATCTGTCTTTCCAGCATGTATTGTTAATGTTACAGGCTAGGTTAAGATCCCTAGAGCGAGTGAATCTTGTCCCATTTGACTTGCGGATTTACAGCATTTTCATTAGGGCAGGGTCCAAGACTGCTCTGTAGGCCAGGCACAAGCCACCTCTCAGCAGCCTGTAAGGTACAGAGTACAGTGACGGGACCTTCAGTCCATCCATATAGATCATGTGTTAAAGGCCCTGAATTTTCTTGGTGAGAAACCCGAGGTCTCTCCAGCTGCTGCAGGTGTCTGATGAGGTACAATACAGAAGGGAGTGTTGTATTTTATTACTGGTCTGAAGAGGGATGAGTACAGGCCATTATAACATCCTTAGCTCTGGATGCGATGCCCTTAGTATGAGATGCACAACATAGAATGCCTTTCTTACCACTGTGGAAATATGGTGATCAAAGTTAAGGTTGCTATCAACCTGTGTTCCCAAATCTATAATCACAGGGTTTGAGCGAAGGGGGTTACTGTTAATATTCTAATTTCCAGGGACTTCCACTTTGCTGAAAGGGATGATAGTATATTTTTTTGTGTTTAGTTTAAATCCATGACTTTGGCACCAATCATTTGTCTAAGTCCTTTTTGTAGTTGGCAACATCGTTGGGGGACTCAGTGACTGCACCCAGTTTGCAGCCATCAACCAGCTAGGTAAGCCACAGGCCATCTACTTTGCCTGGGCTTCTGAGAAATAGATTCCAAACAGTAGGGTGCCCAGCACAGATCCTTTGTGGGACACCACTGGTAACTGGTCTGCTGGTAGAGGTGGAATGCCTAACTTTGACTATGGGTTAATTCCCAGTTGGGTGAGGTTCTCAATGATGCCTGAGTGGGGGATTGTATCAAAAGGCTTGGCCAAGTCAAGATAGGCTGTATGTACATTTAATTGTTAATCTTTTTACTGAATTAGTACTGCAACATTAATACTTCCAATTGCAAAATGTTTCGAAAAGTACAATTGTGTAAACTGCATTTACTATAACAGTAGATGTTCGAATTGCTGAATACTGCAGTACCCTTTGGCTGGTTGTGGTGGTATACTGACCAGGATACAACTGGCCAGTCTTCAAAAAGCTCTGGCTCTCTGCCAAACCTACACTTTTGACTGCTGATCGGCCAGCTTCATGGAGGGAAATCATCAAACTGTAGACAACTTCAGGACTTTCTTGCCTAGGCAGAAAGAGGAGCATACTCGATCCAAAACCTCTAAAGGATATAAATGTAACAAATAAATTTATATTCCAACAAATAAATATACAGAAACAGGTCCATAGTGGGTTGTTGTTGCTACTAACAGCAGTAAGGAATTCGAACATCTACTGCTATGGAAAGTGCAATTTTCACAACTGTGCTATGTCCATTATTATCATTGCTGTAGCAACCTTTGGCTTTTTGAGTTGGTTACCAAAGCCTATCCAACCTGGAAGGACAAGGGTTCAACAGCCTCCTGGAGAATGGTCCTAACAAAGCCAGTCCCGGACCTGGAAAAGAATCCAGTATTTTAATGGTTTGTAAAATTATGTATAGAGGGCCATATAGTTAGTTGCCCCTAGAATGCTTCTAGTGTCCACTCCTTTCCAATATGTTATCAAAGAAAACATGGCTGTACTAGAATGTGCCTTAATCTTGCCTGGTAATGTTTGCCATGGTGGGAATAAGAAGATACAATAAAGAACAACCAACTGGAGTTGTCTGAATTGGACACAGGTTGATGTTCATCGTGTTTCACTGTTGCAGTCATAACTGTAGGGTGCTCCTGCCGGCAGGCAGCCCAAGGTCGGCCAGAATCCCAAAGGCTGGGTCCGGCGTCGGCTGTACAAGCTAGTACCCTGACGTCAGTACGCTCTGGTACATAGCCCTCAGCCGACACCATCTTCTCCAGTCTTTCTTGCCGTGCGGTGGAAAGCAGCTCGCAAGTCGTTGGTTGGTGATTTTCGAACAGCGTTTTTGGTTGTTGTCGGTCCGAAGTTCTTACTTCTCTTCTCAAAGCTAAGTACCCGTTAGAATCTTTTTCTTGTTCCTCCGATGTCAGAAAAAGTTAATAATTGTATTTCGTGTGGAAAACAAATACCTCATAAAGATTTCCACTCTTACTGTCTACCTTGCTTAGGCCCTGACCACGACATTTCTTGTTGTCGGTTCTGTGCCAGGTTCAATTCTCGTACTATCAAGCACAGGTACGACTGGGCTCTGAATTACTTTGGCAGACGCTTCAATTATAGAATGTCGTCGGACACTACCGGAATTCAAAAGAAGCGCAAAGACAAGGACAGGCCTCCGAGGTCCAAACAGGACTCGTTGCAGCTGGAGCCAGCGTCCGGTTCGGCTGTCGTCAGTGAGGTGCTTTTGCAGCCCCTGTCGTCTGCCACTTCTGAACCGATGGCCGATACGGACTCCCATGGGGAGCCATCAAGGCCATCTATTTTTATCTGCTGCAGGACCTTCGGACGTCGCTCCCTCAGATGGGTCCGGAACCGCTGTGCAGGTACCGGCTTCTGAGGGTGTATTCAGGCCTACTCACATCACTATTTCAAAGGCAAAGACAAAAACTCCTATTAAGTCTAAAGCTCCTGCTCAAGCTACTTCTGAATCTACTCCCAGGACACAGAAGCAATTGTTAAGGATGGCTGAAGATTTGCTTACAATGATTAGGGGTTCTCACCCCCCCCCCCCCCCCGAGAATAGCCCTCGATAGGATGTTCCTATGGATTCCTCTGACCGGGCTTCTATATCTTCTGTCTCTTCCTCTGATCAGGAATATTCTTTCCCTCCTTATGAGGATTCGGATGCTGAGGACTCCTTGCCCTCTGCCTCTCCGCCTGAAGATTTTTCTTTTGGGGAAACCTTACATGAGATGAGGGAACATTTTCATTGGGAAGGTCAGGATTATTCTGCTTCCAAGAAGAGGCTTAGAGAATTCCTTTTTCTTCCTCAACATAGGCCTTTGGCTATCCCTCCTGTTCTTGACATTGTGGATGATGCTTTTTCCGAGGCTAATTTGAATCCTAATTCCATGCCTCCTGCTCCCTCTAAGCCTGATAGGTTTTATAGGGTTCCTGAGTCTCATTTGTTCTTATTTAAGAATCCTTCTGCAGATCCTGAAACTATATCTCAGGGTTCTAAGGCTGCTAAAGTTGCTACTTCTAAGAATCGTATTCCCTCTGAGAAGGATTCTCGTGCCTTAGACAGGTGGGGCAAAAAGGTATATACTTCTGCTACCCTTTCTGTTAGGGCTTTAAATTGCCAGTTTCATATGTTTAAGTATCAGCAATTTCTTTTGTCTGTTTTAAAGCAAAAGCTTGCTTCCCTTCCTGCATGTGCAGAAGATAAGGAACTACAGGATGTATTGCATGCAACTGAACAACTGAACAAACATAGCTTGCATTGTGGTTTTGATGCTTTGGATGCTTCTTGCAGGGCCGCAGCCTCTGGTACTGTTATCAGGAGACATGCTTGGCTTCGTGAGCAAAGTTTACCTGAACAGGTTAAGGCTAAATTATTAGATGCCCTTGTTCAGCATGATGTTCTTTTTGGATCTAAGGCTGAGGAGGTTATTAAAAAGATGGAAGAAAAGGCAAAATCTATGCAAACTGTGAAAGATTTCTTGCAAGTTCAGCCTCCTAGATTTTCCAGGAATTGGCCCTCCAAAAATTGGTCCTTTCCCACATCTGACAGGCCTCAAAGGGGAAGATATAGATGCTCCAGAGGTCGTGGCCAAGCTCAGGCCTCCTACAGATCGAGACAATGGACTGCTTCTTCACCTAGACGGGGAGAAGACAGATCCCAATCTCAAAGAAAGCAAACTCAATGACTCTCTCGGTTGGGCTACAGGACCTCTTTACCTGGATGCCCCTCTCGGAGGAAAACTTTCTCTTTTTTACAGAAATTGGACTCATATTACCCAGGACAAATGGGTATTGGACGTGATTTTAAAAGGCTACAAATTCCACTTTCATACCCTGCCAAGGGCTTTCGGTTGGCCAGATCTGCCAAAACATCAATGGTCAGAGGCCTTAAATCAAGTGGATGCTCTTCTGGCCATGAGAGCCATAGAGCCTGTTCCACTCTCAGAGATGGGAAAAGACTTTCTGGTTCCAAGAAAACAAAGCTCATGGAGACCTATTCTGGACCTTTCTGTGTTAAACACCTTTTTGGAAATTCCAAAATTCGAGATGCTTACTCTGCAGCAGCTGATTCCAATGCTCTCTCAGGACGCCTGGATGGTGACATTGGACCTAAAGGAAGCTTATTTACACATTCCCATCAGGCAGGAACACAGGAAATTCCTCAGATTCAAGGCAGGTTCGAGACACTTTCAATTCTCTGTACTGCCCTTTGGTTTATCTACTGCGGCCAGAGTCTTTACCAAGTGCCTGGCACCAGTAGTGGCTTATTGCAGACTCCAGGGGATTCAGATTTACCCCTATTTGGACGACTGCCTTATTCAGGCAGACAGCAAGGATCTTTTACTTCAACATCTGGATTTTGTTCAACGTCTTCTCCTCCTTCTGGGATTTTCAGTGAACACAAAAAAGTCACATTTGATCCCTTCTCAACAAATGGTATTTTTGGGAGCCCTCTTAAATACAACCTTACAAAGGGCCTTCCTCACTACAGAAAAGCAAATACAGCTGGCTTCAATTTTCAAGACTTTGGCAACTCTACCTCAGCTCACTTCAAGGAAATTCCTGCAGGCACTGGGTTACATGGCTTCCTGCATTCTGTTGATTCCAAATGCAAGGCTTCATATGAGAAAGCTTCAATGGTATCTGAAAAGTGTATGGTCGCAGCATTACCATGATCTGGACACACTGATTCCTCTGATCCCCTGCCTCCAGGAGGAGTTCCTTTGGTGGTCCAGGGTGTGTGCTTTAAACGAAGGAAAGCCTTTCCGTCTTCCTCAACCTTCTCAAATCATAACCACGGACGCTTCGGATTATGCTTGGGGAGCACATTTTCTAGGCAATTGCCAGCAGGGAACATGGACAAAGGATCATCTTCACTGGCACACCAATCTGAAGGAAATGTTGGCAGTTCAAAATGCTCTTCTAGCCTTCAAGAACCTTTTGCATCCAGGGCCTCTCTTGATTTGCACAGACAACACCACAGTTATGTGGTACATAAACAAGCAGGGGGGTTCTCATTCGTACCTTCTTTGCAGACTAGCTATGGCTTTATGGGACACAGCTCTAAATCTGAATCTACATCTCCAGGCCCAATTCATACCAGGAGAACAGAATCTCTTAGCAGACAGCCTGAACAGGAACATTTTAGATCCTCACGAATGGATGCTAGACACCAACTTATTCAACAGGATTACTGCAGTTTGGGGATGTCCCCAGATAGATCTGTTTGCATCCCATCTCAATCATCAGCTGCCTCGATTTTGCACCAGGTCATTCCACAAAACAGCTTGGAAAGTGGATGCCCTGTCCTTCAGCTGGAGAAACCTTTCGGGATATGCCTTCCCTCCTCTTCCTCTACTTCCTCGGGTATTACTAAAGATAAAACAGGACAAGCCCAAGTTCCTCATCTTGATTGCTCCAAATTGGCCTCGACAGTTTTGGTATCGAACTTTAAAGCACCTGTTCTTGGAGCCTCCTTGGATTCTCCCTCTGAACCCTTCTCTTCTGTCCCAGCATCAGGGTCAGTTGCTACATTCCAATCTCAAGACCCTTTGCCTGGCAGCTTGGCTGTTCAAAGGACTTTGATTTCTTCTAGTCTTCCCAAACAAGTTTTGGATGTTCTTTTGGAAGCTAGACGGCCTAGCACTAGGAAACCCTATGCCTCTAAATGGAAGAGATTTTGCATTTGGATGCAGGACCGAGGCTTGGACCCTCTGGTGCCTGATCTCTCTTCTATTTTGCTTTACCTTTCGGATCTTTTGTCTAATGGACTTTCCTTTTCTTCCATTAAGATTCATGCTTCTGCTATTTCTGCTCATTTCAATACTGATCCCCCTGTTTTTTCTCATCCTTTGGTGAGACAATTCTTGAGAGGGGCTAAGAATTTAAGGCCTCCCAGGACCCCTCCTGTTCCTGCTTGGGATCTTAATTATGTTTTAGAAAAACTTACTTTGCCTCCTTTTGAGCCTGCTGCATCTTCAGATATTAAGTTTTTATCTTGGAAGACAGTTCTTTTGTTAGCTTTGACTTCTGCCAGAAGGGTCTCAGAGTTGCAAGCTCTCATGGCTGTGGAACCATACCTTATTTTCCACCAGGGCAGAGTATCCTTGAGGACCAGTCCTACTTTCATGCCTAAGGTGATTTCGAAAGTGGCTTTAAATCAAACAATTCACCTTCCTACCTTCTTTCCTAATCCTCAAAATAAAGGGGAAAGGATTTTGCATTCCTTGGACGTGCACAGACAGTTACGATTTTATTTGGACAAGACTAAAGAGTTCAGAAAATCTAACCAATTTTTTGTTTCTTTTGCCTCCAGTTCTCTTGGAAAGGCTATTTCCAAACAAACTATTTCCAAATGGATTTCTTATGGAATAAGATTTTGTTACACTCATCATGGGAAACAGTTTCCAGGTACTGTGAGAAGTCATTCTACTAGAGCAGCTGCTACTTCTACAGCTTTTCTCAGAGGAGTTCCTACCAAGGATAATCTTGGAAGCTGCCACTTGGAGTTCTGTGCATACTTTTTCCAAGCACTACAATCTCCCTTTGTATTCCAAGACCAGGGCAGGCTTTGCCTCTGCTGTTTTGCAGGGTCTTCTTGCTGCCCCTTCTTCTGTCTAAACCTCCTCCCTTTTTTCACTGCTTTGGGATTCCACCCTACAGTTATGACTGCAACAGTGAAGACACTCGAACATCTACATTTATGGTAGGTGTACACAACTGTACTTTTTTTCTTGTCCCATACAAGGAATTCCACAGCTGTAGAGCTTTCCAAAAGGACTTAGTACTGACAAGATAATACCCGAGTAGCAGAAGCATGACCAAAGTATATAGAGTCACTCTCTGTGTGATTCAAATTCTGAAAGAAGTGAGGGAGGTAGATGGCTGGATTCCAGGTACACTGAAAGTAGTAAGGACATGCATGGTGGATTTTTTCTAACAGATAACCCTATATTCATGGAAAAGCAAAAGGGTTGATCCACCATGAATAGTTGCAACCCAGATATGCTCTTGCAGATGTCAGAACAATAAATCAGTTAGTCTACCAAAAAAAGTGAACCAAAAATAGCCACAAGAGCTGGTTCAAATGAAGACCGAAATAACTTTCCTGGCAAAACATAAGGATCTGATTGTCACCTGAATAACAGGTGACCCTGCATATCAACAGAAAAATTCTAGTTAGAACAGCTTAAGCAAAGTCTGAAATGAAGAGGAGGATCCACAGGCAAGTATGTTGAAGTGACTAATAAACATCCCTTGCCAAAGGAGTAAACAGGCCGTATAATAGTGACTCGCACAAATGTTTGAGAACCAAATATAATAATTCCAGATAGGACCCTGGTTATAGGTGAGGCACCAACTTGAAAATCTTTTCCACTGGTTAACATAAGACTTCCTAGTAGGTTCATAGATTAGTACATAGTAACTGCCTTTGTAGGCTGTTTTAAACCTAGCTAGTTACCCCATGTGAGAATCAAAACCTGCACCTTGCGTCTGTAAGTTAAACACCTTATGCCAACCTAAGATGTAGCAGAATTTCTTGCTTCATTTAGTACCTGCTGCACATCCTTATGAGGAATGTGCCAAAAATGCATTAGAAATTAATCATCCAGGCAGTCAGCTGAAGTTGTTTGAGACTGGGGTGTATCAGACTCTCCCTGTCATGTGTGAATAGATCCAATCTGTGAAGAAGCTTGGGCAATTGCCACTGGCCAGTTTCATAAAAGGAACAGCCAATGTTGCCTTGTCCAGAAGGGAGTCATCACAGTAAGTTTTGGAGAGTCTTTCTTAATCTTCAAAATAACCCGGAATGTCAGTGGAGAGGGTGGAAATGTGTAGAGAAACATTCCTAACCACAGGGATGAAAATGCGTCTCTCTTCCAGGCCTGCCTGCAAGAAGTCTTGTTGCAAAACCTACTTAGTTGTCTATTTTGAAAGGCAATACAGATCTTTTTGAGGTGTTCCCCCACAACTAGATCCATTCCTTGAAGACCCCCTCAGTCAACTGATCCTGCTCTGCTTGTCATCCACTAACTGCCAAGCAACCAAAGCCAGCCTGCACAGGGGATAAGACCTGGTGTCCCGTTTTTTTTTATGTACCACATCACTGTGGTATTGTCTGTAATAGTCCTGGTGGACCAAAGGTCATGAAGAGATTCCATAGCATGAATCCACAGCTAACACCTCTTTGACATTTATGTGCTTTGGTCTGTCTGAACTGTTCCACAGGCCTTGTACCTTTACCCCAACAGAAGCTGCTCTCCAAGCAAAAACTGTAGCGTCTTATTGTATCCACCAATGCAACTCTTTCTTTCTTTACTTAAAAGACACAGGCAGACATACATTAATAGAAAACAAACCATATTAACATTTTTTCCTTTACACACATTATACAAGTTCTCTTTCTTTATAGCAAATGTTTTTCCTACTTTCTCTTTAAACTCACTGCACCTCTGGAACATCATTCTGCATGAATTGTTCCACAAATTCCATTTGTTTCTATGTAATTTGCTCCTTCCCTTTTTTAAAGATCCCTCTTCCAGTTTTTCTCTTTTACAATATTAAGTACTTAAAATACAGCTGATTTAGATTTTTATTTCCATTTTCTAGTAATTGCTTTTTTAGCAGACAACATAATTAAATTAAATAAGGCCTTACTTATGTCTAGGCAATTCAGATCCTGTGTCCCAGCTCAAAAAAAACATTATTTCCTTTGTTATAGCCATTTTCTTCCCCAATATTTCTGACACTGCACTCCATAGGGATTTTTTTTCTAACCTGCCATCTCATTACGCTCCCAATAAGCAAGTTCCCAGTTATCTCATCCCCATCGCACCCCCACCATTTCCTATCTACCTAGGGAAAAATTATTTGAAGTCTGCTTTGGGTATAAAAATACCTATGCAAACACTTCCAAGTAAAACTCCTATACCCTTTGGACTTTGCTGTATATTTGAGAGCCATACATGTCCTTTCATGGTTTCCTTGTAAACTGCTTTTCCAGTCTCTCTCATCTCAGTTTTTTTAATCTCCTCTGATTGATTCTTACAGTTACCATGCAATATTTTACATGCTTGACTAAGTATCCCCTTTTCAACAGCAGCTTCTCTTCTAGATTTCTAAAACCTGTACCAAATCAGGTCTTTCACTTTCCCTTTCCTATTTCCCTGTACTGTGATATCAATCCCTGATTGGGTAAGTAGTCTGTAACCTGCAGTCCAAACATCTTCTTGACCTTATGCCATTCAGTTATCTTTCCCTTTCAGATTTGTTCCCAGTATCTTGGTTCCTTTGCTAATTTTCTCCAGTAGATTCCAGCCCTCTCTTGCTTATTTTCTGTACCCATACTTGCAGTAAATCCCTACAGGATTTTTATAAATATATATTTTCTAATTTTTAATAAATGGTATATATTCATGTATGTATATGTGTGTGTGTGTGTGTGTGTGTGTGTGCATATATATATATATATATGTATATATATATATGTGTGTGTGTGTGTGTTGGTTTTGTACAGTTCTTGTCATATTTTGTCTTGTTTCATATATTGTGTATATACATAATGGTGTGGGGGGACTTTAAGGACTATGGCGTATCAATTTAATTGATTGATTGATTAAATGTTTAAGAGTATTAGGTATTTAAAGGTTGTTGGAATGTATGTAATTTATTCTGAAGAAGTCTCTATCTCAGAGACGAAATCGCTGAATAAAAATGCTTATTGTGGATTTTTGTTTCTGGCTCCTGTTTGAGATTCATTAGTTTGTGGCCAGCAGTGTTTGTGCACATATTTGTTATGGAAGGATGTTTGAATTCTGTAAAATGTCATTTTTTTTCGGGAAGGATCCAATCTAAAGTTAAGTATCTGACAGACCTTTTAAGTCTAGTGTTGGTTAGTTGTATAAAGAATGCAAGTTAATGGATTCTGAGGTAGTGCCATTGTTGATCAACTGCCAGTCTGTGTCGATGTCTGTTAGCGTAATAGTTTCTTGTTGAATGTGGTAAAATATCCAATAGAGCGTATCTTCTGCTGTTGAAATGTTGCCATGTGGAGTATGAATAGGTAAAATACATAATTTCTTTTCTTGATTTTGAGGAGTGATATGAAGAGTTTTGCACTGTTAAATTTTGGGATCTCCGTGGGAAGTGGTGATGTTTGTACCAGTTTTTGTAGATAATGGTAACACCACCAGCACAGTTTTCTCCTGTGTAGCCTAAATGTATTAAATCCCGGTGAGGGCTGACTTCACTAAGTAATGAGAGTGAGTAGCTAAATGTGCATGAATGTCTTTGATTTTGTTGCATGTACTTCTAACATTCGTGTTTATAAGCAGGGGTTTAAATTTAGAAGTAGGTGGATGAAGTAGCTCTAGAAGCATTCATAGTTGTATTGGCTGGGTAGTTGGGTTACTGTTTAGTGAGGCCGTGGTTGGGTGAACGGCACTGCTCAGTTTCTGGGTAGAATTAGTGTAGAGCTGTTTACATTTTACTTTAGGTTTTACTATCATTTTTGTTGATAGGGACTTTGACTTCATGTATCTGTAGTTGAAGAGGTCAGGGAATGTAGACCGATAGTGGTAGGGTGATACTTTGTGGAGGATCTGTGGGTTGTTGTGGTGTGGTAAATATGGGTTGTTAATGGTAGTGTTTGTCAGTATGGGAGAGACATGATAGCGAGGTGATTTGGTATGGTGACTACACAAAGTAAACGTATTGGTTGGAAACATTGTCCATAGTGTTGATAAGAGCATTCAATTAAAATTAGTCTGTGTTATATGAGGGGAGATTGATGGGATAAATGGAGGGTGAACTATTGCTAAAGATTTGCTTAGAGGTGCAATCAAGGAGAGGAATGACAAGAACTAGATTTAATAGCAGAGCACTATGGGAGGGAGAAAGTGTGTTTTGAATGATGATAATTAGAAGCTGGCAGTAGATGACTAGCAAGAACAGTGATGGTCGTAAAGTAGTTTGTGGAGGTATAGGGATTGGGTGTCATGTGCTGGGTGGAAATGAGTTGTGTAATGCTGGAGTAAGATGGGGTGGGTGGGAACTGGTTGTAGGCTAGGAGAGCAAAGCAGAATGTAGCAGGGCTTACAGGAAATAGGAGGCCCTTTACACCAGAAAGCAATACGTTTATAGGAGACCCATTAGCATAGAAACAGTCAGACACATTTTTAGTTACTGAAGGCAGAAATCAAGGAGCTGGGGTGGGGTGTACTTGCATAGACAAATGTAATGAAACGGTCACATATATGGACAGTTAGATCAGTGGTCCTTACAGTGTGAGATTTGTTTCCTTCGGGGGGGGGGGGGGGTCAGACACTGTCCAAAGCAAGAAGTTATCTGACCATTTTACACTGCTGTACAGCTAGGCTGTTCATGTTAAACTATAACAAATAATCCTAGAAGGCTGCTGCTCACTGGGGAAGCTTTTAACTAGGGCCACTTCTTGGTGAAGTGAGGTCTGGCAGAGGGATTGCTGTTTAAGTGACAGGGAACTGCATTTAATGTCCACGAGCTGTTGCCCAATGACTGAGTGAGCTGCTGTTCACAGGTATAGCTAAGATTTTGCATAGGGCCAGTGCTCATTGGAATGCCATTTAGTAGAACTCCTGCTGTTTGAATGGCAGAGGACACAGATGTCCGTGGGCTATTGTGCATTAACAAATAATCCCATTACATTTTAGTAATGAATGTATTACGTGGGAGAGGGTAGCATTTCTTTAATTGTTCTACAAATTTAGTGACACAGGCACAGATAATTAGGTTTCCACTGTAATCTGTTAAAGATAAAGTACCTAAATAATGCATAATAGTTATGTGTTGCACTGCTTATGATGTTAAGGTCTTTAAAGAGGTACTGTGCAAAACTTATTCTGCACTGCTGAAAGCAGCAACACATGTCAGCACATCTCTCTAGTAACGTATGTGATTAATTCAAGCTGCAGCATGTCAAATAAGAGAGTTTTGGGGTTGTGACTGTAGCCATCAGTTTTTGCAAAATATTTATGCACTTTTTGATCAACATTTCTGCAACTTTCTAGTGGCCCCGGCTCAGAAGAACAAGTCTTAGAGAAGCCCAGTTGAATGTGATAAAGTGGACTCACATATACTAAGTGTTAGATAGCTGTATCTGAGTATTCAATTTTTTGAGATGTGGCAGTCTCAGAAAGTTAGTATCTCTAAATAGTGGGAGGGGGGGCTTGCCCCCTCACAGAAAATAACTTTAGAGGAGAGCAGCAGTTGTCAGCATGTGCTGCTCTTTAGTTTCTCTATTATTTTTTCATTGTTGCAAGTTTCGTAATTCCTTGTATTGGTATTAAAATAATGGTGTCTGGTGTTCGTCTTCACCAGGCAGCATCGTCTTGAATGTATCTCAGGTAGTTGGGCTACCATTGGGAAATTGGTGTTTTGGGGGGGGGGGGGTTGCCTGTAAATTCCTGTTTTTTAGTATATGTCAGCTTTTTGCCTGTGGGGGTTACTGTTTGGGTTTCAACCTAGCCATGGACCTGCCAAGGAGGGTCTTCAAGAACAGTTGCATTCTTAACTTATCAGATTATCTATGCAAGTATACCCTTCTTTGAGATGGGGAAATCCCACTCTCCAACCTCCTGTGAGTTAGTGATTTTCTGTCAGCTGCAGCTTATGGAGTTTGTATAATATTATATTTGTTTAGTAATATGGTGTCAGATCTACATTATTTCTTGATTTGTAAGAATGTGTGATATGAGGCAAAGTGACAGATTTCTGGGACACAAGTACTTAGTCCTGGCATTACAGTGTGAATTGGTATGGAAGCATGGACATCCCTCAACATGGATTTTACTTATGAAAAGTGACAATTTTATTGGTGGAAAAGGGGTGCCCAATGAAGAACATATCAAGACAGAGTCCTTTCATATGCAAAATGATGGGAAAAAATCTTATCTGTTGAAACGGTGTTTTCCTTTACAGTATTCCCGAATCTGCCTGGAAGGACTGGGTGTTTTGTTCAACTACGTGTTTTGTCTTGAAAGTATTGAGGGAGAAAGCACCCTTGGTATGCACTGTCAACTCAAGTTCCACTTGAAGTTAGTGCACGGGTTCCAGAAAACAGAATAGTTTTGTCTCCATTTTCTTCAGAGAAAATGGGTTTGGCAGTTATGGAAGATGACTAGCTGCTTTGTTGTTTGCTGTAAGACTGCTCACCACCTTTTAAGAAATGGTGCTGTCCATCAGATAGCACTTCACTAGGAAAATGGCTGCATTCCATACTTGCATGTTACAGTTGAGGACTTATTTTGTACCTCAGCTGTTATAGTTGCTGGTTGACATCTTCTCCCAGCATTATTGTTAGGACCTTGACTTCAGGTTCCTTCTCCGCCTTTTTAAGATTTTGTATTTTGGCTGTTCTCCATCTGTAACATCTTAGGAGTTCTGTTTACACCATGATTCTTTCCAGTCAAGCTGCCACCATAGAGGACTCCTAATATTAGATTTGTCAGCCTGACATAGAGTACTCTTCAGTGGCTGCTAATTAGCCTCACATTATCCCTCCACATCTAAACAGTCGCTTCATCCAGTGGCTGCTAAAGTCCCATGTAACAGACAGGTATGTATCCTTGCACAATGCTGTTTTTCATCCATGTTTTTCTTTTATGTAGAGGACAGATAGTGTTTTCTCAGTAGCTGGGGGGGATTAACTGGGAGAATACAGAGGTTAGATGCACACACAGTTTGGCTTGTGACATCATGCTGCACGTAACAGGAGACACTTTTGTCCCTGACAATAGAACCTGAAGCTACAAATGGCCAAGTGTGACATAGTATGTAAGGATATCCCAGCCACACACCCAATGAGGGAAGACTTCCTCTCAGATCACCTGAGACATGGTGAGTACATGTAATTTACAGTAGTTAAAGATGAAGCATAGTATGTTTTGTAGTCCTATCTCATCTTCATTCTTACATATGGGATTGGAGCTGATTTCGGCTCAGGATCTGCCTATTTACAAGCTGGAAGTCTTCTAGTTGGCTCGTGACTAGATAGGTATCCCATGGTGCACCAGTGCAATCCCCAGATCTCGTTTGCCACGTTGACGAGTTTGGTTGTGCTTCTCTTTGGCTCTGGCTAAGTGTTGCATTACTTAAACATTTTTTCGAAAACTTTTGGCTCCATTTAGCTTAAAATAGAAAAACTGTTACTGTTTTATTGTTAGAGTAGTTGCTGTTATTGTAGTTAGCTTTATACTTGCACCATTTGGTGCAATCGTTGGCCTTTGGCCTTTTTTGATTTAGTATTGGTATCCTGTGTGCTGATTTTCATGTATTCATAGACTTAGTAGTTGTAGGCGCCTTTTGCACTCTGTTAGGCTGTGTGTTGTTAATAAGGTTAGTCTAGTTTGGCAGTTCCCGCTTGTTACTTGTTAGCATTGTTGGGTTTGCTATCGACAGAACTACTTTCTGTTGTTTCTTACTCATAAGTCTGACTTTTTTTTGTGGATTCCCACTTGTTTTGTTGATATTGCTGCTTGAGTGGGTGAAATTCTATTCTTACTGTAACTTTCTAGGTCTCTCTTAGTTAGAAGACCTAGTTTCTTCTTTCCTTTCCTGCCCGGGCTAGGCCTGTTTAAGTTAGAGGACCTAGTCCTCATGGTGTTTTTCTCTTTCCTGCAAGGCGAGGCCTGTTTAAGTTAGAGGACCTAGTCCTCATGGTGTTTTTCTCTTTCCTGCAAGGCTAGGCCCGTTTAATTTAGAGGACCTAGTCCTCCTTTTCCCTCTTCTCTGTGTGCGTGTGCCAATTTCTGTGAGAATGTCTAAAGAGAGTAAGGATCATGAGCCATCTGGCTTTAAGAAGTGTATTAAATGCTCTCAAAAATGTCCATAATGGATGGTCACGGTAACCGCGTTTACTACTTGGGGGCCATCCATTTACAGGAGACCTGTTTATTTTGCCATGCTTTCAGTCCTAGGGTTTTGCAAGAGAGGAAAAGCAAGCTCGTCCTAAAAGGTCTTCTTAAACCTTCCTTTGAGGAAGATCTCTGAAGCTCTTCATCCTCTTCTAAATCTACTAAGGAAAATCTAAGTCCTCTAAGAGGCCCTCCCCGGTACGGGCTGGTGTTCTGGAGCCACCTCTTAAAATCACCAAATCAGGCAAGTCCACTGTCTCATCGGCTCCACAGACCTCGGTGCCGACTGAGAGCAGTATGGTGATTACAGAGTCAGTTCCAAGTATTTCAGAGCCGACCATTGAGGCTATATCACGAAGCAAATCTATGGATCCTCTACCAGCCTCCTATATGTTGACATCTCTGATACCTCAGATATCACGCTCTCATACTTTGTCATCCAGGTCTTCCAGGAGTATATCAGAAGAAGATGTGGAGAGGTAGTGCTGAGACTGTTGAAGTCATCTGCTTTGCCTAAATTGCTGTTGGCTCCGACCCAGTCGGTTCCGGAGCCACTTGAGTCCGTTCAGCCCCCTGCGATCATTCCTCCTCTTAGCCATGCTGGTCTTTCGGAGCTGGAGTGTTTGGTACCACTGGTGGAACCTTCGGCTCCAGCTCCCCCTGTGGCTGTTTCGGAGCAGAGTTGTGCTCTGACACACTCGGCGCAGTCCGTAGTGTCTAGGGGCCAAAGCTCACTGGTTGGCCCCAACAGGGATGCTTGGAACCGAACTTCTTTGATTCCGAGTCTTCCTCTCAGCGCATCGGCTAGGGTGAGTTTGGACCCTATGTCTATCTCGGAGCCAGTGGCTCTGGAGCTGACTGCATCCTTGGTCTCCTCGGAGCCAAAGAGGTTGGCATTCGAGATGATTAGGAGTGTGCTGTCCCGATTGTCAGCTTCTTTCTGACACACTTCCCCCTAAAGCACCTACTTTTGTCTCAGCTCTTACTCCCTCTTTAGACAGCAGAGACCCTCAGCCTCAGGAGCCACCGGCTTGTGGCCCTCACTCTTCCGAGACCTCTCTGTAATCTCCTTCTGAGGAGCCCCCACAGAAGAGAACATGTAAGAGGAAGCATGTAGATAGACCCCCAAGATAAGTCTCTGACTTCTGACACTGACCTCGAGGAGTCATAAGGGTCCCCCAAGTCGTCCTCTGATTATGTTTCCTTCATATACATCCTGGAAATCCTTAAACAGAGGTGCGGATTGCCCACTGTCACCCCTTCTGATGAGGAGTCTGTGTACCTGAAGGCTTTCATGTCTCAACTTTCAGCCTCTTGGGTGTCTCCACCCTTGGACGAACTGATGGATTTACTCCTGATGCCATGGAGCCAGTCCCCAGGAGACCAAAAAAGTTTCTCTCTGCCCCTCCTGAGAAAGATTTTTTGTCTAAAGGTGTTCCCGTAGATGCCATAGTGTTGGCGGCGGCCACTAAGAAGGAGCTAGCTGAGACTACTTCTGTTCATCCGCCGAGTAAGGAGTCTCAAGCGATGAACAGATACGGGAAGCGTATCTTCAGTTCAGCGGCATTTATCCTTAGATCGCTGAACTACCTTACTCACTTCACGAGGCTTCAGAGAGATCTCCTTAAAGAGTTTGGAGATTCTCTACAAGGTACATGTACTGAGGAAGTCCCTGACAAGGTTTCTGCCCAGTTGTCCACCTTGAACTATATTGTCAACTCTTCCATGTGGCTTATTTCGTAAGCAGCCGATTGAGCGAGTAGAGCAGCAGGTTCAGGAATTTCCCTAAGGCGTCATTCCTGGATGCGTTTGTGTAACTTTGCGGAGCTGTTCAAGTCTATCTTTACCAACACACCCTTTGGTTCTTCATTGTTTGGACCCAAGGTAAAGGACATTCTCACCTGGTGCGAGCAAGAAGGAAAAACACTCTCTGCCATAGGAGTACGTTTTACTGTTCCCTCTAGACCGTACCCTAAGAGTCAGAGAGGCGGTAAAATGTGGTTCAAGAAGTCCCAGAGGTTTTTCCAGGATGCACAGGGTGACTCCTCCTTCAGAGGCATAGGAGGAGGAGGAAATGGTAGATGTCACCCTAGAGGCAGGGGCGGTCCGCAAAACCAGGGAGGTCGCGATTCCTTTCATTCTAGCCTTACCAGCGCTCCTGATGTGGGGCCTGACTATGCTTCTCTGGGGCCGTATTTCTTTGTATCAAGAAGCCTGGCTGGGTATCACTCAAGACAAGTGGGTACAAAGAATTATTACCAGAGGTTATGTCATACCCTTTTCTCTTCCACCTGTTGTTCCCAAGAAGATCCCGGATGTTCCACCAAGTCACAGGGATCAGGCAACTGTGGAGGTCAACAAGTTGCTGTCAAAAAGAGTCATCCAAACCGTCCCAGCAGACCAAATAGGATCCTGTACTTACTCCAGAATCTTTTTAGTGCCAAAACGTACAAGGGACTTGAGACCTATTCTGGACCTCAGCAGATTGAACGAATCAGTAAAGAAGGATAAGTTCCGGATGGTGACACTGCAGTCTATACTCCCGTTATTAGGGAAAAACAATTGGATGTGCTCAATAGATCTCCAGAATGCCTACTACCACATAAAAATGGACAGGGCATCGAGGAGTCATCTATGCTTCCATCTGGAGCCAGTCATTACCAGTTTCGTGCTCTGCCCTTTGGTCTTACCACAGCCCCCAGGGTGTTCACCAAATGTATGGCAGTAGTGACAGCTCACCTGAAATGTCGAGGATTCCAGGTGTTTTCATATCTGGACAACTGGCTGTTGACCGCACCCACCAGGCATCTACTTCTTCAGACCAGGGACGCTACTGTTCAGCTTTGTGCCCAGCTGGGAATTTCTATAAATTGGGAAAAATCTGCCTTATTGCCCTCTCAATCTGTGATTTTTATAGGCGCAGAGATAGACGCAGTAGACATGTTGGCTCGTCTTCCTGCCGAAAGGACACAGAATCTGGTTCTTCAAATTCAACGACTTCTTCCCTTATGAAAGGTCAAAGCCAAGACTATTCTGCAGCTTCTAGGGACCATGGGTTCCACCATATTACTAGTGTCACTAGCCAGGTTACACATGAGAATTCTTCAGTGGCTCCTGTCGTCCCAATGGTCTTTTCAGCACCTTCCATTATCTCATCCCATTCTGCTGACAGAATCTTACAAGAAGGACCTCCTTTGGTGGGCACTACCCAATCAGTTAACCACGGGCACCTCATTTGTTCCTCACCAACCCATTGCTACTGTGACTACTGATGCCTCAGATTGGGGGGGGGAGTTTGGAAATGGGCAATAGCTTCCCAACATTTTCTGGTGGCAACGCACATTCCAGGGACAACCAAAGTGATAGCCGACAAGCTCAGCAGGGCAATCCTTATATCTCACGAGTGGTCTCTGAAACAGGAAACAGCGGAACAGATTTTCCGTAGATGGGACAGCCTTGCTGCGACCTCTTTGCCAGTCCAATCAGTGCCAAATGCAACAGCTACTTCTCCCTCATCCCCCCTCTAGGGGAGACACTGAGAGACACACTTGTTCACGATTGGCCCCTGAGTCTCATGTATGCTTTTCCTCCCTTTCCTCTCATTCCCAAGGTTATTCAAAAAGTGAAATGGCTGGGAAGCAAACTTATCCTCATTGCTCCTTACTTGCTTCGTCAGGTTTGGTTCCCCTTTCTCGGTCCTCTTCTCCTGGACGATCCTTGGATCCTGGACCCAGCTCCAGACCTGTTGACTCACATGTCAGGTTCGCTTCATCTCCCCTTACATACCCTCAATTTGACAGCGTGGCTGCTCAAGTTCCATCCCTAGTCAGGCTTCACGACTTCTCACCCTCCCGTGACTCCTTACGTCTTCTCATCAACCTTCCACTAGGAGACTGTATTCCAGTAAATGGAGAAGATTCTGTATCTGGGTGGAGAAAATGAATGTTAACCCTTACACTGCCTCCATTCCAGTGGTTTAGGAATTCCTCTCTGTGCTTTTTTACCAGAGATCTGCGGCTGCCACTGTCAGAGTTCAATTGGCAGTGATTTCAAACTTTCATTTGGGTTTTCAAGATTCTAATCTGATGTCACATAAGCTGTGCAAAACCTTCCTTAAAGGTGCCACTTTAAAGACCCCCTTTTCAAAAAAACTGTTGATCATGGGATTTACATTTTGTGTTATCCAAATTGACTTCTCCGCCCTTTGAGCCTTCTCATTCATCTTCTTTGAAATTCCTGTCTTGGAAGACTGTTTCTGGTGGCTATCACATCGGCCAGACGGGTGTCAGAGTTGCAAGCATTGTCTGTTAAACCTCCTTATCTGATTTTTCACAAGGATAGGATGTCCCTTTGTACTAATACCTCTTTTGTCCCCAAGGTCTGTTCCTATGCCATTTTGAATCAATCCATAGAGCTTCCGATGTTCTTTCCAAATCATTTCAACACAGCTGAATACAGGATGTTCTTCGTGTTTCACTGTTGCAGTCATCACATTTGGGTTATCTGCTTGCAGTAGCCCTCAGTTGGCCTGATTATCAAAGTCTTGGGTCCTGCGTCGGTTGCCACCTCATCTTCAGGTAGTCAGGGGTATAAAGCATGCAGTCGACGCCATTACATCAGTCTTTCTTGCCATGTGGTGCCCGAAGCAGAAGCAATTAGCAATTGCTGGTCGGCCAACTCCTGAAATTTTTGTTTTAGAGTTTCAGAACCAAAGTCTTCAACTAAAGCTAAGTACCCCGTTGGGGAAACTTTGTCTTGCTCTAAACGGATGTCAGTAAAAGTCAGTAATTGTATTTCTTGTGGAAAGCAAATACCTCATAAAGATTTCCATTCGTACTGTATTCCTTGCCTAGGCCCTGACCATGATGTACTTCGCTGTCGGTTTTGTGCCTTATTTAAACCACGAAATATTCATCGTCGATACATTTTAACTTCCAAATATTTTGGTACTCGGTTCAGTTATCCAGATATGTCTTCGGTAAGCCACCCGACTACCGACATTCCGAAAAAACGCAAAGATAAAGACAGACAGGCCGCCTAGGTCCAAAGCTGCCATTGACGCTTCTCCTAAGCTAGTCGCCAGTTCGCCGGTACTCACTGAGGTGCTTTTGCAGCCCCTGATACCTGCTACTTCAGATTTTCAGGCCTCTGAGACCCATTGGGAGTCCGGTATGCCACGAGATGCTTCAACTGTGGAACCTGTGAATGTCTCCACCTTGGATGGGTCCGGAGCCGTTGTGCAGGCACCGGCTTCTGAGGGTGTATTCAGGCCTACTGACTTGCATATTAAACAGACGCCATCTTCTTCTTCTAGGCCTAAAACTCGAACCATGCTTAGGAAACCAACAGCCAGACCGCATGGTTAGGCCTCTATGCCTAAAAAACAAATGATAAGAATGGCTGAAGACCTTATTACTTTAAACAGGGGAAGCCAGCCTTCCCCCTCTGAGACCTAGGACTGAATTTTGTTATGATACTTCTGACCAGAATTCTGAAATTTCTGTCTCCTCTGATGACCAGAATTTACCCTTATCTACCTGTGAGGATTCTGATGCAGAGGACTTTATTCCCTCTGCTTCTCCCCCAGAGGATTTTTCTTTTGGTGAAACCTTGCATACTCTTAGGGAGCATTTTCACTGGGAAAGCCTGGATTACTCTGATTCTAAAAAGAGGCTTAGAGATTTCTTACTCCTTCCCCAACACTGGCCTTTAGCTATCCCCCCTGTGCTGAACATTGTTGACGATGCCTTTTCGGAATCTAGCTTGGCCCCTGACACTCTACCTCCTGCTCCCAGAAAACCTGATAGATATTACAGGGTTCCTGATTCTCACGTTCCTTTTTAAAAATCCTACTGCGGATCCTGAAACCATTTCACAGGGACCCAAGGGCGTTAAGGCTACTAATGCCAAAAATCCTACCCCCTCTGATAGAGATTCCAGGGCCCTGGATAGATGGGGTAAGAAGGTATACACCTCTGCAACCTTGGCCATCAGGGCCTTAAATTGACAGTTTCATATGTTAAAGTATCAGCAGCATATTATTGGATTGCTTAAACAGAAAATGATGTTGATTCCTGATTGTGCTGAAAATAAGGATTTACAGGATTTAATGCATTCTGCTGAACAGGTTGGAAAACATACTTTGCAATGTGGTTTTGATTCACTAGAGGCATCTTGCAGGGCTGCTGTCACTGGGTCTGTATTTAGAAGGGTATGCCTGGCTTAAGGAGCAATCATTGCCAGATCATGTTAAAACTAAATTGTTAGATGCTGCTTTAAATCAGGACCACCTGTTTGGTGACAAAGCAGAAGAAGTTCTTAAAAAGATGGAGGAAAAAGCTAAATCTATGCAAACTGTTAAAGATTTCTTACAAGTGCAGCCTCCTAGATTTAGTAGGCATTGGCCCTCAAAAAATTGGTCCTTTCCTGCGTCTTCCAGGCCTCCTCAGTTAAAACCCAGAACTAGCAGAACACCCAGGTTTCAATCCCAGGGTACGCACAGAACTAAGCAGTGGGGGGCTCCCGCTTCCAAATCAGGGAGTAGTAAGACTCCGCCCTATGGTAAGCTGTCTCCGTGACTTAATTGTAAAACTTCCAAACACTTCTCAGCTGACTGCTCCTTTAGGGGGAAAGATTGCTCTGCAAGCAAAAAACTGGGCACACATTACCCACGACAAATGGGTTTTAAACATAGTTTCCCGAGGATACAGATTTCACTTCCACACGTTACCAACCCCAAACGGTTGGCCAGATCTACCCCCAAATCAGTGGGCAGAGGCTCAAAAGTAAGTACTCTCAAGATTAAAGGCTATTCAGACTGTACCAGAAGAGGAAAGGGGACAAGGTTTCTACTCAAGACTTTACCTGGTACCCAGAAAGGATAACTCATGGCGTCCTGTTCTGAACCTGTCTATCCTAAACACCTTTTTGGTGATTCCAAAATTCAAGATGCTAACTCTTCACCAGTTGCTTCCCATGATAGGCAAAGATGCCCGGTTGGCAACACTGGATTTAAAGGAAGCCTACCTGCACAATCCCAATCAGGGAATCTTGCAGAAAATACCTACGTTTCAAAGCAGGCTGCATGCACTATCAGTTCTCTGCACTGCCCTTTGGCTTATCTACTGTGCCCAGGGTATTCACAAAGTGCCTAGATCCAGTCATTGCATTTTGCAGGCAAAGAAATATTCAAATATACCCATACCTGGACGATTGTCTAATTCAGGCAGAAAGCCCGGACATACTTCTGAATCATCTGGCATTTGTACAAAAGCTGTTAACTTGTCTGGGGTACACCATAAACGAAAATAAATATCTGGTACCTTGTCAAAAAATTATATTCCTGGGAGCAAGCTTGAACACAACTTCCCAGATGGCTTTTCTCATGCCAGAGAAACAAATTTGTTTGACAACGTACTTCAAACTAGTGGCCACAAAAACCCTGCTATCTGCAAGGAAAATACTTGCAAGCCTTGGGGTTCATGGCCTCGTGCATTCTACTAATTCCATATGCAAGACTGCATATGAGGAAACTACAGTGGTATCTAAAACGTCTATGGTGTCAACATTCTCAGGATCTAGAAGTAATGATTCCTATCATGCCTTGCCTACAGTTAGAATTCCTTTGGTGGGCAGAGGCCTGCCACCAAAACAAGGGACTACCATTCGCTCTATCCCCTGCCGCCCAAACCCTAACAACAGACACATCAGACTATGCATGGGGTGCTCATCTGGCAGGGAAGTGCATTCAGGGCAAATGGAACCCAAGTCAAATGCACCTGCAAATCAATCAAAAAGAAATGTTATCTGTACAGAATGCTCTGACAGCCTTCAAGGACCACATTCTTCCAGGATAATTAATGGTAAAGATGGACAACACCACTGTTATGTGGTACATAAACAAGCAGGGGGGTACCCATTATTACCCCCCTCTGCAGACTAGCCATGGCTCTGTGGAACACAGCCTTAAGCAACCAAGTGCATCTACAAGCTCAATTCCTGCCAGGAAAACTAAATACACTGGCAGATGAACTAAGCAGAAATCTCATGGACCCACACGAGTGGAAACTGGAACCAAAGATTTTCAACATGTTGATCAGCAAATGGAGGATCCCAGATATAGACCTGTTTGCCTCCCCTCAGAACTACCAATTGGACAAATTCTGCACAAGGACTCCCCACAAACAAGCTTGGAAAGTGGATGCTGTGTCCTTCAGTTGGAAAAATCTATCAGTTTATGCCTTTCCTCCTCTGCCTCTCCTCTCCAAAGTACTACTAAAGATCAAACAGGACAAACCAAGGATGATACTGATTGCACCAGACTGGCCATGCCAGCACTGGTACCCCCTCTTGTGCAGTGTGTCACAGATGGCCCCATGGCACCTACCTCAGACCCATACACTGCTGTCTCAGCAGGAGAGCCAGATTCTGCACCCCCAGCTTCAAACCCTGAACCTGGCAGCCTGGCTAATTACCTAATCTCTCCGTTACCATCTCTCAGTAAACAAGTGTTGGATGTCAATTTGGATGCAAGGAGGCCTAGTACTAGAAAATCTTATTCTGAAAAATGGAAAAGATTCTGTGCCTGGAACCGAAATCAAGGGATGTCCACAGCAGCGCCCAATTTACCTTGGATTCTTCAATACTTAACTGAGATGCTTCACAAGGGTTTTTCCTTTTCCTCCATCAAAATTCATGCCTCAGCCATTTCAGCTCATTACAACACAGAACCCACCCCTCTTTTCTCACCCACTGCTCAAGCAGTTCCTCAGAGGGGCCAAAAACGTAAGACCACCCAGGAGAGCTCCAACTCCAGCCTGGGGCCTTAATTTTATATTGGAAAAGCTCACTTTTCCTCCTTTTGAGCCAGCTGCAACTGCAGAGTTAAAATTCCTTTCTTGGAAAACAGCTTTCATTTTAGCAATCACTTCAGCAAGAAGGGTATCTGAATTACAGGCCCTTATGACAGTGGAGCCTTTCATCATCTTTCATGCAGACAGTGTGTCCCTCAGGACCAATCCCTCTTTCATGCCCAAGGTGGTATCCAGTGTGGCTTTTAATCAGTTCATTCATTTGCCAACCTTCTTTTCTAATCCACAGAACAAAGGGGAATGGATACTGCACATATATATATACATATATATATATATATATATATATATATATATATATATATATATATATATATACGTATGTGTATATATATATATATATATATATATATATATGTATATATATATATGTATATATATATATATATATATATATATATATGTGTATATCTGTATATATATATATATATATATATATATATATATATATATATATATATATATATATATATATATATATTGTAAAACCAAAGTGCCAGCCAAGGACTTGTGATCGATGAAAAAAAGACAATTGAATTACGCGTTTCGTTCACTTTTAATATCTGTGAACTTCTTCAGAAATACACCATACATACAAAATCACAGGTTTAAATAACAGAAATCAACCATCACATGACTTAATAGTCCAACCATAACCTACTATCAATTTATCATTTAACTTAGTACCTAATCTATTTAAAAGTAACAAACTAATGTCACTGTAAACAATTTTCTTAAAAAGGTATTATATAATAAAATTGACTCTAAGAAAATACATATAATATGTCATTCATCCAAAAAAGAATAATACTTTGTAAGTGTGACTAATAAATTAATCAGATTAAATTAAAAAAGATTAAAGTCACAACCTACATGCTTGCAGGAAACATTTGATGTTTATTGCTTCATTTAAGCCTGGGAACTCATCTGCTCCTAGCAAAATCTGCCACAGAGCTTCTCTACATTCTAATTTAATTTTAAAGTTCCCACTTTATATGTATGTATATATATATATATATGTGTGTATATATATATATATATATATATATATATATGTATATATATATGTATGTATGTATGTATATATGTATATATATATATATATATATATATATATATATATATATATATATGTATATATATATATATATATATATATATATATATATATATATATATATATATATATATATATATATATATATATATATATATATATATATATATATATATATATGTATATATATATATATATATATATATATATATATATGTATATATATATATATATATATGTATATATATATATGTATATATATATATATGTATATATATATATGTATATATATATATATATATATATATATATATATATATATATATATATATATATATATATATATGTATATATATATATATATATATATATATATATATGTATATATATATGTATATATATATATATATATATATATATATATACATATATACATATATAAAATTGCTTCCCATTATGGGGGGCACCTGACATCTGGGGCAAGAAAAACTGATGTAATGGCATCGGCTGCTTTATACCCCTGACTACCTAACGTCACGGAAGATGAGACGGCAACCGACGCAGGACCCAAGACTTTGATAATCAGGCCGACTGAGGGCTACTGCAAGCAGATAACCCAAATGCGATGACTGCAACAGTGAATACACCCGAGAATCTACATTTATGGTAAGTGTACACAACTGTACTTTTCACCATCTGGATGTCCATAGACAATTACGTTGTTATTTGCAGCGGACTAAGGAAATCAGGAAATCAGATCAGTTATTCATTTCCTTTTCTGAATCCAGGGCAGGCTTACCAGTTTCCAAGGTGACACACTGTAATTGGATTTATAGCTGTATAGCTTATGTTTACAGTTCTAAGGGTAGACCTTTATCCTTTAAAATCAAGGCTCACTCTACCAGATCTCAGTCTACCTCTGCAGCCTTTCAAGCCAAGGTCCCACTTGATAATATTTGTGCAGCAGCTACGCGTGCTACCCCTCACACTTTTATTCCTCATTACAAATTGGATTTAACCTCCAGGGGTAGAGCTTCATTTGGTTCCACGGAACTCAGGAGTATTTTTTTTGAGCCACCCAGGAATAAGGCGCTAGGGACGTTGTCCCATGTGTAAGAATGAAAGTGAGATAGGACTACAGAACATAAAGAAGTGATGTACTCACCATAACGTTCCATGTTTGTAGTCCATCTCACCCTTCATTCTTATGAACCCACCCGCTTACCCCCAGCCTGGAAGTACCTGGAGACAGAAAAACGTTATCCTTTTTTATGGAGACCTTTTAGTATGTGTTTCATTATTCTCTCTCCTAGTTAGCAACAAACAAGATCTGGGGATTGTACTGGTGCACCATGGGATACCTATCTAGCCACGAGCCAACTAGAAGACTTCCAGCTTGTAAATAGGCCGAGTTGAGCCGAGGATCAGCTCCGATCCCATATGTAAGAATGAAGGGTGAGATGGACTACAAACCTGGAACGTTATGGTGAGTGCATAACTTCTTTTTTGTAATAGTGGCCACTGATTATTTTCCTTACTGTTTTTGGGGCTACCTTCCTTGTTTGCACCTACAGCTGCTGAAACATTTGGTCTTTGTATCGTATACTTATTATTGCCAAGTGTTAATATTCTTAACAGTATTAGTGTTTAAGGTGGAGATGGTATGAAAGGTAAAAACAGCGATGCTTTTAATTCAGAAGTGTAATTTGCAATATACCGATTCAACAGTGTTAAAGTCTTGGGTCTAGTCTGGCTTAATTTTCTCTGCTGCTGTGTGCCATTTAATTGACATTGCATCTAACCTCTCAACCTTTGTCTCCTGGGTGTTGAGCCTGCACTGGGCTCCTTGCTTTTTTAAGCTCGAGTCTGGCTGGGTGTGTAGGTTAGCATGTTACCAGGCACTTGCTGGTAAACACCATCATCAGGCCTAGCAGCAGGAGTGGGTCCTATTGCTTCTGTTCCATATGAGGATCTCTGATTATTTAAGTGAAGCTTCATGGAAACATTCTGAATCACAATTTGTCTGGCACCTGTCAGCCTAATTTGCTAAGGGTGGCCCTACATGGGGCATAAAATTCCAGGTAATGTCCAAGCCAAAGGTCATAGATCTAACCCAGAAAAAAAGTGGTTTGGTCTGTGTAGGTGAGGGAAAGCAACGAGTTAAAATGGCAGAGATTTACATTTCTTTGGGTGTTGGCCAAAATGAAGTGTTAGGGTGAACTGGCTGATTAAAAAGTGGATGAATGCACTGGCAGCATATTCTACCAGACTGTGGTGGGGTAGTGAGCCCAGATTCAGAGGACAAACTTCTCAGTTTACAACTTAGTATTTTTCTCCATCCTAACTTCTGGTCAAGGGCTTTGGTTCGTGACCAAGAGAGTAAGATTATACATATAGGGATCAGAATTGATTTACACATGCAAGGCATTTAGTCTCATTGTCCATGAGAGAGTCAGTAGTCTGGCGTTCCTTAACGATCTCAAAGTCCAGCCATTATTCCTCCACGCTGAGAGGCATCAGCTGAGGTGGTTTGATCACATTGTGAGGATTCTGTGTAGGCATCTTCCACAGGAGATGTACCTGCCATAACCCACTAGGAGAAGGCCTCAGGCCAGTCACTGGGCACATTGGGAAGACTTCATATCTTAGCTTGCTTGAGAGCACTTAGGATTCATACAAAAGGAGATGGTGACAGTTGTGAGAATGGGGATGTTTTCTTTACCCTTCTAAGCTTGGAACCAAATGACCATCACCAGGACAAGCAGTTTAGTAACTGAGTATATTTTCGTATGCAGTCAAGCCTGATTAATACATAGTTTTTATCGTTTATATGTGATCATTTGAGTTGTGAAATGCTGAAATAGACTACTACTTTTTACTGAAAAGCTTAAATGGTTGTGACCTGATTAATTCACATCTTCCCCAGCCCACTGCCACTTATAAATCTTTGCCTCACAAAACTGTACTGTGAGCATTATATCATCACCAAAGAAGCAAATAAAATTATAACAGACAATATTTAACATACTGACTACAGCTGTCGTAAAATTCTGTAATGTGTACAGTGTTGTCTCTATTCATTAAAAAAAAAAGCTCCCGACTATGGCTGATTATGTCTCGCAGATATTTACTTCATATTTTTTTCCTGTAAGTTGGCTCATCCATAGTAGATATTTGATCTGATGATGTGTTTTTCATTCATTCCTCAACTGATGGCTTTGGATTGAAGACCCTAATTTGACTTAGCTGCTTCTGCCAGATCCTCGGATCCAAAACTCACGAGGGCTTCCCTTTACCCATAGTGCCCTGCCAACCTAACATGCCTTAGATCTCGTTTGCTGCCAGTCAGCTTTAGTCGTGGATCCTGTTGCTGTCAAACTTTGGGACTTAATTTTCAAAACTTTCTTGAGTTACATTTTAGAAAAATTCTATTCATTTACCTAATCTTATTTTCTCCCATCTCCGTTGCCAATTTTGCTAGTATCTTTTAGCTAATTTATGTTTTTTTTAGCTGCTACTGATTTATCAGTACTTCTCTAAGTGCCATTGTTGTACGCTGTTGATTGAAAGAAAACGTATTCTTACTCTTTGGAGTATCCTTTACACCTCCACTCTTAGGTTCATAGGTTCATACTAGGCTATCTGCCCGAGGGCATTTACAAGCCTAGCCCATAGTTTTGTGGCTTACGCCACCCCTTTAGTATGGGGAACTATACCCATTATTTTGCTGTGCCTCTGTTGAGCAGTGACACTGAGGTAATCCCTGGGGTATATCTGCGATCTCCCATCCATTGGTCAAGATTTCTCTTGAACAAGGCCAGCGAGGTGCTCTGCCTCACATATACCGGGATTTTATTCCACAGCATAGGCAGTCTTTGGGTGATGAATCTATCCCTCCAGCACGTCCTATTAATAGCCGTGTCGAGGTTTAAGTCTCCCGCCCTTGTGGCTCTGACGGATCTAGATTTTTTGAGGTGAAGCATATTCATCAAATCTGGGTTTGACATGGCCTTGTATGTTAGGCAAAGGTCACCTCTGAGCAAGCGGTGGCGACTGAATAGACCTGGAGTTCTTTCAGTCGGGCAGCATAGGACAGATGTTTGAGACCCTTTATCCTTTTGGTGAGGAACATTTGTGGGCTCTCCAGCTGCTGCAAGTGTCAGGTCAGATACATTCCGAATTGGGCATTGTACTCAATCATTGGTCTGATGAGTGATGAGTATAGGGAGACTATGACCTCCCTTGATCTAGATGAGAATCCCTTCATGATAAGGTGGGCAATGTAGAAGGTCTTCCTAACTACTTTAGCTACATGGGTGTCGAATGACAGACTACTATCAACCTGGGTCCCCAGGTCCCTGATAACTTCTTCTGTGCTCAGTGGATTGCCACCTATTTGGTAGCTAGGGGTAACCTTGTTAGTTCCGAAGGGTTTGACTATGCATTTTGTGGCATTTAACTTTAGGCCATGGCTCTGGCACCAGTTATCCGTTTCTGTGAGACCCTTCTGAAGGGTATCTGTGTCAGATGTGTTTTCTACTATGGCCAGTTTGCAGTCATCTGCAAACTTTGTCAGCCGTAACCCTCCTGTGTTTGCTTGTACTTGGAAAAGTAGATGCCAAACAAGAGTGGGCCCAGGACTGAGCCCTGTGGTACACCACTTGTGTCAGGCTTTGAGTCTGACATGGCGCCAGCAACTCTGACCCTGTGGGTTCTGTCACTCAGCCAGTTTGCAACCCATCTTGTGATGTATGGGTTAACATTTAAGCTGATGAGTTTTTCAATGATACCCGAGTGGGGTATTGTATCGAAGGCCTTCGCCAGATCGAGGTAGGCTGTATGGACTGCCTTTCCCTCATCAATGGCTTTGGTGACTGTTTCGAAAAAGTCAACCAAGTTTAGAAGGCATGATCTGCCTTTGACAAAGCCGAACTGGGATGGATCCAAAGTCTGCAAATTCCCTATGTCTTTATTTATGAGGTCCATTATGATCCTCTCTTGGTGGTGGTTCCTTTCTATTACTGTTTTCCTTCTTTCTTCTTCTTTTAAAAAAAATTATTTACATAGTTGTTTTAATAATTTCTTAATTTTGTAGTCTTCCAGTATGGCCGACAAGCCTACCGGATGTAAAAAGTGTATTACCTGGTGTGACGCCCCTGCACTGGCCCAGTAATCATGTAGCCTCAATCCTCACCACTAGCACAAGTGAGGGACGTACACATTGAGAGGATGACTAGTACACACACAGTAAAGTACAATTTCCCTTAAGAGCACACAGAGATCACAGTCAGTCTGGGGGTGGTTTCTCCCTCTTTCTCCAGATCCCCAATAAGACTCTCCACTGGCACAGCTATAGGGTTGAGTCTTTAGCCAAGGTTCCAAGCCAAGTCCACCCAGCACTCTCTCTCTCTCTCTCTGTCCAGCCAGTGCTTCGTGTCCCTGCCATGTAGCTGACACACATACACTTTGAGATTTGATTCATACTCAAACACACACCTGGGAAAGGCTGGCATAGGTTTTACTAGCTATACCCCCTTCTGCCAGACCATAAGGTAATTATCACTGCCACCAGACCCCCTTCCCAAAGGGTGACCAGTCTTACTGTGTAATGTTACTATTTTCCAAATGGTAAGTGTGACCAAGACTTTCAAGGCTATTTAGAAATGGCCCATACAGTGTCACCAAATACATATGCAAGTACTCTGAGACTTAAATATCTCTAAACAAACCAGCCACAGTTAAAATGTTTAATATATTTAATAGTAAAATAAGACAATATTCAATAACAGACACAGTCACTTCAGAGTTCAGAATCACAGGAAATATTTTAAAACAGCAGCGCAGGACCTTCTCAAACACAGAAAACATCTAAACTAATCTTCACTGTATTCCTATCTGTATCTAAGAGAAATCACCATACCCTAGTTAGTTACTATTATCAAGGCAGAAGTGCTAAAGATGGATGCTTCCAGGTCCAAAGACAAATACAAAATGCAAAGTCTTTCTCTAAGAGAGTTTTTAAATGAATATCAAACATTACTGCTGGTCATTTCAGATTATATCACTCTGCCACCTGCCTTGAGTTCCCAAGCTAACACAAACTTAAAATTTTAGCATTTCTGTGTGAGAAGTGCATAGCTCTCAGACGTTTGCCTAGAACTAGAAGTTGTAAAACAGTTACAGTTTTACATTTTAAACCTAGTAATTATTTCTGTTTCAAGACAATAGAAAAACATCTATCTCTAAACATCCTGTCTCCTTGCATTAACTAACTTTTATAGCACAATTGTAAACAATTTAAATTTATTTTCTTGAAGTTTTGCAAGTTAACTCTGTACTTTCCAACTTTAACTATTAAAACATACATTTGCACAGGTATATAGTTTATATACATTTTGTTTCTTTTCCAATAAGGTACACTGTGGTTACATTCTTGAAGCTCAGTACATAACATCCATTTCAACACATACTTCTGCACCAGTAGTTTAATATCCACATAACATGTAGTTCTTTCACATTTGTAAGACAAGCGTATGAATCATATTAATATTCACAAATGACATATGATTATTTACAAAGTTCCAGCTAGCTGGGCTGGCTTCCTCACACCTGTGGACATAAAATCCTTAACTCAATATACCCACAGTTAACATGTATATTGCTTTAGGACCCGCTTATTTTTGGATGCGGATTGCTGTATTTGTGCTGGGTTGAATTCCATAGCTTTTACTGATCATAGAGACAAGGGTCTTCTCCCTTCTACTCTGTTTGATTCTGTAGCTGGGGTCAAACCTCTTCTAAGAAACCAGACAAGTGGAAGCCAGGTTCTGCTTCTAAGGATAAAGAGTCACACAAGAGGTTACCAGACCACTCTTCCTCATCATCTCCTTCATCGGAGCCTCCAGTAAAAAAGTTGGGTCTGATTGGTTGTAAATCTAATTGTCCCCAGATCTGAACTACTCTGCTCCTACTGCATCCAGTCACTTCACAGCTCCCTTCATCCTTCTTGGAGTGATCCCTTCCACAGTCATTCAAGACATCTTCTGTTAGGTCTTCCAGAAGCTTATCCAAAGCTGATGTGGATAGAACAATGAGAAAATCTGTCAGAGCTAAGATCCAGATTGGGACAGTCCTGGCTCCGACTCCCACCGGATCCATGAGACAACCTTTGTCCACTTCCACTTGGTCTCTCATTATCTGATCCAACCCTTTGTGTTGAAGCCCTCAGATCTAAGGCCCTTGGGGGTATTTTCAACAGATCAAGAGATGGTCTGTTCTTTGACTCTGATAACTTCCCTGATTCACCTGACGCCAAGTCTTTTGGATCCAAAATGTCGGCATCTGGTCCAGTTGGAGGTTGGGATCAACTCTGAAGCTTTGAGCCATCATCTCTCCCCTTGGGGCTTTGGTGCTGGACAGCTCAGGTCCAACTCCTTCCTCGGCTAGAGTGCTTGTGGAGTTGCAGGAGCCAATGGTTTGGGAATTATCGGCTCCTTTGTCGTTGACTTCTGTTTCTCCCAGATGTTCTGTTTTTGAGGTTGTAAAGAGGGCCTTCTCTTCATTTAAGGAAGTGACATTCCTGCCTTCCTTGGATAGACAACTTTACCTCCTTCAGCTGTCTGCTCTGAGTCTCATTCATCCATTCCATTGGGACAGCCAACCATATCAAGTCTTCAGTTGGTCCCTCAGGACATCCTCATCTCTTCTGATACTTCCCCAGACCACCTCACTGAACATAGCTCTCAACTTCTTAACACAAAAAATCTGGACAATGCCATAAATAATGGGGGAACAAAGCCTCAAAAATAGGGACAAATATTAAATATTGCTGTTAGAAAGTTGCTAGAATAAAATATCTTGTGTTACCATGCATTTTCTGAAGACATGAAATCTGAAACTCAAATGCTTGTTATTATTTAGGGAATTCAGTCCTCATTGATTTGACGCACAAATATAGTAAACCACAAATTTTCTGAGGACAGACCAAAAGTATGAGACAAAAATCTGGACATTCTGTGAAAACCTGGAGAGTTGAGAGGTATGCCACTGAGGGAGTCCCTCAGAAGAGAACATGTAAAAGAAGACTTCTAGATTCCCCTTAGGAATCTCTCATGGAAGACACTGATTTATTTGAAGGGGAAGGGTCCCCTATATCTCCTCCTGATGATGTCTCCTTTGGAGACATCCTAGTGCTCTTAAAACAAAAAGGGGTTTGTTCCTCTAATACTCCATCCCAGGAGGAAGCTTATGTTACTGAATGTTTTCGGGTTCATCCCGACTGCTACATGGGTGATTTCCCCCTAGCTGACAAACTCATAGATCTTGTTTCTCACCTGGCATGGAAGTAGCCGGATACTGTAGAGCCAGTCCTTAAACAACCTGATAAAATTATAGCTCCTCCTAAAGACTGAGCACAGTAGAGCAAAGGGGTCCTAGTTGATGCCATGGTTCTGGCAGCAGCCACCAAAAAAGAGCTTACAGAACAGAGCTCTTCTGTCCATCCCACTAACAGGTAGCCCAGAGGTTCGGACAGATTTGGTAAGTGCGTGTATGCTTCAGTGACTTTGCCCTCAGGTAAGTGAATTACCTGACACATTTTACTAGATTACAAAGAGTTTGACCAAAGAGCTTTTCATATCTTTCTGGGTCCATATCTGCTGAGGACCAAAATAGTCTCCTTGCAACTGACCACCCTCTAGTCAATTTCTGATGTGTTTATTAGGCTGATCTCCCTTGAAGGGGAAGGTACCCCACAAGAGGTGGGTTCAGGCATAGCCATTAGGACACACGCCTTGATGTGACTGTGATTTTGCAGAACCCTTTACGTCTTTGTTCATCATTTCTCCCTTTGATGCATCTTCCATATTTGGTCCCATGTTGAAGGACATGCTGTCCATTTGTGAGCAACTTCTCAAAGACCTTTCTCAGGGAATCAACGGGAAGGTAGAAAATGTGGTTTTGTAAATTCCAGGGTCCTTTTCAAGACTCACATGGAGATGACTCCTTCAGAGGCGGGGGGGGGGGGTGGAGAGCTCAAATGGAAGACTGAGGCCCTCAGAACCAGGCCTTCTGAGATTCTGTCTCGAACAAGCTCCATCAACACTCCTGAAGTGAGGCCCAATTGTTACTCTCTGGAGGCAGTCGAGGAATGTTTGCCTATGCAACAAAGGGCCTGGCTATCTGTAACAAAAGATTCCTGGGTGCAGCGAATTATATTCTGAGGTTATATCATACTGATGTCCTTCATGGATGCATCTGCAGTCATAACAAGTGGGTTGTCCTGTCGTCAGGCAGCCCCGCAGTCGGCCGGATTCCAAAGTCCGGGTCCGGCTTCGGCTGATGTCGCACTCCACCCGACGTCATCTCTGTTGGTCTTCGGGTATAAAAGCATCAGCCAACGCCATTTTCCCCAGTCTTTCTTGCCGCGTGGCGCCCGAAGCAGAAGCTGTTCGCAAGTGCCGGTCGGTCGGATCCAGAGATTACTTCTACCGAAGACTTCTAAAGCTAAGTACCCCGTTGGGGACTCTTTCTTGCCTCAGCCGATGTCAGAAAAAGTTAACAATTGTTTAACCTGTGGGAAACAAATACCTCATAAAGATTTCCACTCTTACTGTCTGCCTTGTTTAGGCCCAGCCCACGACGTAGCAGCCTGTTCGGCCTGTGCCTCTTTCAACCGACGAACGCTTAGGCGTCGGTCGGAGTTTGCAGAACAGTTTTTCGGTTCTGATTTTGCGTACATTATGCCGTCGGATCCTCCGACTACCCCCAAAAAACGCAAAGATAAAGACCGACACTCGCGGTCCGCGGTTTCGGCCGAAACCACGGTAAAGCAAACCGCGAGTGTCTCGGTTTCGGCCGAAACCAAGAAAACTGCTCAAAGTACAGCTGAACCTATTCTTACAACTGAGGCCCCTGCTACAACTCTTGAATCGACCTCAGAAATTTTACCCACTACGGTGGTTGACTTATCAGACACCATCCCCTTGGATGTCTCTACCCCAGCACGTGGTGCTGCTAGGCCTCCAGCTGCCATGTCCATTAAGGCCTTCGCCAGGGCTAAAGCAGCCAAGACTACTAAAACAGTGCCTGTAAAACCCCCCACATCCAGGCTCTCTTCTAGTTCTCAAATGCTTTCTTTGGCAGAAGATTTAATTTCTTTAATTAGAGGATCTCAATCTCACCCAGACAGGGCCTCTCAGCCCCCAGAGAAGAGACCTAGGCCAGAGCCCCCTGAGCCAGTGTCTTCTGATGATTCTGCTGATGAATCAGACATAACTGACCAGCCTGAGGCTCCCTTCTCCAATTTTGAAGATTCTGATGCTGAAGAATCCATTCCAACTGCTTCCCCACCAGAAGAATTCTCCTTTGGAGAAACCTTGCATGCCATGCGAGAACAGTTCCAATGGCAGCAACAGGATTTTTCAGACTCCAGAAAAAGACTTAGGACCTTTCTGCACCTCCCACAGCAGAGGCCCTTAGCTATACCTCCTATTCTCTCTGTGGTGGATGATGCTTTCAATGATGTTTGCTCCGCTCCAGATTCTTTACCCCCAGCCCCTGCCAAACCAGACAGATTTTACAGGGTGCCAGATACTCATCACCACCTTTACAAGGCCCCACTTGCAGACCCAGAAACTATACCCCAGGGTCCCAAGGCAGTAGCCGCGACCACAGCTAAAAACCCTATTCCTTCTGAAAGGGAAGCAAGGTCACTAGACAGATGGGGTAAAAGGTCTACACTTCAGCTACTCTCTCAGCTAGAGCTTTAAACTGTCAGTTTCACATGATACAATACCAAGAGTTTATGCTTGATCAGTTAACTAAAAAACTAACCACTGATGAATCTCTTGATAAGAAATATGTATTAGAGATGGTAAATAACATACAACAGGTTAGCAACCATTCCTTAAAATGTGGCTATGATGCACTGGAGGCTTCATTTAGATCAGCCATGACAGGCACAGTGATAAGAAGGCATGCATGGCTAAAGGAACAAGCTTTACCGGATCATGTTAAAGCTAAGTTGCTAGATGCTCCTATGGACAAGACAAGTTTGTTTGGTACACCTGCCCAGCAGGTTATGAAGAAAATGGAAGAAAAGGCAAAATCTGTTCAAACTGTTAAAGATTTCTTGCAGGTTCAACCCCCAAGGTTTAGCAGGAACTGGCCTGCCAAAAATTGGTCCTATCCTGACTCCACAAAATTTCAAAGGGGCAGGAATAGACGTTCCAGAGGCAGAAACCAATCCAGAGGAGGTGCCTACAGAGGACGACAGTGGCAAGGTAACAACAGAGGCACAGACACAGCCACTGCTACTACATCAGCACAACCACAGTGACTTAATCCTAAATCCGCCTACCAGGGAACAAATAGCAGCTCCTCTAGGCGGAAAGTTAACCTTATTTTCAAAGAACTGGCACTACATAACAAAAGACAAGTGGATTTTACAAACCATAGATCAAGGTTACCGGTTTCACTTCCACACTTTACCAGTCAAAAGAGGAATGCCAAATCTACCTCCAAGTCAAAAAACAGAGGCTCTACGCCAGATAATGGAGTTAGCAAACATGAGAGCTGTGGAAAGAGTGCCAACAACAGAACAAGGAAAGGGGTTCTACTCCAGACTATTCCTAGTTCCAAGAAAGGAAAAAAGTTGGAGACCAATTCTCGACCTGTCCACCTTAAATACATACATCATTGTCCCAAAATTCAAAATGCTGACCCTACAGCAACTTCTTCCCATGCTGGGCAAGGAGTCTTGGCTGGTAACTCTAGATCTCAAGGAGGCATACCTGCACGTCCCCATTCGACCAATCTGCAGAAGATACCTCAGATTTCTTGCAGGATCAGAGCACTATCAATTCTCAGCATTGCCCTTTGGCTTATCTACTGCGCCCAGAGTATTCACAAAATGCCTGGCATCAGTAATCGCCATTGCAGACTACAGGGAATTCAAATTTACCCATACCTGGACGACTGCCTGCTACAAGGGGACAACAAAAGCAAGCTGACAACAGATTTACAAAGGGTCATTTACTTGCTACAAGGACTGGGATACACAGTCAATTTACAAAAGTCAAGGCTGATACCATCCCAAACAAGGACATTCTTGGGCTGAATTGGACACAGTACAACAAATGGCATTCCTGACTACAGAAAAACAAAAGAACTTCCTCTTTACTTCTTGGCACTAACAAAACTGAACAAGTTAACAGCAAGAAAAGTTCTGCAGGCCTTGGGCTTCATGGCATCATGCATAATCTTGGTCCCATTTGCCAGACTACATATGAGGAAACTACAGTGGTACCTAAAGAATTTATGGTCCCAACACAGACACAGTCTAGAAACAGAAATCCCACTAATTCCATGCTTAAAACAGGAGTTCCTATGGTGGGCTCAGGCATGCCAGTCAAACCCAGGCCTACCCTTTCGCAGATGTCAACCAAGCCAGACCATCACAACAGACGCTTCAGACCTAGGATGGGGGGCCCACATGCTGAACAAATGCGTGCAAGGATTGTGGACACAGGATCAACTTCACCTGCACATCAATCTAAAAGAAATGCAGTAAAACTGGCAATCCAAAAGTTCAAACCATTTCTCAAAGAGGGCCAGTTGATGATAAGGACAGACAACACCACAGTCATGTGGTACATCAACAAACAGGGAGGCACTCATTCATACCCCCTATGCAGAATGACCTTGGAGCTGTGGACCCTGGCACTCAGCTACAACATTCAGTTACAGGCGATATTTGTACCGGGGAAAGACAATACTCTAGCAGACATATTAAGCAGAACCACTTCGGATGCCCACGAATGGAAGCTGCACCCGGACATCTTCAAGACCATCTCGAAGAAATGGGGAATGCCACAGATAGACCTATTCGCATCACCTCTCAATCACCAGCTCAAAAAATTCTGCACAAGGACATTCCACCCACTAGCATGGAAAGTGGACTCACTCTCCTTCAACTGGAAAGGCCTAACAGCATATGCATTCCCACCTCTTCCTTTGATACACAAGGTACTACTAAAAATCAAGGAAGAACGTCCAAGGATAATCCTGATAGCTCCAAACTGGCCAAGACAACACTGGTACCCACTACTGAAGAGCATGTCTCGGAACAATATGTGGCCAATACCCCTGATGCCTTTGATGTTAACTCAGAACAACTACAGCATCATACATCCAAACCTAAAAGCGCTGCAACTGACTGCATGGAACATCACATAGCAGCAGCTAATCCAGAACTTTCCCAAAGAGTTAAAGACATTATTCTTGAAGCACGCAGACCTTCAACAAGAAGGAACTATGCTGGAAAATGGAAAAGGTTTGTCATTTGGAGTACGGAAAGAGGAAAAGATGTGTCAAACATAGATATGCCTAACATTCTGGAGTATCTGGCCGAACTTCTTCATTCAGGCCTGTCCTACTCCTCCATCAAGATACATGCATCAGCTATTTCAGCAGAATACAGCTTTGATCCACCTGTTTTTCGCACCCTTTGCTCAGGCAGTTCCTCAGAGGAATCAAGAATGTAAAACCTCCAAGGAAACCACCATTACCAGCTTGGGATTTAAACTTTGTGCTAGAAAAGTTGACACTATCACCCTTTGAACCAGCAGCAACAGCAGACCTACAACACCTGTCATGGAAAACTGCTTTCCTACTGGCAATTACTTCAGCAAGGAGGGTTTCAGAACTACAGGCCTTAATGGCAGTGCAACCCTTCCTAATCTTCCACCAAGATAGAGTGTCCATGAGGACTAATCCTACATTTATGCCCAAGGTGGTATCCAGAGTGTCTTTAAACCAGGCAATCCACCTACCTACCTTCTTTCCCAACCCACAAAACAGAGGGAAAGAATACTGCATACCTTGGATGTACATAGACAGCTACGCTACTACTTGGACAGAACAAAAATAGCAGAAAGACTGACCAACTTTTTGTAGCCTATGCAACAGGAAGGGAAGGAAAAGCTATTTCCAAACAGACAATCTCCAAATGGATAGGAAATTGCATACGATACTGTTACTCCTTCCATGGAAAACCAATTCCATAGAACATAAGACCTCATTCTACAAGGGCAACAGCCACTACCACAGCCTTCTTACGAGGAGTGGCAACCAAAGACATTATTGAGGCGGCTACTTGGACCTCCGTGCATACATTTGCCAAGCATTATAATTTGCCTCTATATTCCAGATCCCGAGCAGGGTTTGCCACTGCTGTACTGCAAGGGATCCTAAACACACCATAATCTACTTTTATCCTCCTCCCCTAGTTGGCTATGGTATTCTACCCACTTGTTATGACTGCAGATGCATCCATGAAGGACATAGTACAGTTTTGTACCTACCATAAATGTAGATGTCCGAACTGGATAGCATCTGCAGTCAGGATTACCCTCCCTCCTTCCCCTCTGTGGTACTCCTAGGGTGTTTACCCTCCTAATAGCTAGCTGTTGGGGGGGAGTCTTTTATGGTGTATTTGTTTGTATATATGTACATATATGCTTATTGTTGTGTTTACCTCTATCTATTTGGAAACATTGGCATCTATCCAAATTTTTAGCCTGCAAGAGGGCTACTGGCATCTGGGGCAAGAAACACTGAGGAAAATGGCGTCGGCGCCTGGGCGAAAATAACTTACCTTAGCGTCTTCTAAATTATGTAAAGCCTTTCTTAAAGGGGCCTTTTTCCACAGACCTCCACTAAAGGATCCTTCTACTCTGGGATTTAACTATTGTGCTTCAGGCCTTAACCCAAACTTCCTCTGAACCATTAGCTAGAGCAGGTCTAAAATTTTTGGCTTAAACTTTTTTTTCTGGTTGCTATTCCATCAGCTAGATGAGTATCTGAACTGCAGGCTCTATCTTCCAAATCTCCTTACCTGGTTTTCCACAAAGACAGGGTGCCTTTGCAGACCAAGCTGTCTTTTTGGCTTAAGGAAAATTCTGAGCACAACATTAACCAGGTGAATAAACTCTCAGTTTTCTTTCCAAAGTTTTAAATAAGGGAGAGTACATGCTATATCTATTGGATATACATAGACAACTTTGCTTTTATTTCCGTAGAACCAAGGACTTCAGGTAAACTGACCAGTTTTTTTTTTCCTTCTCACCTAACAGATTCGGCAAACCAGTTTCTAAAGCTACACTGGTCAGATTGTTAACCAATTGAATCTCCTTTGTCTATAGTACAATAGAATCTCGATTATCCAAAACGTCAGTTATCCAAACGCAGCCTTCCAAAGTTTTCGGGTAGGAAAAATCATAAAGTCTGAATATGTAAACGTATGTATTCGCTTGTACTACAATAATATACTGTACCATTTTGTACTTGCAGTACATTTGCTTTATTTTTTTTTGTTTAACATTCATCAAAAACATTTTTAGAAGTTTTTTATATGGTTCATTTGTGTGTTTGATTATCCGTACTACCCTAGGTCCCAATTAGTTTGGATAATTGACTTTCTACTGTAAAAGATGATCCTTGCCTAAGCCTTTTAGAGCTCTTTCCACAAGGTCCATGGGCAGTCTCTTCAGCTTTTTGGTCAAGAGTTTCTGTAGATCACATTTGTGCAGCTGCAACTTGGACTAATGCTCACACTTGTATTGCTCATTACAGATGGATTTAGTTTAACATTCCATTTGTGTTGTCCATTTTCATTCTTCCTCAATTTCCCGCCCACCTTTCCCCCGTCCCTTTGCTTCAGGGATGACCTAAGAGTTTTCACAGGAATCTTTGTTCCTTGTTTGAGCTCCAGCTGCCCTTTTCTTTTTGCCTTTAACTTCTTTAACATGTAGCCCATTTATATGTAGGGGTGGCAGACTTGATCTGAGGTATGTTAGGATGTTGGTGCATTAGGGGTAAAGGAAGGGACTAAGGAGTTTTGGATCTGAAGATCTGGTAGAAGCAATGGAGTCTTATCCGAGTCTCTGATCAGAACCCTTCAGTTGAGGAATAATGAAAATGGACAATACAGATGGAATATTATGGTGAGTACATAACCTTTTTTTAAGCTGTATCCCTAAGTTTCACATCCTGTATTCCAGTATCCAGGTCATATATAGCTGTTTAAGGAAATTCTTTTTGTTGTGCTCTATTAGAATTAGAATGTGGCAAAATCTTATTTCTTATGAGGTTTAGCCATGCTTAATTCTGTTGGTTAAGGGTGAGTGTTTCATACAGTAGCAAAATATTAGACCATGTACCTAGCAGTACATGTGCCTTTGGTTGTTTGACATTCTTACTATCAGCAAAATGAAATAAATAAATAAATGATTTGTTGGAATTTGCTGCAGTCTTTCTCAATGCGGTGCTATATTACAGAACATAAAGTACTGATGAAATGATCTGTCTCTGCAGACAGAAGTAGAGAAGCCGAAAGGTCGAAGGAAGGCATCTGCTGGAGATCAGGATGACAGAGTAGGCAAAGAGGACACATCAAAGGTCGGACAGGAACCCAACAAGAAAACAGGACAGCGTGGTAGAAAACGAACAGCTGCTGCATTAGCCCTGGAATCGGATGATCAGTCTTGGCCAGAAGAGAAAAGACTGAAGGAGGACTCATTAGAGTTTGAAGATGAGCAAAACAGCCCGCCAAAGAAGGGTCGAAGGGGGCGACCTCCAAAGTCAGCTGCTGGGGGTACTCCAAATGAAGAAAGTGCAGGAAAGACCAGTAAAAAAGTGCGAAAGAAGGCAGCTCCAGTAGCAGTAGCAGCAGAAGAAGTAGCAGAGGAGGAGGAGGTGACAGAGGAATTAAAGGACATTGAAACAGAACAAAAGCCAAAAGGTGGTCAACGGTCAAAAACACCGAAGAAATCTAAAAAGTAAGGTTTATTGGGTAAAAATTATGTAATTCTGTGAACTGTTTTATTTTCTCTTGCTTTCAGAACACTTTGAGTAGGTAACAATGGGTAGAACCTCCAGGCCCCAGGTGGCATTCTTATAGATTTTTCCAGATCAGTTTTTTCCAGGGTTACAGACCTCTACTTTATTTGTTGTCATCATCTTTAACTTATCTCAAACTTATCATTTGTTTTAGTTTTGCCATTTTTTAATGTTTCCATTTTTTTCTCAAAAAAAAAAAAAAAAAAAGTGCACTTTTTTTTTTTTTTAAAGATTATTGTTAGTTTTCCATCACTGAAGATCTGTAAATAAGTCTGGGCTGGCTGTCTAGAATCGTACATGAACTAAATCTTTTCTGACAGTTGTGCCTCTCATGTGACTTACAGACTTTCTGCTACTAGCATCCAGACTGCTTTGCCACAGGAGGGGAGGACCCAGCAATAAAGAAACGGCTGTAACAATAAAAACAGTCTCCAGTTTTGTTTGCATCTTTCAGCTTTTCCCGGTTAGGGGTCGCCACAGCAGAACTCCGGTCCGCTAATGATTGGCAGTTGATTTTTACGTACCGGCTTGCCAGGCCTGATGCACAACCTTCAACAAAGGTACGCCCATTCACGCATGTCTCCACGCATAAGACGCTCTAGCTGAGAATCGAACCGGGCAGCGTCTTACTGTGATGCGACAGCGCTATCACAGCACCACCACCGCGATGACTAAAACAGTCTCCAGTGTGCTAGTATATTTTGAGATGTTTAACACAGATGTTTCATAAAAATAAATATGGCAAAGTGGCAAGTACATATACAGTTGATAGAAAAAAAAACATACAAACATGTCCTTTATTTTTCATGCAGTGTTCATTTAAAGTTTTTATTCACTCCAGCATTACATAAATTTGTCAGTTCTTGCCTTCCCTTTAATATTATTCCTCCTCCTGAACTTTGTTTTGCATATATTAACACAAATTCCATTTATTTCTGTGTAATTTGATTTGTCCCTTCAAGGATGCATCTGCAGTCCTCACATATGGGTTTTCCTGCCTCAGGCAGCCCTTCGGTCGGCCGGATTCCAAAGTCTGGGTTCGGCGTCGGCTGATGTCGCCCTTTCCCCGACATCAGAGCGCCTGGGGTATGAAAGCGTCAGCCGACGCCATCTTCCTCAGTCTTTCTTGCCGCGTGGTGCCCGAAGCAGAAGCAGTTCGCAAGTGCCGGTCGGCCAGCTCCTGTAATTCAGCTAACCGAAGACTTCAAAAGCTAAGTACCCCGTTGGGGACTCTTTCTTGCCTCAGCCGATGTCAGATAAAGTTAATAATTGCTTAACTTGTGGGAAACAAATACCTCATAAGGATTTCCACTCTTACTGCCTCCCCTGCCTAGGCCCAGACCACGTCTCGGCCTGTTCAGCCTGTGCTTCCTTCAATCGACGCACTCTTAGGCGTCGGGCGGAGTTTGCAGAGGAATTTTTTGGGGCTAGTTTCTCCTACAACATGCCGTCTGAGACTCCGACTCCTCATTTAGCCAAGAAACGGAAGGACAAGGACTGACACACGCGGACCGCGGGTTCGGCTGAAACCACGGCTAGGCCTACCGCGAGGGTCTCGGCTGAAACAGAGTCCTTGGTACTTCCGACCACCGAAACCGCTCAACCGACAACCTCGGCCCCGGAGGCCCCTACTGAGTTGGTTATTGAATTTCCTTCAGAAACTGGTGTCTTGGAAACTTCCGACACCTTTCCTTTAGACAAAACTACACCAGCACGTGGTGCAAGCCAGGCCTCCTGCTTCCATGTCCATAAAGGCTTTCACCAGGGCTAAAGCTGCTAAACGCACAAAAACTATGCCTCCCAGGGTTATTCCTCAGGGACCCTCTACAGGTTCACAGATTCTAAGTTTAGCAGAGGACCTTATCTCCTTAATTAGGGGCCCTCAGCCCCATCCAGACAGGGGCTCTCAACCTCCTCTAGACAAAAGGCCCAAGGTTGAGCCCTCTGATCCCCACTCCTCAGATGAGACTTCTGATGGCTCTGCTCTCTCTGACTACCAGGAGGAGGGTTTTTCGGCCTACGAGGATTCTGATGCAGAGGAATCTATCCCCTCGGCCTCCCCTCCTGAAGAACTATCCTTCGGGGAGACCCTTCACACTATGAGAGAGCATTTCAAATGGCAGGGCCAGGAATTCTCTGATTCCAGGAAGAGATTAAGGACTTTTCTGCATTTACCTCAGCATAGACCTTTGGCTATTCCTCCTGTTTTAAATGTCATTGATGATGTGTACTCTGAGTCTAGCATAACCCCTGACACTCTTCCACCGGCCACTGTCAAACCCGATAGGTACTACAGGGTCCCGGACTCGCATCTTTTTCTTTACAAGGCCCACTCTGCTGATCCAGAGACTATTTCCCAGGGCCCTAAAGGGGTTGCAGCTGCCACTTCTAAAAATCCACTTCCCTCTGAAAGGGAGTCAAGGGCTTTAGAGAGATGGGGTAAAAAAGTGTATACTTCTGCTACTCTTTCTATGAGGGCATTAAATTGTCAATTTCATATGATACAGTACCAAGAGTATTTGTTAGATGAATTGCATAAGAAACTGTCTTCTCCTGAACCCCTAGATCGCAAATCACTTCAGGATCTGGTACATAACTCCCAGCAGGTTAGCAACCATTTCTTACAGTGTGGTTATGATGCATTGGAAGCTTCATGTAGGTCAGCTATGACAGGTGCAGTCATACGTAGGCATGCTTGGCTGAAGGAACAATCTCTGCCAGACCATGTTAAAGCAAAGCTTCTGGATGCTCCACTGGAAAAGCAAAAGTTATTTGGCTCCACTGCTCAGGAGGTCTTAAAGAAATTTGAGGAAAAGGCAAAATCTGTACAAACAGTCAAAGATTTTCTCCAAGTCCAACCACCAAGATTCAGCAGAAATTGACCTACCAAGAATTGGTCCTTTCCAGACACAGATAGATTTCAGAGAGGCAAGAACAGACGTGCCAGAGGTAGAGGGCAAGCTAGAGGCTCCTACAGAGGACGTCAATGGCAGCCTCCCAACCAAAGAGGTAGTGCAGGACCTACAACTGCTGCACAAGGACAGACTCAATGACTTTACTTTGACTCCGCCAACCAAGGCTCAATTAGAAGCACCTTTGGGCGGAAAGCTTTCTTTATTCTCAGAAAATTGGCACAGTATTACAAGGAACAAATGGACACTGCAAATAATAGACAAAAGGATACAGGTTCCATTTTCACACATTGCCAAAAAGAAAAGGCATGCCAGACCTGCCACCAAATCAAAAGGCAGAGGCTTTGAAACAAATCTCCAGCTTAATGCAAATGAAAGCTATAGAAAAGGTTCCTCCTTCAGAACAAGGCCAAGGATTTTATTCCAGACTATTCCTTGTTCCAAGAAAAGAAAAACAATGGAGGCCTATTCTCGACTTGTCCGCACTGAATACTTATCTCATTGTGCCAAAATTCAAATTGCTGACTCTACAGCAGCTCCTTCCCATGCTGGGCAAGGGGTCTTGGCTGGTAACTCTAGACCTCAAGGAGGCATACCTGCATGTCCCTATCAGACAAAGTTGCAGAAGACACCTCAGATTTCTTGCAGGTTCAGAGCATTATCAATTCTCAGCATTGCCCTTTGGCTTATCTACTGCGCCCAGAGTATTCACGAAATGCCTGGCATCAGTAATTGCACACTGCAGACTTCAGGGGATTCAAATATACCCATATCTGGACGACTGCCTTATACAAGCGGACAACCAACAAACTTTGTTGAAACACTTGAATTATGCCATCCACCTACTTCAGGCCTTGGGATATACAGTCAACATTCACAAATCAAGACTTGTTCCATCCCAAAGAATAACTTTTCTGGGTGCGGATCTAGACACAATCAACCAAATGGCTTTTCTCACAGAAGAAAAACAAAGACAACTACCGGATTACTTCAAGAATCTGACAAGACAAACTCAGCTGACTGCAAGGAAAATCCTGCAGGCCCTGGGTTACATGGCATCTTGCATTCTTCTGATTCCACAAGCAAGGCTGCATATGAGGAAACTACAATGGTACCTAAGCAGTTTATGGACTCAGCACAGTCACAGCTTAGAAACTTTAATCCCACTCATTCCATGCCTCCAAAAGGAATTTATGTGGTGGGCTCAAGCAAGCCAGTCAAACAGGGGTCTGCCCTTCAGCAAACCAATACCCAGCCAAACCATTACAACGGATGCGTCAGACCACGGTTGGGGAGCACACATGGAGGACAGATGTATTCAAGGACTATGGTCACAAAAGGAGCTACACATGCACATAAACCAAAAGGAAATGCTGGCAGTGATACATGCAATTGAGGCCTTCAAACTCTTTCTGCATCAAGGCCACCTGCTAATAAGGACAGACAACACCACTGTTATGTGGTACATAAACAAGCAAGTGAGGTACCCATTCCTACCCTCTTTGCAGACTGACAATGAATCTATGGGAACTTTCCCTGAAACTCAATATAGAGCTGCAATCACAGTTTGTGCCAGGAAAAGACAATATACTGGCGGACAGCCTAAGCAGAAATATCATGGATGCATACGAATGGATGCTGCACCCTAAATTCTTCCTTCAGATAACTCAATTATGGGGGAGGCCGGACATAGATCTTTTTGCTTCCCACCACAATCATCAGCTGAAGAAATTCTGCTCAAGGGCATTCCACCCACAAGCATGGAAAGTGGACGCCATCTCTTTCAGCTGGAGAACTCTAACAGTGTATGCATTTCCACCTCTCCCATTAACGACCAAGGTCTTACTGAAGATCAGGACAGAGCAGCCAAAAGTGATTCTGATAGCTCCGGACTGCCCAAGACAGCACTGGTACCCACTGTTAAAGAGCATGTCACGAACGAAACCGTGGCCTCTTCCTCAATGCCCACTTCTGCTGACACAGCACAATTACAAAACTCTGCATTCCAACCTGAAAACCTTGCAACTAACAGCCTGAAGAATACCTTGACTCCTTCCCAGGATAAGCTGTCCAAGAGAGTGAAGGATATCATCATGGAAGCTCGCCGGCCGTCCACAAGAAAGGCATATTCAGCAAAGGAAAAGATTCCGCACTTGGAGCACCACAAAGGGCCTAGATGTGACAGTGATGAACATGGCACATATCCTGGAGTACTTGGCAGAAATGCTCCACAATGGCCCGTCTTACTCTTCCATTAAAATTCATGCTTCAGCAATTTCAGCAGACTACGATACTGATCCACCTGTCTTCTCTCATCCTCTCCTAAGACAGTTTCTAAGAGGAATTAAAAACATCAATCCTCCAAGGAAACCACCAGTGCCTACATGGGACCTTAACTTCGTGTTGGAAAAACTAACACTGCCTCCCTTTGAACCAGCAGCATCTTCAGAATTACAGTCCCTTTCTTGGAAGACTGCCTTCCTTCTGGCCATAACCTCGGCAAGAAGAGTATCTGAGTTACAGGCCCTCATGGCAGTACAACCATTTCTTATTTTTCATCAGGACAGAGTTTCATTGAGAACCAATTCCTCATTTATGCCAAAGGTGGTATCCAGGGTCTCATTGAACCAAGCTATTCACCTGCCTACCTTCTTTCCAAATCCACAAAACAAAGGGGAGAAACTTCTGCATACCCTGGACATTCACAGACAGTTGCGCTACTACTTGGACAGAACTAAAAGTTACAGAAAAACTGACCGTTTGTAGCATATGCTGCTGGTACACAAGGAAAATCAATTTCCAAACAGACAATTTCAAAATGGATAGGGAATTGCATTCGTTTTGTTACTCCTTTCATGGCAAAACTGTGCCAGCTAACATTAGACCTCATTCCAGCAGAGCCACAGCCACCTCCACAGCCTTCTTAAGAGGGGTGGCTACCAAGGACATTTTAGAAGCTGCTACATGGAGCTCCGTGCATACATTTTCCAAGCATTACAATTTACCTTTATATTCCAGATCCAGAGCAGGCTTTGCTACGGCAGTCCTGCAGGGCATTTTAGCTACACCTTCCTTTACATAGATCCTACCACCCCCAGATTGGCTATGGTATTCTACCCATATGTGAGGACTGCAGATGCATCCTTGAAGGACATAGTACAGTTTTGTACCTACCATAAATGTAGATGTCCGATAGGTATGCATCTGCAGTCAGGTTTACCCTCCCTCCTTCCCCTCTGTGGTATTTCTTGGGTACTTATCCCTCTCATAGCTAGCTGGAGTTATCTATTATGGTGTATTTGTTTTATATATATATATATATATATATATATATATATATATATATATATATATATATATATATATATATATTTCTGAGCATGTTTGGAATTTATTGCATTTCTCCAAATTTAGCCTTCCTTAGAGGGCACCTGGCATCTGGGGCAAGAAAAACTGAGGAAGATGGCGTCGGCTGACGCTTTTATACCCCAGGCGCTCTGACGTCGGGGAAAGGGCGACATCAGCCGACTCCGGACCCAGACTTTGGAATCCGGCTGACCGAAGGGCTGCCTGAGGCAGGACAACTCATATGTGAGGACTGCAGATGCATACCTATCGGACATCTACATTTATGGTAGGTACAAAACTGTACTTTTATCTCCTTTACAGTACTTAAGTTGCAATTGGCTTAGATTTTGATTTTTATTTTCTAGTGACTTTTTTTTTTTTTTTTTTTTTTTTTTTACAGACAGTGACATTAAACTTAGGTCTCTCAAAGTCTAGCAGTTCAGATGTCCTAGATTAAAAGTTTGTTACATACCCAAAAAACATGTTCCAAATCACTTCTCTCTTCCATCAGACCTCCAGTATCTCTCGAGCAATTATTTAAAATCTGCTTTGGATACAAATACACCTCCATGAAAAAATCTTAAACCTTCTGCACTTTTATGAGGATGGTTTCCTACCTTTCCCACGTGCATCATCATACGTCTCCCAGCACAATGTCTACATCCATCACCTGATCTACCAGCCACCTTCTTAATCCTCTTTACTAAATTTATAGGGCTGCGGCCAATGCCAATAAGGAACTTGAAGTTGTTCTGGAAGTCTGGCTTTCCAACCCCCCCCCCCATTAGTCTCTTGTTCTACATCCGCGGGTTTGTAAGTGCAGTGCAGAAGTCCAGTATATTGCCTCACCTCTGCAGCAGCTCAGCCTTATCCCTACCCTATCCCTCCTTTGTCACTCAGTGGCCAGCTGGATGTCCCCAGCCTCTGTCAGGACTGTCACAGGAGACGCCAATGGAACCACCCACAGTGGATGTTAATGCCCATCCTTCTAGTCAGACACTCAAGCTGCTAATCTAACCCTGATAGCCTGTATAGTAGTCAAGCCTTTATCCATCTTACACCACAGGAAAGGCTCACCTTCTGGATTTTCTTGCTTACTTAGGTGCCATGCAGATGGTAACCCCCACTTTTGCTTTGTATATTGCCTTGCCATTCTATCATCCAAATGTTTTCTAACCTTTTTCTGAGTGATTCTTGTAGTTGTGCAATATTTTACATACCTTTTAATAGCAACTTCTGTTATAGATTTAACTAAAAACTAAACCGTAGCTGGTGTTTTACTCAGCAGTCTTCTCTCCATTTTTCTTTGCTTATACTGTGTTGGCAATCACTGGTAGCGAAGGCAGTCTCTAACCTGCAATCCAAACTTCCACTTGGCCTCAGCCTTCTCCATTGCCTTTCCTTTTGTAGTTATTTGTTCCCATTACTTTGGTTCTTTTGATACTTTTTTTCCAATAAATTTCAGCCCCTTCTTGCCTATTTTCTGTGCCCCCTATTTGCAGTCATCCCTATTGATCCTTTACCATGTTGGCATAGTTCTTAGAATACTTCCTGCTACTTTTATAAGTAGTATAATCTGTGTGGCAGATGCTGTTAAGAACTTGGTTCCAAAGTCGTACTCTTCTTGTTTCTTGAATTTCCCCTTTTGCATTGTTATGCCTTTCCACTTTGATTTGTAACAGTCTGCTTCTGTTATGTATGAGAGCCTTTACTGAGTAGTTCTAAAGTATCTCTTCAAGTCAGGTAATCCTAAACCCTCATGATGTCCTTCCTTATCACTGTTACAGTAGTCAACACATGTGAAATCTCCTGACAAAGATAGCCAAGTATTTGGCCAGTATACCAAAGCCTTTACATCCTCCCAGAGTCATACGTCAGGCTTATGTTGCCCATGCAGATGCAGGGCATAAAGTTGATGTACACACATTCCATACTGTGAACTTCTTTGCCACCTGTCCAAATACCACAGTTGAACATTGGTCTGAACTCATTTCGCTGAACTGGTTTCTACCGAGCCATTTACAGATAAGTGCTCCTTTGGAGTTCCTTACTTTCCATTTTTCTCTTTGTGTCCTGAGACTTCATGTTCTCTAGGAAGGGAAAATGTCACTGTGGGACTGGGAGGCAGATTCCCCAGAAAGATTGTCACGAGAAGTGCTTGTTCTTTTTAGGTGCTGCGCATGACCATAATCTGTGTACCATTTGTCAGGCTTTTGTTACAAAAAATTCTTTGTAGCCTTCTGCTTTCTTTGGCTGTCTACCTTAAGAGCCTATGTCTGAAACTTTTGACCAAGGGTAACTTGGCCAAATCTGCCTGCCTCAAGGTACAGCCATCTCTCAAAAAGAAGACTGAAATGTCTCAGTCTGACTCTACTGCAGTCCAGCCTCCACCGGACGTCTGTCTCAGGGTGTATGAAGACCCCCAAGAATGTGCATTGCCAACACCATTTTCCTGTCCCACAACCAAATCAGAGGCAAGCATGGAACAGACTTCTTGCATGTCCTTTGAGGCTGTGCAAACATCCTCAAAGGACATGCAAGAAGGCTGTTCCAAATCAGAGGCAAGCACAGAACAGACTTCTTGCATGTTCTTTGAGGCTGTGCAAACATCCTCAAAGGACATGCATGAAGTCTGTTCCAAATCACAGGCAAGCATGGAGCAGACTTCTTGCATGTCCTTTGAGGCTGTGCAGACATCCTCCATGGACATTGAGAGGGAACCATAGCTGATTATTTCTGACTGGCCTAAGGGGATTCCCCCAATTCTTACTAGAGAGGAGGCTTCTGGTATCCTTAACGAGAATAGGCATGGCTCTGAGCCCACTAGGTTGGTCAAAGCTGACAACCCATTAAAACAGAATACTAAACATATTCTTCCCTTTGCTAAAGATCCTCTGAAAGAATGGCAGAGCTTTTCCCAGGGTGTGTTCAGTGTCTTGATGGTCTTGAATCCCCCCCATTACTTTACTGTTCCTGCTTCTCCTTGGTCTTCTACTCCAGCCAAAATGACTATGGTAGGAAATCTGATTTCTCAGATGAGGAGTTGGATTCAGGAGATGAATCATTGGCCTGTATCTCACATATCACTTCACCTGTAGACTGTGGGTCAGAGGAAGAGAGTTTCCTGAGTTCTGATCCTCCCTTTGAGGAGATGTCCTTTGAAGACACTTTGATTCACATGATGGAGCATTTTAAGTGGGATTGCTCTCAGGTCTCTGATATTCAAGAAGTATTCTGAACTGTTAAAAATTTGATCTCGTAAAACCGTAAACCTTCTGCTGTTCCCCCTGTTTTGGATGCTTTGTTAAATATATTTTCAGCTGCTGCTTTGGCTCCTGATTCCCAGCCCCAGCCCCCAAGAAGCCCAATTTACTTTTATAAGGTGGCTGCGGCCTTTAAATATGTTTACAAGTGTACTCCTTCAGACCCTGTTGTGGTCTCTGTTTTTGTGGACAAGCCATCCAAGCTTTTATCCTCTTCCAAACTTCTCCCTTCTGATAAAGTCAGTCGGGTTTTATAGTGGTTGGGGGGAAAACGGTTTACACTTTTGGTACTCTGGCCTTCAGTGCCATAAATTTAGACCCATATGACCAGGTATGTTATGACCCTTTTGTCTCAGCTTGGGCTGGGTCTTATCAGACCTTCTTGAGTTTGAAAACAAGACTACTGCCCTTTTCTTGTTGAGCTGTGCCTTACAGGTAGCCCGTCACTCTTGCAAATGCACTTATGATGCAGCCATTGCATCTTCTAGAGCTGTTGCTTCAGGTTCATTTATGAGAAAGTACTCTTGGCTTCGCCTCCAGGCCTTACCTGACAATATTAAGGCCAAGCTCCTAGATGCTCCCTTGGACAACCAGAATCTTTTTCATACGGTTACTGTTGGCTTGTTTAAGACTCTACAAGACAAATTTATGCAGGACGTTAAACAAATGTTTGTTTTTCTTATCCCCAAATTTCAGAGAAACTATCCTAAGTCTATCTTTGTTTGTAGGCAACCTAATCAGCCTTTTGAATGGAAAAGCGTTCCTAAGTGCATGTTTTCTGATATACCCACCCAGACATCTAAGACTCAAAGGCCCCCTTTTCAGGACAGATGTGCTCCAGCTGACATATTTTCTCCCAGTCTCCTTGGCCAAGTTCCCTTCCTCCTGAGACTTTTTCTGTCTGGCAACAGATTACTTAAAACTCTGGGTACTTTCCATTATCTGTCACAGTTACTGCATGATTTGGATATCCCTGCCCCCCTTCTCGAGTCTTCCTCACTGTCCTCCAGGCAGGCTTCCTCACTTTTATATGGTCCTGCAGGATCTATCGGATCAGGGAATCATCCAACTCATCCCAGAATTCCAGGGAAGAACAGTGGTTTATTCCACGATTTTTCTGGTTTCCAGAAAAGAAGGATCATGGCGACCTATCATGGATCTCTCCTTCACAACTTCTTTCTAAAGATTCTTTCAGGATGCTTTCCCTCCAGACTCTTGTTTCCCCTTTAGCTTCCACAGGCATTTCTAGTCTTCTAGGCTTAAGGAAATCTGTCTTCTTTTTCCCATTCACCATCTTTTCAGGAAGTTTTTACATTTCTCTGTTCCTTCCCCTCATTTTCAGTTCTCTGCTTTGCCCTTTGGTGTTTCTGTGGCTCCAAGGGTATTCATCAAATGTATGGCCCCTGGCATAGCCTTTTGCAGGCTTCAGGAGATCCAGATATTCCCATATCTGAATGACATGCTGCTTCAAGATCCCTCCCAATCTAGGTTTCTTCATGATCTACACGTCACCATTCTCCTTTTGTGCAGTCTGGGATCCTCCAGTCTCAGGAAGTCAGTCTTGATGGTTGCAGACTCCAAACAATTCCAATTTTGGCCTTTAGTCCTTCTCCTAAGGTTCTGTCTCTAACAGCATGCTTCCGGTCTCCATTTCCCTTTCTCTCATTCCTGTGAAGGAATTTCTCAGAGCCTTGAGGTTCATAGCATCTACCATTCCCATGCTTCTCTTTGCCGAGCTTCACATAAGAAATCTTCAATGGCACCTAGAGCCGTTTTGACCCCAGCATTGCTACGGCTTCTCCACTACCTTGTTTTAAACTCTAGGTTTCATTAGTGGATTCTGCAGATCTCCTTCGATCTAGGCCTGCCTTTTCAGACTCCTACCCCTATTCGAGAACTGTTCACAGACTCTGAAGGTTCATGGTCTGTGGCCCCATAATCAGCAGTCAAACCACATCAACATAAAGTAAATGAGAGTGCTTATTCTTGCTGTGCAGGCCTTTTTTTCTCTTTGGCTTCCAGGCCCTCTAAAGGTCTCTACAGGCAACACCGCAGTCATGTGGTACATCAGCAAACGGGGGGGGGGGGGTTCATATTTCTTTGTAGACTAGCCCTTCAGCCCTGGGACTTTGTCTGCCATCAGATAACCCTTCAGGTAGTCTAAATCGCTTTGGAAAACAGACTTATTACAGACTCTCTGAGCAGGTCTGGACATTATACATTGATAGGGTGTTTCTCAAATGGATCTTTTTGCCTCCCCTGTGATCAGGCAACGTCCTCACTTCTATTCCAGAATCCCAAGTCTGCTAATTTGGTAGAACACCAAGTCCTTTTCTTGAAATGGAATGTTCCTATATGTACCAAGAAGAAACTTCACAGTGTGGAGGATGTGATACCCACTTTCTGAATTATGTTATGCACCTAGTTGGCTTAATAAAAATTAAACTGCAAAATTTGTGTTGCAGAATAATCAAATAGAAAATAGTAGGTAGTCCACAGTAAAAAATGGAATATCCTTTACTGAAACACACAAACAAGGGATCCTAGTTGGGTGTAATGAAAAGCATCAAAAAACATTCCTTACTTGTATATAATCAGGTTGTTTATTTTGTAGCATGTATTTTACAGTTCAATTTTTATTAAGTGCCATTTTTAACTCAACTGTGGGCTACCTTCTCTTTTCTATTTGACTATTTTGTAGCATGTATTTTGCAGTTTGATTTTTATTAAGTGAACTAGGTGCATAACATAATCCAGAAAGTGAGCCTCACACCCTACACACTGCAAAGTTTCTTCTTTGTTTGTCTTTGACCCAGTATAGGTTGAATACTGTGTTTTTCCTGAGACTTTTAAGAGGGATACCACGCTATTTTCTTTTTGAATGTTCCTATATGCTTACCTCCATTTCTGATTCTCGGTGTCTTGTACAAGATCAGGAAGGACTCCTCCAGAATCTTGCTGGTGACTCCTTTTTGGCCTAGATAGGACTGGTTCCCTTTTTGCTTTCCCAGGAGGAATCATCACAAGTTACATCACCATATGGATCTTCTCACATAAGTCAAGGGGTCTCTTATTCCTCCTCATTTATCCACTCTTCAGTTGTCATTTTGGGTGATAGGGTCTTGATCCCTTTTTAGATGCCACTTTCTGAGGATGTGCTTAGGGTTCTGCAGGAGTCCAGGAAACCCACCACCAGAAAATCCTTTATGGCTAAATGGAAGAGATTTTCTGTGTGGTGTCTCAAGCCATCACTAGAATCCCTTCTCAGGGGGAAGGGTCCCTTTGGTCTTTTCTTACATGTGTTATCTGCTCTATCTGGCATAGCATATTTTTCTGTTAAAGCTCACTTCTCAACAATCTCTACTTGGCTGCCCTTGAACCCGTTGTTGGCCTCTCATTTTGAAGTGAAACATTTCCTTAAAGGCATCCTTCATATCAGGCCTCTAGGAAAACCTTTTCCTCAGTCTTGGGACCTTAATTTTTTTTATTGAAAAATTGATTCAGGCTCGTTTGGTGCCTGCTTCTTCCCCCTTGCAACAACGCACCTGGAAGACTGTTCTTGGTAACTCTTACTTCAACCAAGTGAATCTCTGAACTTCACGCTCTAGTTGCAGTTCCTCCTCTTTTCTGATTTTTCATAGACAGGGTGTCTCTGCATACTAATCCTCTTTTTATGTCCAAGGTGGTCAATGAGTTGCCTTTGTTATCCTGAGTCTGCTGCTGTTCTTTTGGGGCATTTCATTTCTGAGTGTGGAGCATACGTACGTCACCTTTATGGCCTACATTTGTACAGGGAGCATACGCTTTATCTACAGTGCTGGGAGGATGTAAAGGCTTTGGTATACTGGCCAAACATTGGGCTATCCTTAATAGGAGATCCCATATGTGATGAATACTGCAGCATTGAAAAGAAGGACATGTATTGTTATGCTAAGATCTTACACAGCTGTACTTTCTACAAAGACAACTTACCCCACTTAAATCTTTCCCCTCTTCCCCTCTCAAATAAATTCAGCTCTGTTTTTATTAATTGTCCTCAGCATCATCTCTTATAAAAATATGCTTAACATGTATATATACCTAAAGGGATTAGGGAAACCATTTCACTACTTGTATCTTATTATCCATATCCGTAATCAAGAGCTTCCAGCCTCTCGATCTTTGCATTATTTTTATTTTCTCATACATCTTTAGCTGCCATGACAGAATCCTTGTTTATCCATGCTGCTAAGTACTTTATCATATGTCTTCATAGTTATGGGCATTGCTCTTCCATTGTTTGGGTACATGGTTTACTGCTATAGCCTTTTTTTTAATCTTAGATCTGAAGTTTACTTCATTTGGTCTTCAACCTGTGGGAACACTGATCCGAGCCGGGAAAAATTACTGGGTTCATAGGTTCATAGATTAGTACTAGGCTAAATGTCCTTGCAAGGCATTTTAAGCCTAGCCAACTATGCCTTGTGAGATTCAAACCCTGCACCTTGTGTTTGTAAGGCAAACACCTTAACCATTAGGCCACCCTCCCAACCCTTTAGGCCATCCTCCCAATTCTTAGGCCACCCTCCCAACTAGCATCAGCTCTGAGCTCCAGACTCCTCCCCTTTCCTATAATATACCTCCACTGTCTTCCATCCCCAGATCTCGTTTGCCGCGATTTGTAAAACATCATATCTGTAGAGCTCCAGCTAGCAGGGTAATTCTGACTGTAAGTTTGTCTAAAATTTCTGTTACTTTTAGCCGTTTCAGGTTAGTATAGGTACCCTTTCTCCCCTCCCATTGCTTTGGCATGGAGTGTAGGTTTGTAGTTGAGTTAGTTTAGAGTAGATGTTCTTCGTGTTTCACTGTTGCAGTCATTACATTAGGGGGTTATCTCCTGGCAGGTTGTCCTCAGTCGGCCTGAATAACAGTCTTGGGTCCTGCATCGGTTGCTGTCTCCTCTTCCATGACGTCAGGTCGTCAGGGGTATAAAACATGCAGCCAACGCCATTTTATTTAGTCTTTCTTGCCGCGTGGTGCCCGAAGCAAAAGCAGTTCGCAAGTGCCGGTCGGCCGACTCCTGAAATTTTCGTATTTGAGTTTCAGAACCAAAGTCTTCAAACTAAAGCTAAGAACCCCGTTGGGGAAACTTTTTCTTGCTCCTTACCGATGTCAGTAAAAGTTAATAATTGCATTACTTGTGGGAAGCAAATACCTCATAAGGATTTTCATTTGTACTGTATTCCTTGCCTAGGCCCTGATCACAACGTGCCTTGCTGTCAGTTTTGTGCTACATTTAACCAACTCACTATTAAGCGACGGTATATTTTTGCTAATAAATCTTTTGGTTCAAGATTTAATTATCCTGAAATGTCGTCAGTAAGCAATCCGACTACCAGATTTCATAAAAAACGCAAAGAAAAAGGCAGAGACAGACCGTCGATGTCCAAAACCACCAACGAAGCTTCTCCTAAGCCGGTTCGCCGGTACTCAGTGAGGCGCTTTCGCAGCCCCTGATACCCGCTACTTTTGAGTCGCAGGCCTCTACCGAGACCCAGCTGGAGTCCGGTGTGCCGCGAGATCCTCAGAGTATTGAACACACGGATGTCTCTCTCTTAGATGGGTCCGGAGCTGCTGAGGGTGTTTTCAGGCCTCAACATTTTTATATTAAACCGATGCCAGCAACAAAAACAAGGTCAAAAACAACTTCTATGTCTAAAAAACTGATGCATGAGCTACGTGCTCAGGCCCCTATGCCTAAAAAACAGATTATCAAAATGGCTGAGGATTTAATTACACTGATCAGGGCCCCCCCTGCTAAGAGGCCTAGGCAAGGCACTGATTATGAATCTTCAAATCAGGTTTCCATTTCTTCTGATTCCTCTTCTGATCAGGAATTTTCTTTTACACTCTGTGATGATTCTGATGCAGAGGAATCCATCCCATCTGCATCTCCTCCTGAGGATTACTCTTTTGGAGAGACTTTGCATACTTTAAGGGAACATTTTCACTGGGAGAGTCAGGACTTCTCTCAATCAAAAAAGAGGCTTAGGGATTTCCTCCTTCTTCCTCAGCATAGGCCTTTGGCAATACTTCCTGTTTTAGACATTGTTGATGATGTGTTCTTGGAATCAAGCATGGCTCCTGATTCCCTGCCTCCGGCTCCTAGTAAGCCAGACAGATATTACAGGGTTCCTGACTCCCACAAATTTCTTTTCAAAAATCCTGCTGCTGATCCTGAAACTATTTCTCAGGGTCCCAAGGGTGTAAAGGCATCTACAGCCAAGAATCCTACCCCTTCTGATAGAGATTCCAGAGCTCTGGATAGATGGGGTAAGAAGGTATATATGCCTGCAACCTTGGCAGTCATGGCTTTAAACTGCCAGTTTCATATGCTTAAATATCAACAGCATGTTATGGGCTTACTGAAACAGAAAATAATGTCGATTTCTGATTGTGTGGAAAATAGAGTTACATGAATTATTGCATTCCTTGGAGGCCTCTTGTAGGGCCGCCGTTACTGGATCTGTGATTAGAAGGCATGCCTGACTCAAGGAGCAAAATCTGCCTGATCATGTTAAAGCTAAATTGTTGGATGCCCCTTTGCAGCATGATACTCTATTTGGTAATAAGGCAGAAGAGGTTTTAAAGAAAATGGAAGACAAAGCTAAATCTATGCAAACTGTAAAAGATTTCTTGCAAGTGCAGCCACCCAGGTTCAGTAGGCACTGGCCTACTAAAAATTGGTCCTTTCCTGTGTCCAACAGAGCCACTCAGGGCAAATCCAAGTGCTCAGAAGGCTCCAGATACCAATCACAGGGTTCTTACAGGTCAAAGCAATGGGGTACCTCCACCTCCAAATCTGGAGGAAGCAAAGCACAACCCTACAATAAGCAGTCTCAGTGACTTTCCTCTACCATCACCAAGCACTTATCTTTTGGCAGCCCCCTTGGGGGGGGAACTAGCACTTTGTGCTCAAAATTGGCAGTTAATTACCCAGGACAAGTGGGTATTAAACATAGTATCCCAGGGGTACAGATTTCATTTCCATACTTTGCCAATTCCAAACAGATGTCTAGATCTGCCACAAAACCAGTGGGCCAAGGCACAGAAACAAGTCATGTCCCTCATGGATATGGGGGCTATTCAACTGGTACCAGAAAAGGAAAAAGGACAAGGTTTTTATTCAAGTCTTTTCTTGGTACCCAGAAAAGACAGTTCATGGCATCCAGTACTGAATTTATCAATTCTGAACACGTTCCTGGACATTCCAAAATACTGACTTTACTACAGCTACTGCATATGCTAGGCAGGAATGCTTGGTTAATAACTCTAGACTTAAAAGAGGCATACCTGCATAACCCAGTAAGGGAATCATGCAGAAGATACCTCCGCATAGCAGGTTTTTTGCATCACCAATTCTCTGCACTGCCCTTTGGCTTATCTACTGCACCCAGGGTCTTTACAAAATGCCTGGCACCAGTAATTGCATTCTACAGACAAAGCATTCAAATTTATCCTTATCTAGACAATTGTCTCATTTAAGCAGAGGACAAGGACACTCTTCTTCAACGTCTGGTGTTTGTAAAAAGGTTTCTAGCATGCCTAGGGTACACCATAAACGAAAATAAATCACAATTGGTACCCTCTCAAATAATTACATTCCTGGGTGCAAGCTTGAATACAACTACCCAAATGGCTTACCTCATGCCAGACAAACAAAGGCAACTGACAACATACTTCAAACAAATGGCAACAAAAACTCAGTTATCTGCAAGACAAATTCTGCAAGCTTTGGGGTTCATGGCATCCTGCATCCTACTAATTCCATATGCGAGACTGCATATGATGAAACTTCAGTGGTACCTAAAAAGTTTATGGAGTCAACATTGTCACAGCCAGGAAACAATGAATGTGAAGTTGTTCTATCTCGCCGTTCTGTTCTGTTTCACGTGGGGTTCGGAGCAGATCCCTCGGCTCCGAGTCGGCCGCTTTTCAAGCTCAAACTCTCAGAGAAGCTCGAGACACAGTATATATCCCATGATGCTCTACTGTAAACCCCAGATCTAGTTTGCCACTGCAACGGATCTACAGACTCATTGGAGGAAGCTCAGGCCAGTGTTATTTTTCTATATTTAAAAAAATATTTTTCTCTTGTATTGTTAGCTAGTGTTGTTTTCTTTAAAAAAATAGAGTTTAGTTAGAGTTAGTGTGTAGACTAGTATATTTTTTGGAGTGTTTTTCTTAACGGCTGTTTTTTCTAGGCCTTTCTTAGTTTTTTGGGCGTGACAGGGCTCTGTCAGCTCCTTTGTGTGTGCTAATTTTATTAGTGGTAGTTTAAAATTAGAATATTTAGAGATTAGCTAGTTCTGTAGACAGTTAATATTAAAAAATATTTGAATAACATTTTTTTGTATTTTATATACTCGTAATATTGAGTTCAGGGATCTGAACATATATATATATATATATATATATATATATATATATATATATGTATATATATATATTTCCTCTCTCTTTTCTAAAATGTCAGAGAAGCAAAAGTCTGGCTTCAAAAGGTGTGAGTGTGGCCAGAAAATGTCTGTGACGGGCAACCACTCCACCTGTGTGTACTGTTTAGGATCTGTTCATTTGCAGGAAGTGTGCCCTATCTGCCACTCCTTTAGCACCAGGGTTCTTCTGGAAAGGCGCAGGAAGCTGGTGGATAGAGGACTCCTGAAGCCTGATTTTCAGGCTGCGCTGGACAAGACCGACCTTTCTTCCAAGGCTTTGAAGGAGTTGAAGTCGTCCAAGGGGTCCTCGGAGCCCAAGTCCTCGTCTCCGAGCTCCTCTAGTATGGTTCGATCATCGGCTCCACAGCCTCTGGAGCCGTGTACCGAACCTTTATCTCTGAGTCCAATTGTGGATCCAGTGTTGGAGACTACTCAGTCTCAGATTCTTCAATCGATGCCGTCTGCTTCGACCCATCCTTTGAGGTTATCTGATGTGGACCTGGACCGCGTGGTTAAGAGATTGCTAGAGAACGCGGCCCTGGCCAAAATGCTTTCCGCTTCGAGCCACTCTGCTTCAAAGCCTGAAATCCCAGTCCTACTCTCTACTCCTCCTCCGAAGCCAATCGAACTCTTGGAGCCGGGGCAGAGAGAACCGATGTTGGTAGAGCCCTAGGAGCCGAGGTTCGATCCAGCTCCTTCGGCTCCGTCGACCTTGATCTCCTCGGTTCCAACCATGGAGTCTTGGAGCTGACACTCCCTCGCTGGCTCCGGGATGGAGAGTCAAACCGAGTCTTCAGTTCCGACCCTTCCCCTCTGGGCTTCGGCGCAGGTGAGATCAGCTCCGTCCTCTGGATTGGAGCGCGGGTTCTCTGCTTGGGGAGGGCTGCCGGCCTCTTCGGAGCCGACAGACTTCTCGGACCGGGATTCTGGTGCCTTCGATGCCATGAGGAAGGTCATGTCTTCTAAGACCACTACCACTTCGGATCTTTCTTCCCCTCCCTCTAAATGGCCACGTTCTGTCTCTTCCCCACAGGTCCCTACCAAGTGTCGAGACCCAGAGCCTCAGGTATCCCCATTGGGCAGCCTCTCCTCTACAGGGACTTCACCGGACGCTCCCACTGATGAAGTACCTAGGAAGAGACTGTGCAAGAGGAGGCACTTGGATTCCCCACAGGAATCCCTGACATCGGACACTGACTTAGAGGAGTCAGAAGGGTCCCTACGATCCCCCTCAGGGGGTGTCTTATTTGCAGACCTATTGGAGATCTTAAGGCAGAGGGGTGATTGGCAGTCCCTTGCCCCTACTGAGGATGAGTCGGTACTCCTGAACGCCTTTGGGTCACAACCATCCACCTCCTGGGTTACTCCTCCCTTCGACGAACTAATGGATTTGGTTGCTCGAAGGGTGTTGGAGTCCCCTGATTCAATGGAACCGGTCCCTCGGTGGCCCAACAAGTTCATTACTTCCCCTGCTGACAAGGCCTTTCTTACCAAGGGAGTCCCAGTTGATGCCATGGTGGTAGTGGAAGCCACCAAGAAAGAGATGTCAGAAACCTCTTCTTCTGTCCATTCTCCTAATAGGGATTCTAGAAAGATGGACAGGTATGGGAGGATGGCCTAATGGTTAAGGTGTTTGCCTTACAGACACAAGGTACAGGGTTTGAATCTCACAGGGGATAATTGTCTAGGCTTAAAATGGCTCACAAGGGCAGTTAGCCTAGTACTAATCTATGAAAAAAAAAAAAAAAAATGGGAAACGCATATTTAGTTCTGCGGCATTTTCCATGAGATCGCTCAACTACCTAACCCACTTTACCCACCTTCAACGAGATCTCCTTAAAGAGCTGGGAGATACTTTACAGGGTAACACAGCTGATGCAGTTTCTGAGAAAGTGACTGCACAACTCATCACCCTCAATTCTGTAGTCAGCTCATCCATGCGGCTCATTTCTTATGCTGCCGATGGATCGAGTAGGGCTGCAGGTTCAGTGATAGCTCTTCGGATCGTCAATACCCCATTCGATGGTTCCGCCTTGTTCGGGCCTAAAGTTAAGGAGACGCTTACTAGGTGTGAACAAGAAGGAAAGACTCTGTCTGCTGTAGGAGTCCATTTTTCCACTCCAACTAGACCATACCCCAAAGGGCAATGAACTGGAAAAATGTGGTTTTGAAAGCCCCAAGGAGCTTTCCAGAACACACCTACTAATACCCCCTCTAGGGGCAGAGGAGGGGGTAAAAATGGAAGACGCCGCCCAAACGGCAGAGGGGGTCTGCAAAATCAGGGTGACAGGGAGCAGTTCTCTGGTAAGCCCTATCAGCGTTCCTGAAAGGAAGCCCGGCTGTCATGCTCTGGAGGTGTTTGGGGGTCGCTTGGCTTTATACCCAAACTCCTGGCTAAACATTACAAATGATTCTTGGGTAAAAAGCATCACTTCCAGAGGTTACTACATTCCCTTTACAAAATTCCCTCTCATGTGTACAAGTATTCCAGATGTTCCACCCAGTCTGCGAAAACTAGCAGCCATAGAGAGTCAAAACCTACTAGACAAAAGAGTCATCCAGCCAGTCCCGGCGGACCAGGTAGAATCCGGAACTTACAAAAGGTTCTTTTTAGTTCCAAAGAAAACAGGGGACTGGAGGCCCATATTAGACCTCAGCAAACTCATTCGTCAAGAAGGAAAAGTTCCGGATGGTCACGCTTCAATCAATACTTCTGTTTCTAGAAACGGGCGATTGGATGTGCTCTGTAGATCTCAAGGATGCTTACTTACCACATCAAAATGGCCAGATCACCCAGAGATCACTTTAGTTTCCAGCTGGCAGCCAGTCATTACCAATTCAGAGCCCTGACCTTTGGTCTCACCACAGCCCCTCACCACAGCCCCCAGAGTGTTCACCAAATGTATGGCAGTGGTCACGGCTCACCTGAGACGCTTAGGATTCCGGGTGTTTCCATATCTGGACAACTGGCTCCTCACCGCCACCTCCAGGCATCAACTAATTCAGGCAAGAGACTGCACTGTCAACCTGAGTTCCCAGTTGGGCATAACCTTAAACTTCAAGAAATCTGCGTTATCGCCCTCGCAGTGTATTACCTTTATAGGAGCAGAGATAGTCACTGTCGATTCAAGGATCATGTTGCCTCAAACAAGAATCTTATCCCTAAGAAGTCAATTGTCCAGTCTGTTGACCCAGAACAAAGCTCCTGCATCCCAGATATTGAAGCTGTTAGGCACAATGGTGGCTACGCTAATAGCAGTCCCGTTGGGACGCATGCACATGCGGATACTCCAGTGGTTGCTTTTCACACAGTGGTCTTACCAACAGCTGCCCATGTCGCACGAGATTCTGTTAACAAATCTTTGCAAGAAGGATTTCAGTTGGTGGCTGAACAGCGAGCAGATAGTCAGACGTCCCCTTGTTCTCCCCCAAGCCACAGTGACCACGGATGCTTCCCTGATAGGGTGGGGGGGGGCTATTTCAGGGAAAGACTGTCCAAGGTACTTGGTCGAGCATGGAATCACATTTGCATATAAATGTCCTGGAGCTGAGAGCGGTGTTCCTGGCGTTGCAACACTTTCACGACCGTCTTCCTCCAGGGACAATTGCAATTTAGACGGACAACATGTCAGTAGTCTGGTACATCAACAAGCAAGGGGTAACCAGATCATATCCCTTATGCCGAGAGGCCCTAAGAATTTGGCAGTGGGCTGTATCCACCAGGCACTTTCTGATAGCAACTCACATCCCGGGGTCATCTAACTTGATAGCGGACAAACTGAGCAGGGCCATCCTGTTGCCTCAACGAGTGGTCCCTCAAACAACAGGTGGTGGACAGATTTTCCGCAGGTGGGGCCAGCCTTGCTGTGATCTGTTTGCATCTCCGATGAATGCCAAATGCAGAAGCTACTTTGCCCTTTATCCCCCACCGGGGAGAAACCAGAGGGACGCGCTTGTACACGATTGGCCCCCGGGCCTCCTGTATGCCTTCCCACCAATTCCTCCAATTCCCAAGTTCATAAAGAAAGCCAAAAGTCTGGGAAGGACTGTTATTCTGATAGCCCCATCTTGGCCTCATCAGATTTGGTTTCCCTTCCTACAGAAGTATCAAGTGGAAGAACCATGGGTTCTGGACCCAGTGCCAGACCTTCTGACTCATTCGTCGGGAGTTCTTCATCCCTCCCTCATCTCCCTAAAACTAACAGCTTGGCTGCTCCAATTCCCATATTAGCCAGGTCTCAAGATTTGTCTCCCACATTCCAACGTATTATAGTTTCCTCCCATAAACTGTCAACCAGGAAGCTATATAATAGCAAATGGAAACGATTTGTTCACTGGGCTTCTCACCACGACGTCGACCCATATGTTGCGCCTATTCATACCATATTAGAGTTCTTGTCCTCCTTGTTCTATGATGGCACAGCAGCTGCCACCATAAGGGTTAATTTGTCTGCCATTTCCAACTTTCATGTAGAGTTTAACAGATCTAACATCATGTCCCACAGACTATGTAAAGCCTTTTTGAAAGGGACCCACCATCTCAGACCACCTATCAGACACCCTGTTTCTCCCTGGAATTTGAATCTTGCCTTATCCCAGTTGATGCTTACCCCCTTCGAACCCGCATCATCTTGTGATTTGAAGTTTCTGTCTTGGAAAACAATATTTCTGGTAGCCATTACATCTGCGCGTAGGGTCTTTGAACTCCAAGCTCTATCTTTCAGGCCCCCATATTTGATCTTCCGCCCTGATAGGGTGTCCCTCAGGACAAATCCTACCTTTCTTCCTAAGGTCTGCTCCGAAAGTAACTTAAATCAGTCCATTGAGCTCCCAACTTTTTTTTAGACATCATACCAACAGATTGGAGTATATGTTACACAAGCTTGATGTTCACAGACAATTGAGATTCTGCTTGGACAGAATGAAAGATTTCAGGCAATCTGATCAACTCTTTGTCTCCTACGCAGAGAACAAGAAAGGTTCTGCGGTATCAAAAGTCACATTATCTAAGTGGCTTTTTGATTGCATAAAATTAATTTATTCCTCCACTAATCAGCCATTACTGACTAACATCAAAGCCCATTCTACTCGGGCTGTTTCTACGTCATTAGCTCATGCAGCTCGTTTACCCTTGGATACCATCTGTGCAGCTGCTACTTGGTCCAAACCTCATACCTTTATCACTCATTACAAAGTGGGCAGGGCTTCCTTTGGTTCCACTGTGCCCAGGAATGTTCTCCCTTGAGCCACTCAGGATAAGGGTGCTTGGGACGCTACCCACATGTAAGAACAAAACGGCGAGATAGAGCAACTTCACATAAAGAAGTTATGTTCTTACCATAACGTTCCATGTGAGTTGTTCATCTCGCCTTTTTGTTCTTACATTCCCTCCCACCGTCTCCCTCCTGGTGAGAAAGATGGTTGCCTTGGTGGATTGGTTGGTCTTGTCAGCTTGTCTCCTTAAGACAAGACTGTCTTTCTTTCTTTCTGCAAATCTAGAGGTACCTAGATAGGTAGGTACTGCAGTGCTTATTTTTTTTTTAAGGCTGTCTTCGGATGCAGCATACTAGATCTGGGGTTTACAGTAGAGCATCATGGGATATATATTGGGTCTCGAGCTTCTCTGAGAGTTTGAGCTTGAAAAGCGGCCAACTCGGAGCCGAGGGATCGGCTCCGAACCCCACGTGTAAGAACAAAAATGCGAGATGAACAACTCACATGGAACGTTATGGTAGGTACATAACTTCTTTTTCCTCTCATTCCCTGCCTACAACATGAGTTTCTTTGGTGGGCAGAGGCATGTCACCAAAACAAGGGACTATCATTCACTCTGCCCCCTGCCACCCAAACCCTAACTACAGACGCATCATGCTTGGGGGTCCCACCTAGCAGGGAGATGCATTCAGGGCAAATGGAGCCCAAACCAAATGCATCTGCATATCAACCAAGAAGAGATGCTAGCTGTTCAGAATGCTCTGACAGCCTTCAAGGACTTACTTCATCCAGGACAACTACTGATAAAGACGGACAACACCACAGTTATGTGGTACATAAACAAGCAGGAGGGGTACACATTCCTGCCCTCTTTGCAGACTAGCCATGGCTTTGTGGAACACAGCTTTGACTTACCAAATACAGCTTCATGCTCAATTCCTGCCAGAAAAGCAAAATACTCTGGCAGACGACCGAAGAAGAAACCTTATGGACCCGCACGAATGGAAACTGGATCCACAAATCTTCAGCATGTTAACACAGAAATGGGGGATCCCAGACATAGATCTATTTGCCTCTCCCCAAAATTATCAGTTGGACAAATTCTGCACAAGAGCTCATCACAAAAAAGCATGGAAAGTGGATGCTGTATCCTTCAGCTGGAAAAAACTATCAGTGTATGCCTTTTCCCCCTCTGCCTCTACTCTCCAAGGTCTTACTAAAAGCCAGGCAGGGAAAACCAAAAATGATCCTACTTGCTCTGGACTGGCCTCGCCAGCACTGGTACCCGCTTCTAAGGAATATGTCTCACCTTTCTCCATGGGACTTGCCTCAAATGCCTCATCTGCTGTCTCAGCAGAACTATCAAATTCTGCACACTCGGCTCCAAACTCTGAATCTTGCAGCATGGCTAATCAACTAATTATTCAAACCAACTCCTCTCAGTAAATCTGTGATGGATGTCATTTTGGAAGCCAGAAGGCCTAGTACTAGAAAATCTTATGCTGATAAATGGAAGAGATTCTGTGTTTGGAACCAAGCACAAGGAATATATGTAGCAAAGCCCAATATTCCTCAGATTTTACAATATTTGACTAAGATGCTTGACAAGGGCCTGTCTTTTTCTTCAATAAAAATCCATGCCTCTGCCATCTCGGCTCATTATAACACAGAGCCTCCCCTATTTTCTCATTCTCTGCTTAAACAGCATCTTGGAGGGGCCAAAAATTTAAGGACAGCCAAAAGAGCACCAACTCCTGCATGGGACCTCAATTTTGTGCTGGAAAAACTCACCCTGCCTCTTTTTGAACCAGCAGTTACTGCGGATGTAAAATTTCTATTTTGGAAAATAGCTTTCCTTTTGGCAGTCACTTCAGCAAGAAGGGTTTCAGAACTACAGGGTCTCATGGCAGTGGAGCCTTTTTATTATATTTTACCCGGACAGGGTGTCCCTCAGGACCAATCCTTCTTTTATGCCTAAGGTGGTATCCAGTGTGGCTCTTAACCTGACCATTCACCTGCCAACATTTTACCCATATCCGCAGAACAAGGGGGAGCGGATTCTGCATTCATTGGATGTACACAGACAACTAAGATTCTACTTAAATAGTACCAGATCTCTAAGAAAGTCTGAGCAACTACTGGTAGCATTTGCTACAGGGTCAGAGGGGAAGGCTATATCAAAGCAGACTATTTCTAAATGGATAAGCCACTGCATTCGTTTCTGCTGTTTGCACCACGATAAACCGGTGCCCAAGGGGATCAGATCACATTCCACCAGGGCTGCCTCTACTTAAGCAGCTTTTCTCAGAGGGGTCCCAACCAAAGACATTCTAGAAGCTGCTACTTGGAGCTCTGCTCATACCTTCACAAAGCGTTATCATTTGCCTCTCTTCTCCAAATCCAGGGCAGGCTTTGCCACTGCAGTCCTGCAGGGCCTTATAACTGCTCCTAATGCTGTTTAGCTCCATCCTCCCATCCATAGCGTTGGGATTCTATCCAAATGTAATGACTGCAACAGTGAAACACAAAGAACATAGTACAGTTGTGTACACTTACCATAAATGTAGATGTTTGAGTGTATTCACTGTTGCAGTCCGGGTTACCCACCCGCCATCCCCCTTTCTATACCTTTTCTTTCCTTCACTATACTCAAAAGCCTTTGTGGTGTATTTGCTTTTAGTTGAAGGTAAAATTTGTTTCTTAAGTACAATTATATATTTACTGTTTGTGTATATATATATATATATATATATATTTTTTTTTTTTTTTTTTTTGCTCCCCATTTGGGGGCACCTGACATCTGAGGCAAGAAAAACTAAATAAAATGGTGTCGGCTGCATGTTTTTTTACCCCTGATGACCTGACATCATGGAAGAGGAGACAGCAACCGACGCAGGACCCAAGACTTCTTGTTATTCAAGCTGACTGAGAGCAACCTGCCAGCAGATTACCCCCTAATGTAATGACTGCAGTAGTGAATACACTCGAACATCTACATTTATGGTAAGTGTACACAACTGTACTTTTGTCTGTGGTGCCCCCCCCACCCCCCTTAGTCAATCCAGTGTGGTGAGTAGGTGTGTGTGTTATTAGCCTAAAGAAAGAAAGTTTTGTCTGTCTGTTTCTTTTTTAAGGCTTCTTTCCTTATAGTATGGCTGAAAAGCTTATCTTTAAGCGCTGCACAGAGTGTGGCCATAAGCTCTCCCCAACGGATTTCCACACCCTGTGCATGTTGTGCTTAGGTGTGGCCCACCTTAATGTGGATTGCTCCATTTGTGCGAGGTTCAATACCTGAGCTTTGAAGGATAGAAAGGCTAAGTTGGTCCTCAAAGGTCTTCTGTCTGCCACTGAACCTCCTTCCTTGTCTTCGGCTTCATCTCCCGCTTCTCTTCCTCTGGCCTCCCCTCCCTCCCAGGCTGGGACTCAAACTCCTGCATCTAAGCCTGTGGTAGCGGAGCAGAGGAGAGGTAGAGAGTGGGAGAAAGAGTGGAAGACGATGGAAAAGATGAAGAGGTGCCTGGACCTCTTGTCCCCGAGCAAGTCTGCACAGATCCGTGACTCCCCTCGGCTCTGGTCTCTGAGGCTCTTCCTGGAGCCGGACGAGGCACGTTCAGTCTCCCTGGGCCTCGGTTCCTTGACCGGCCAGGTTAGAGTTCGTGGCCTTGTCACAGTCTACCCATTCTTTACCGGACATGGATCTGGATAAGATGAGGCGCTTTATCCGTACACAGATCCCGATGGGGGTCTTGCCAGCCCCCCTCCCTCAGGAGGGGTGAGCTTGCTTCCCTTTTTTCAGCCCATTTCTCCTTCTCCGATCCGACCTTTGGCTTTAGAGTTCTCTGATCCGAAGTTGGCCTTCGTCAGGGGGTCGGCGCCGACAGCTGCCTGGAGAATCTCAGATCCGACCAGTTCGGATCTGAGACGCTCTCGGATCCGGAGCCTGGGTGTCGGATCCGAGGGAGTGGAACCTTTTCCATCGGCTTCGATGTTATTGGGCCAGGTTCCCTCCCTCAGAGCTCCATCCTCTTCGGTTTCGGCTCCAATTCTCACGTTGGATCCAGGGAGACCGGCCTCCTTATTAGTTTCCCAGGAGGTCCACTCTCCTTCGGCGTTCGATGTGGTAGAACGGGTCCTCTCTACCAAATCGAGGCCCCTTACCGCCCCCATGGATTCTGCCCGGACCCCCTCGGCTCTGTCTACGGTCCCCATTGTCTTACCAGAGAAACAGCCTGTCCTCGAAGAGCCCCAGACGGTTCCCCCAGAGGAACAGATAGCTTACGAGCACTCCCCGGAGAGCCCCACGGAAGATGTGCCTCGCAAGCATACGTACAAGAGGAGGCATTTGGACTCCCCCGAGGACACAGATTTAGATGATGGGGAGGGCTTCCCAAGATCACCTCCCGACAGTGTCTCCTTTGGGAGACATCATGGAGATCCTGCACCAGCAGGGAGGTTGGTCTGCCCCCAAGCCCTCCTATGATGAATCTGTGTTTCTGAAGGCTTTCGGCATGGGCCCATCTACGTCTGCATTTTGGGTGTCCCGTCCCACGGATCATCCTTTAGTGGATTTGATAATCTCACAGGCATGGAAGAAACCAGATACCATGGAGCCGATCCCCAATTGCCCCAATAAGGTTTTAAGTCCCCCTATTAACATGCCTTCCTGGAACAAGGGCACCCCAGTGGATGCCATAGTGGTAGCAACAGCCACGAAGAGGGAACTATCTCAGGAAAGTTCCTCGGTTCCCCCTCCTGACAGAGAGTCACGGATGATGGACTGCCTAGGGAAGCGGGTGTGTGCTTCAGCTACCTTTTCAGTAAGGGCACTGAACTACTTGGCCCATGTTGCAAGACTCCAGAGCGACCTAGTGAAGGAGCTGGAGGAGTCTCCACCCAAGTCCATGTCTCAGGTGGAAAAGGCTTCGTTCTCCGCAAAAATGGCCATTCTGAGAGCAGTATCAAATACATCCATGCGACTCCTCTCCCATGCGACGGAAGGAGCAGCTAGGGCGGCTGGGTCTGGCGTGTCCATGAGGCGTAACGCCTGGCTCAGGTTGTGCCAATTTACCAAACCCTTTAAGGCTTCTTTGACAATGTCCCTTATGACAGCTCGACTCTTCGGTAAGACCGTCAAGGAGATATACTAGTCCAGGGTGAGGAGGACAGGGCGACACTGTCTGCCGTCGGGATCCGCTTCTCTAACCCTCAGAGGCCCTTTTCCCGGAACCAGAGAGGGCAAAAAAAGATGTGGTTCCAGAAGTCTCTGTATTTCCCTGGACACTCAGGGCTCTTCTTCCCCTAGAGGCAGAGGGGGATAGAATGGACACCGGCCCAGAGCTCGAGGGGGTCCGCGGAACTTCGAGTCTCGTGAACCATTCTCAGACAGACCCAGGCAGCAACCCTGAGGGGTTGCCCAGCTGCTGTACTCTGGAGGCAGTCTGGGGACGATTGTCCTTGCACCCAGTGGCATGGGAGTCCATACCAGACCCCTAGGTTCTTCAAATCATATCCACAGGATATTCTGTCCCCTTTGTCGGTTCCCCCTTATCTCCCAAATATCCCCTGGACATTCCACCCATGCAAAGGGAGGCAGCAGCACAAAAAATTTCCAAAACTGCTAGGAAAACGAGCCATCGAAACCGTCCCCCCAGATCAGTCCGGATCAGGCTTCTACTCCAGGTTCTTTTTGGTGCCAAAGAAAACTGGGGACTTAAGGCCCATTCTGGACCTCTCTACCCTGAACCTGTCAGTTGCTAAAGGAATGTTTTGGATGGTCACACTACAGTCCATCATGCCGTACCTGCAAGAGAGTGACTGGATATGCTCGTTAGAGCTCCAGGATGCTTGCTATCACATAAAATTGCACAGATACTCCAGGAGGTTCCTCCGCTTCTGGCTAGGGGCCAGTCATCAATTTCGAGCCCTACCCTTTGGTTTTATCATAGCCCCAGGGTGTTCAAAGTGATGGCGGTTGTAGCGGCTCACCTGAGGCTTCAGGGGATTCAGGTCTATCCATACCTGGACAATTGGCTCCCTTACTGCTTCCACCAGGTGTCTACTTTCCCAAACCAGGGACTACTTTCTGACACTGGCCCTGACTTTGGGTATCACAATCAACACATCCAAATCTCTACTAGAGCCTGTACAGGTGATAGACTACATTCGTGCCAGGATAGATGCACTCCAGGGCAAAGTGTTGCTGACCTCGTAGAGAGTTCAAAACCTCAGGATGCATGTCTCCCTAATTTACTGTTCTCACCTCCCGACAGCGGAATCAGTGTTGAGGGCCCTAGGCTCGATGGCGGCGACCATAACTCTTCTTCCATGTACTCGACTAAACATTGTTGGATTTACCACTAATCTGTCCTATCCACCTAAGTCAAGTGTGTCAGTCGTCCCTCATATGGTGGATGAGCTCTCCGGACATTTTGCGGGGACGACCCTTCGTTCTAGCCCTGGCCCAAACCACAGTGACCACAGATGCCTCCCAACTCTGGTGGGGGGAGGGCATTGTTCAGGCAGGACAGTCCAAGGCCTGTGGTCCTCCACAGAGACTAGCTTGCACATCCGTGTCCTAGAGATGTGGGTGGTTCTTCTAGCGTTTCAGGCCCTTTATGCCTTTCTTCCTCTGTGGACGATTGCCATTCAATCAGACAACATGTCAGTAATCCAGTATATCAACAAATGGAGAAGGACCAGATCTTATCCCCTTTGTCGCAAGGCCATGAGAGTGTGGGAATGGGCAATCTCCACCGGTCGCTTTCTCATCGCAGTGCACATTCTGGGATGGTCCAACATTCTAGCGGACAGGCTGTCGGACCATTCTGATGCCTTACGAGTGGTCTTTGAATCTATCGGTAGCGGAACAGATCTTCAGTGAGTGGGGTCAACCTTGTTGCGATCTCTTCGCAACTCCTTCCAGCGTGAAGTGCTGCAGGTTTTTCACTCTGAAATTCCCACCCAGGGGAGACCCCCAGAGATGCTCTAGTTCGTGCTTGGCCTCCCGGTCTTCTTTATGCTTACTCGCCAGTTCCTCTCATCCCGAGGTTTCTGCAGAAAGCTTGTTGACTGGGGAGCAAAGTGATCCTCATTGCCCCATTCTGACCTCGCCAGGTTTGGTTCCCCTTTCTTTGGTCTCACCTTCTGGCTCCTGCTCTCATACCCATCAGGGATGTCAGAGTCTGGACAGCCTGAAGCTCACAGCTTGGCTGCTCCAGTTTCCATAATTGGTAGGACTCCCGGACTTTCCTCCTCAGTTAAGTCTATTTTGGTGGCTGCTCATAAGTCTTCAACCAGAAAGGTTTTATCGCAGCAAGTGGAAACATTTTTCTTTCTGGGCCTGTCAGAGGAGTTTAGACCCTTTCCTTTTTCCGCCATCCTTGATTTTCTAGCTGATATTTTCCAGCATGGTGCTAGTTCTTCTACTGTCAAAGTTCAGTTAGCTGCCATTTCTCATTTTCATGTGGGCGAGAATTCTGCATCCTTGGCATCTTCTAGACTGTGTAAAGCCTTTATTAAAGGCACTTTTTTGCTATGCCCCCAGGTCAGATATCCTGCCCCCCCGTGGGACCTTACTATGGTTCTCCAAGCTCTGGTCGCCCCGCCTTTCGAGCCTGCCGCTACTGCAGATCTAAAATTTCTATTGTTGAAAATGGCCTTTCTGGTTGCTATTACCTCTGCTAGAAGGGTTTCAGAATTGCAGACCTTGTCCATAAAATTCCCGTATATGATTTTCCATAAAGATAGTTTCCTTTCGAACCAACCCATCTTTTCTTCCTAAGGTAGTATCACCAGACAATATCAATCAGACTATACATTTGCCCGTGTTCTTTCCCAATTTTACCAACAGGATGGAATACAAACTACACATGTTGGATGTTCACAGACAGTTATGATTCTACTTAGACAGGACAAAACATTTTCGTAAATCTGATCATTTGTTTGTTTCGTTCTATAGACCCTTTTTGGGCAAACCTATTTCCAAGGTCACTATAGCTAGGTGGATTTCTTCATGCATCCTGCAGGTCTATAAGGACAAGGCATGTCTCCTCCAAGTCAGGTTAAAGCCCATTCCACTCCATGGCTACATCTGCAGCTTTGTAGTCTAGGGTATCTTTGGACGACATTTGTTCTGCAGCTACTTGGTCCTCATCTCATACGTTTATTTGCCATTACAAATTGGATTTGACATCTAGAAGGAGAGCATCCTTTGGCTCCACGGTGCTCCGGAATATCCTTCCATGAGGGCTTCCCAGGAGTTTAGTAGCTGGGGACACTCGCACAGGTTGAAGACCAAATTAAGTAAACTACTTCAGATAAAGAAGTTATGTACTTACCATAACGTTCCATCTGAGTAGTTGTACTTCATTTGTCTTCAACCGTCCCTCCCTCCTTCCCCCGGACCTTTGGCACATGTTCAGCCCTACGGGCTGCAGTATAGGTCACAAGTATGTTATCAGGTCGGGTTATAAGTATAGTTTCAGCAAACTCGATCTGGGGATGGAAGGCATTGGAGGTATATTATGGGTAAGAGGAGGAGTCTGGAGCACGGAGCTGATGCTAGTAATCTTTGCCTGCTCGGATCCGATATGGATCCGTATTCCCACAGGTTGAAGACAAATAGTACAACTACTCAGATGGAACACTATGGTGAGTACATAACTTATTTTTTTATTTATTTTACTGCCGTGCCAGTTATGCCCTTGGATTTGAGTCCTTTATTTTCTTTGCCAATGGCTTCAAGTACAAAGCAAGTAACAAGGGAGGAAAAAAGAAAAAGGTTAGATTATGTTCTTAATCCTATTGCCCAGAAATCTAAACATTATCTAAGAGACTCATGGCACTTAATAGAATTTTTAAGAGAACTTGACATCACTGAAAGACGAATTTATTTTGGCACTTTGGATGTCAAGTCGTTATATACTTCAATAGATCAAGAAAGGGGTGCTGAATATCTCACTAACCACACTGACTGTTCATATATCCTTCTAATTATTATTCTGTCAGGGAGTGCAAATGCTATCCTTACCCTGCTCATAAAATCCCAACTGTCTCTCTCAAATGCCTTCTCTACAAAAAGACCCTTCACGACTGGCAGCATTTTCTTATGCTTCGATTTCCTCTGGATTGTCATTGTTATGTTAATATTGTCAAATGTTTGCCTCCCCAGAAAACCACATTGAGCCATATCTGTCAGTTTTGGAAACACATTTGCCATTCCCTTAGCTTGTAGATATATGTACACTTTGTAGTCATTGTATGACAATGAAATTGGTCTGAAGCTGTATTTGAGGGATCTTTTTCCTGTTTGGGTAATACAGCCTCCACAGCTTTCTTTTAATATACTGATACTGTCCCTTATTATGAAGTGATAATAAATCCTTCCAGGCTTTATCCTTTTCTCTGATCCTAACTTCCATAGGAATACTATTTGTTCCGTAGACTTCCCTGTTGATTTGATTTTACATTGTCATTTTTCTCTCATTTCTTCCTGTTTAGCTTTTAGGTCTTAAGCCTCATTTTCATTTAACTGAGGCATAGTTACATCTTCCATAAATTTTCATTTTTGCCTTTTCTTGGTTTCTCCATTTCTCTGATTTATGCAGATGTTGATAGAATTTCATAAATATCATTTAATACCTGTAGAGAATGTTTGGATATTGATGTTCTTGTGTTTCACTGTTGCAGTCATCACATTTGATTTATCTGCCTGCAGGTAGCCCTCAGCCGGCCTGAATACCAGAGTCTTAGATTCCTGCGTCGGATGCTGTCTCTTCTTCCATGACGGGTCGTCAGGGGTATAAAACATGCAGCTGACGCCATTACATCAGTCTTTCTTGCCACACGGTGCCTGAAGCAGAAGCAGTTCGCAAGTACCGGTCGGCCGACTCCTGAAATTTTCGTGTTCGAATTTCAGATCCGAAGTCTTCACTAAAAAGTTAAGTACCCCGTTGGGGAAACTTTTTTTTTTTGCTCCAGACCAATGTCAGAAAAAGTTAATAATTGTATTTCTTGTGGGAAGCAAATACCTCATAAGGACTTTCATTCTTACTGTATTCCTTGCCTAGGCCCTGACCACAACGTTGCTAGTTGTCGGTTTTGTGCTAGATGTAACCAACGCACTATTAAGCGTCGGTACAATTTTGCATTTCACTATTTTGGCAGAAAGTTTAACTATACAGTGTCATCGGATAGCCATCCGACTACCGGAACTCACAAGAAACGCAAAGAAATAGAAAAGGACAGGCATCCGAGGTCCAAAACTGACTATGAGGCTTCTAAGCCAGTCGCCGGTTCTCAGTGAGGCGCTTTCGCAGCCCCTGACACCCGCTACTTTAGAGCCGCAGGCCGCTTCTGACTCCCACGTGGAGCCGACTAGACCACTAAAAACTCAAGGTATTGGAACCTCTGAATCTATTCCCTCAGATGGGTCCGGAGCCGCTGAGCAGGCATCGGCTTCTGAGGGTGTTTTCAGGCCTACACAGTTGTATATTAAAATGACTTCAGATTCAAAGGCAAAGACTAAAGCACCTCTAAAGGCAAAGAAACGAGTACAACAGCCCCATGGACAGGCCTCCATGCCTAAAAACAGATGCTCAAAATGGCCGAAGACCTACTTACTTTGATCAGGGGTTCCCATCCCCCTCCTGATGAGAGGCCTAGGCAAGAGACATAATATGAATCTTCAGATCAGGTTTCCATTTCTTCTGGTTCCTCTTCTGATAAGGGATATTCTTTACCCCCCCCCCTATGAGGATTCTGATGCTGAAGAATCTATACCTTCAGCATCCCCTCCTGAGGATTATTCCTTTGGGGAAACCTTGCATACCATGAGGGAGCATTTTCACTGGGAAAGCCAAGATTTTTCAGAATCTAAAAGGAGGCTCAGGGATTTCCTTTTACTACCACAGCACAGGCCTCTAGCCATTCCCCCTGTGTTAGACATTGTAGATGATGTGTTTTCGGAGTCTAGTTTGACCCCTGACTCCTTACCTCCATCTCCTGTTAAGCCTGACAGGTATTACAGGGTTCCTGACTCACACAAATTTCTTTTTAAAATACCTGCTGCTGGCCCATTTCACAGGGTCCCAAGGGAGTTAAGGCCTCTATAGCAAAAAACCCAACCCCCTCTGACAGAGATTCAAGGGCACTGGATAGATGGGGAAAAAAGGTTTACACATTTGCAACTTTGGCTACAAGGGCCTTAAACTGTCAGTCTTGTATGCTCAAGTATCAGCAACATCTCATGGGATTGCTTAAACAGAAAATGATGTTAAATTCTGAATGTGCTGAAAAGAAGGAAATGCAGGATTTATTGCATGTAACTGAACAAGTTGGAACGCATACTTTGCAATATGGTTTTGATTCTTTGGAGGCCTCCTGCAGGGCTGCAGTTACGGGTTCTGTAATTAGGAGGTATGCTTGGTTAAAGGAACAAAATCTCCTGATCATGTTAAAGTTAAGTTACTAGAAGCACCTTTATAGCATGATACTTTGGTGCTAAGGCAGAAGAGGTGTTAAAGAAAATGGAAGACAAAGCTAAATCTATGCAAACTGTTAAAGATTTTTTTACAAGTACAACCACCTAGGTTTAGTAGACACTGGCCTACAAAAAATTGGTCCTTTCCTGTGTCAGACAGACCTCAAAGGGGCAGATCCCAGGCGCAAGGTTCTTATAGGTCAAAACAGTAGGGTGCTTCTACCTCCAAAGCTGGAGAAGATAAAGCACAAACATATGCAGAAAGCAGTCCCAATGACTTCCCCCTGCCTGCACCAAGCACTTATCTTCTGGCAGCACCCTTAGGGGGGAAAATTAGCACTTTTTGCTCAAAATTGGCACATTATAACCCAGGACATGTGGGTTCTAACTATAGTGTCACAAGGCTACAAATTCCATTTCCATACTATGCCAAAGGCAAACGGTTGGCCAGATCTGCCAAAAAAATCAATGGGCAGAGACACAAAAACAAGTTTCATCCCTCATGGACATGGGGGCCATTCAGCAAGTACCAGAGCAAGAGCGGGGACAAGAAGTCGTGTAAACCCTATTATTCTTATTATCCAATAAAGAATCTAGTAACATGATGGCCTTCTTTTGGTGTAAACGTAGGTACATCAGCAGGATTTACAGGAAACCAACACATTCAAACACCTTTCTGCACTTTTCAAGTAATCACCCCTACCACCAAAAGAAGGCCATTATTAAAGGTCAGATGGTTAGGGCAACTCGAATGGTGTCTGATGATGCTGAGTTCGAGACTGAATGTGAAAACCTGCAAGGCATGTTCACTCATAGAGGTTATCCTGTTTCTTTGATAACATCAAGCAAGAAGTTTGCCATAAAAGAATAAATGGGCATTTTCAACCTTTACTTAGTAGGTCAAAGCAACAGCACATGTTACTAGATTCTTTATTGGATAATAAGAATAATAGGGTTTACACGACTAGTTTCTTATCTACGTTTTCCTTAGATTATAAACTTATTAGGGATATTATTAACAAAAATTGGAATGTCATCAGAGAAGAGCTAACGTTGATTAAAACATTAGGGGAGAAACCATGTATTACTTACAGGAGAGGGCAAAACTTAAAAGCACTACTTGAGAAAAAGATAAGAGTTGCAACTAGCAGGGGGAAAGGTATGTTCAAATGTGGTGCTTGCCCTCAGTGTAAACACATACTTGAAGGGACTAGATGCCTAATTAACAACAAAACATACATGATTGGTTCGAGATTTAATTGTGACAGCAAAAGCGTGGTTTATGCAGTCTTACGTTGCCAATGTAATGCTTATTACATTGGCAAAACAGAAAGGAAACTGAAACAGCATATGTATGAACATTTTTATGCCATTAGTAAGGGGGACATTAAAAATGCTTTGGCTAAACACACTTTAGAATACCCTGGGCATATTTTTAAATTTTTAGTTTTACAACACAGAGATAACGACATCAGAGGAGGCCTTTGGCAGATTTTAAATTGATTAGCTTATCTGGCAAATAAAAACAGGGGCATCCATCCCACCAGGGCTGAATGAAAATGTATCTATTAAATGTGTTTTGAAACTGCATGCCCTTTGGAGATGAGCACCTGATAAGTAATGATCTGAAGTAGGAAGTTCATTTGTCAGCAACCTGTGGGTCTTGGATCCGATATCGAATCCGAGCCGGCAACTTGTTTCAAGCTAATGGATCCGAGCTCCTTGCTCCTCCCTTCACCCATAATCCCCTGCTAACCCTCCATGACCTCAGATCTAGTTTGCCGCGCTTATGGATAGCTGGATTCCCTTGAGCTCATCAGCTAAGTAGTATCTAACTGTGTTTTTCTGTATAAATTTTCTTTTTTATTTAAAAATAAAAAGTGTGTAAGTGTTAGGAACCCTTTAATATATTTACTTTAATTTTTTCCCCTCCCTTCGCTGGTTGTTAGTGTGTGCGTGTGTGTTGTGTTTTTTGGGGCCTGTGTGTTTGTGTAGTTATCTTCTTTAAGTATGGCTGAGGCCCCAAAAGCCATCTTTTCTAAATGTACCGAGTGTGGCCATAAGCTCTCCCCGGCTGATGGCCACACTCTGTGCGTTCGGTGCCTTGGGGTTGAACACCTTACCTCAGGCTGTACCATCTGTGCAGCGTTCAACCCCAGGGCACTGAAAGAGCGGCGGTCGAAGCTGGTCTTAGCGGGACTTTTACCCCCGGACTCTGCTTCGGCCTCCGCTGCTCCCGTGGCTCCACCACAGCCTGTGGTTGCTGCCACTCCTGCCCCCCCCTTCCTCCGTCCGGGACTGAAACTCCCGCTAAAGTGTCGGAGGACAGGGAGGCCAGGAGGGAGAAACAGAGGGAGAAGCACCACAAGCAGCGGGCCAAGACCTCCGTTTCGGCCCCGCCAGCTAAGCGGGCTTCTCCCTCCACTGCTTCTAGGTCTCCTCCTCCTCGGCTCCGATCCCCTTGCTTCTCCCCGGGGCCCGAGGAGGAGGAGACCCGATCTCCGTCTAGGTCATCGAGGCGGCATTCCAGGCCTGCCTTGGTGACCTCTTCGAGGTCTACTTTTAGCATGTCCGATGCAGACTTGGACCGGATGATGCGAAGGTTCATCTAGGCCCAGCTGCAGATGGGAGTGCTCTTGCCTCCCCCCCTCCTCCGAGGGGGAGCTTGACACCCTTTTTCCATCCTATTGCTCCTTCTCCAACCCGCTATCCGGGCTCGGAGCGTTCGGAGCCGAGCAGCGTTGGAGCCGGGGGTGGGTCGGCGCCGACAGTACTTGGTACTTCGGATCCAGCCCTGCCCTCGAGCCTGTCGGATCCGACCTCTCAGAGCCGTGGCCCGAGCTTCGGATCCGAGGGATTCAGTGTGCCTTCGGCTCCGTCCAGGTCGGAGCGCACTGATCCTTCGGATCCGATAGTCTCGGCGCCAGCTCCGATCCCTTCATCGGATCCGAGTGGGAGCCGACTTTCGGATCCAATAGAGAGTGGCTCTCCCTCGGCCTTCGATGTTGTGGAGAGGGCTCTGTTGAGAGCATCCGGACCCCCGGTCCTTGTCTCGGCTCCTCCCTGCACTCTCTCTGCTGGGCCAGGCTTCCATCACCCGGCCAAAGGGACAGCCTGCTTCGATGTCACAGATGGTTCCATTGGAACAAGATGTTGCTGGCGAGGCCTCCTCGGACAGCCCCCCCCCCGAGGAAGTGCCCCGCAAGCATAAGTGCAAAAGGAGGCATGTGGACTCCCCTGAGTCCTTAACCGAGGACACGGACTTGGAGGAAGGGGAAGGCTCCCCAAGATCGCCCCCTGAAGATGTCTCCTTTGGAGACATCATGGAGATGCTGAGGATCAGAGGCAGATGGTCTGCCCCAAAGTCTTCCTCTGACGAGTCCGTGTTTCTGGAGGCATTCGAGGCAGGCCCGTCTACCTCTTGGGTGTCCCCTCTGGCCGACCCCCTGGTGGACCTCATTACCACCAGGGTGTGGAGGGATCCGGACACCATAGAGCCAATACCAAAACGCCCGGATAAAATACTTGGCCCCCCCCAGACTGATCACACTGGAGTAAGGGGCCCCCCCGTAGATGCCATGTTGACGGCGGCAGCCACGAAGAGGGAATTGGCTCAGGAGAGCCCCTCAGTCCATCCACCGAGCAGAGTCCCGCTTGATGGACTGCTTAGGTAAACGAGTTTTTAGTTCAGCGACCTTTTCGGTAAGGTCTGTGAACTATATGGCACATGTCATCAGGATGCAGCGGGATCTTATCAAAGAATACGCTGCACCCCCCCTGAGTCCATGTCGGAGGATGACAAGCAATTGTACTCCACCCGAATGGCCACTCTGAGATCAATTTCAAACACCTCTATGCGGCTATTGTCCCACGCCACAGAGGGAGCCGCTAGGGCTAGCGAAGCAGGCCTAGTCATGAGACGTCAGGCCTGGCTCCGTCATTGTGACTTTGCGGAGCCTTTTAAAGTGTCCTTTGCGAATGCCCCTTTCGATGGTTCTGCCTTGTTTGGCAAAACAGTTCGCGAGACACTTGTCCAGAGCGAGAAGGACGGGAAGACGTTGTCTGCCATCAGAGTCCGCTTCTCTGCTCCCCAGCGGTCCTTTTCGAGGAACCAAATGGGTCAGAAGAAGATGTGGTTCTGAAAATCACAACATTCCCAACCCGCTCTGGACAACCAGTCCTACCGTGGCAGAGGAGGACAGGGAGGACGCCGCCCCAGGGGCAGAGGGACTCCGAGAAACTTTGGGTCCAGAGAACCTTTCTCTGAGCGGCCCACGCAGCAGCCCTGAGGGGTTGCCCGGCTGCTCCACTCTGGAGGCAGTCGGGGGGGCGCTTCTCGGAACACCTAGCGGCATGGGAGTCCATCACGACAGACCGCTGGGTGCTTCGCATTATATCCAGAGGGTACAAAATGCCGTTACTCCATGTCCCCAAATCCAAGAACCTCCCCAATGTACCACCCGATCAGAGGGAGGCCGCAGCTGCAGAAATTCAGCAGCTGCTAAGGAAAAGAGCCATCCAGCCCATCCCCCAAGACCAGCTCGGATTAGGGTTCTACTCCAGGTTTTTTTTGGTGCCAAAAAAGATGGGGGACTTGAGACCGATCCTAGACCTTTCCCACTTGAACCTGTCAGTAACCAAGGAAAAATTCCGAATGGTCACTCTTCAATCTATTCTCCCCCTTTTAAGGGAGAAAGATTGGATGTGCTCCATAGACCTCAAGGATGCGTACTACCACATTTTAATGGACAAACGATCCAGGAGGTTCCTTCGCTTCCGGCTGGGGGCCAGTCACCACCAGTTCAGGGTCCTTCCCTTTGGCCTCACCACAGCCCCCAGGGTGTTCACCAAGGTATTAGCAGTGATTGCGGCCCACCGGAGACTCCAGGGAATACAGGTCTTTCCGTACCTGGACTGGCTCCTGACCGCACCAACAAGGCATCTACTTTGCTCAGCCAGAGACTTCTTTCTCCATCTAGCCCCACAGTTAGGCATTATTATCAATGTCGACAAATCTCTTCTGGCTCCAACGCAGGTCATAGAATTCATAGGTGCCAGAATAGACACCAGAGAGTTGCGTGCCTTCCTAACTTCCGAGAGAATCCGGAACTTACAACTCCATGTGCAGGCTATCCTCCAATCAGAGACTTCACCAGCGGAATTGGTCCTGAGGGCACTAGGCTCCATGGCGGCAGCGATTACGCTCCTTCGATGCGCCCGTTTAAACATGCGGGTACTGCAATGGACTCTACTAGTGCAATGGTCTTTTCTATCCCTTCCTCTCCACCATCCCATTGCTATCAGCAAGGCTTGCAGGAGGGCGCTACTATGGTGGCTTCAAGCCTCGAACTTCCATACGGGCCGTCCCTTCTGCACCTCTCCTCCTCTCGCCACGGTGACCACGGACGCTTTCTGCCTCTGGTGGGGGGAGCATTATTCAGGCAGGACAGTCCAAGGCACGTGGAACGATACAGAGACCTCCCTGCATATCAACGTTCTGGAGATGAGAGCGGTGCTTTTTGCGTTGCAAGCACTTCAGGACCTCCTCCCCACAGGAACGATTGCAATTCAGTCGGACAACATGTCGGTGGTCAGGGAGGAACCAGATCTTACCCTCTATGCCGCAAAGCCATGAGAGTGTGGGAATGGGCGATCTCCTCCAACCGCTTTCTGATTGCAACGCACATTCCGGGGAGGACCAACATCCTAGCGGACAAGCTCAGTCGCACCCTCCTTACCCCGTACGAGTGGTCTCTCAATCCACTAGTAGCGAAGCAGATATTCGCAACATGGGGGCAACCCTGCTGCGATCTTTTTGCGTCTCCATCAAACACCAAATGCGGCAATTTCTTCGCCCTAATCCCCCCTCCAGGGGAAACTCCAAGAGACGCTCTGGTGCATGCTTGGCCACCTGGTCTACTCTATGCCTATCCTCTTCTACCACTAATGCTACAACTCTTACAGAAAGCCTCACGGTTGGGGAGCAGGATGATCCTCATTGCCCCATTCTGGCCTCGGCAAATTTCGTTCCCTTGCCTGTGATCTCACCTTGTGAATCACCCTTGGATTCTAGATCCCACTCCGGATCTCATCTCCCATCCGTCGAACTTACCGACCCCAAACCTGGACAATCTGAAACTGACAGCTTGGTTGCTCCAGTTCCACTCCTAGTTAGGACTCCCGGTATCTCTTCACCAGTCAAAGCCATCCTCGTGGCAGCGCTTAAGCCCTCCACCAGGAAAGTGTATCGCAGTAAATGGAAATGTTTTTCCATCTGGGCGGAGCATCATGATCTGGATCCCGTTACGGCTCCTCTTCCATCCATATTAGACTTCCTAACTGAACTCTTTCAGGAAGGCGCTAGTTGTTCAACTGTCAAAGTGCAATTGGCAGCCATATCACATTACCATGTGGGGCATGATACAGGGCCTTTGATGTCGGCCAAGTTGTGTAAAACCTTTCTCAAGGGCACCTTTTTACTTAGACCCCCTGTAAAAGAAGCCGTGCCACCCTGGGATCTTACATTAGTTCTTCAAGCCTTGACTGCTCCACCCTTTGAGCCCACTGCTTCAGTAGATCTCAAATTCTTGTCATGGAAAACAGCATTCCTTGTAGCCATCACTTCAGCAAAAAGAGTGTCTGAGCTTCAAGCTCTCTCTGTGAAGCCTCCTTACCTGATCTTTCACCCAGATAGAGTGTACCTCAGGATCAGTCCCTCTTTTCTTCCCAAGATAGCATCAGAAACCAACATAAATCAATCCATAAATTTACCGGTTTTCTTCCCTAAATATCAGAATAAGGGAGAGTACAAGCTGCACTCATTAGATGTTCATAGGCAGCTTCGCTTTTATACTCATAGGACAGCTGGCCATAGACAATCCGACCAGCTGTTTGTTTCCTTTGCCAAATTTAACTTGGGGAAAGCTATCTCAAAAGTATCTTTATCTCACTGGATTTCTCAATGTATCCTATTGGCGTATCAAGCCTCGGGTAGACCCGCACCCGAAGGAGTTCGTGCTCATTCCACCCGCTCCATTTCTACCTCTGCGGCCTTCAAGTCTAGAGATCCATTGGATGATATTTGGATGATATTTGTTCTGCAGCCGCTTGGGCTTCATCTCATACCTTTATTAACCACTACAAACTAGACGTGCTTTCTAGAGGGAGAGCATCCTTTGGCTCTGCGTTGCTTCGTAATATCCTTCCATGATGGCCACCCAAGGTGCAGGTAGCTGGGGACTCTGTCCCACAGGTTGCTGACAAATGAACTTCCTACTTCAGATTAAGAAGTTATGTACTCACCATAACGTTCCTTCTGAGTAGGTAGTTTCATTTGTCTGCAACCATCCCCCCCTCCTTCCCCCTGGCCTTCTTCGGATCTACTGGTAGTTGGATATCTTTTTGTTGGATATATATTGAGGGGCAAACTCGATCTGAGGTCATGGAGGGTTAGCAGGGGATTATGGGTGAAGGGAGGAGCTAGGAGCTCGGATCCATTAGCTTGAAACAAGTTGCCAGCTCGGATCCAATATCGGATCCAAGACCCACAGGTTGCAGACACATGAAACTACCTACTCAGATGGAACGTTATGGTGAGTACATAACTTCTTATTTCATCTAGTATTTATACAAAATGGCATATATAACGCTGTATTTGTATTTATTATTTTTATTTATATCTTGCCACATTTTTTGGTTCATATATATGTATATATATATGTATATCTATATATATATATATATATATATATATATATATATATATATATATATGTATATATATATATATATATATATATATAGATATATATATATATATATATATATATTTATTAGTAACTACATAGGCGATGGATGCATTTATAAATTAATTAATTTTTTACATATATATTGTCTATCTCAGTTTGCAAACCACTTTATGGTTTGTCTAACCATTAACCTTGCTACGGTTAGTTTAGTTAATCAGTTATAAGGCTTGATGTTTTAATTCATGGCAATTTTAGGCACCTTTTGAATTAATGTGTATTGTTGCTCTTGCTATTTTTAATTAATTTAATATATAAAACAAATGCGTTCATGCTTGCACACGATTTTAAGTTAAAAATAGTGCAATTTAGCAGCGTATTATTTGAAGAATGTGTATGAAGGCTTTCTCTTTTAAGAATTGATTGGGTTCATTAATTAAGGTTTTAATATAATGATTGTCAGGTTTTTTTCTATATAAAGAATGTTAATTGATTTCTATCTTGTTTTAGTCTGATGAAGGTGAGGCACTGATCCACACCGAAAGCGCTTACTAATAAATGCCAGTTTCTTTTACTGTCAGTTTGCCAGCTCTCATTGTGTTCATCCTCGCCTATTTTTTAGCAGTTTGTTTTTTTGTTTTCCGTTTGTCCCATTCCACCAGAGCTGCAGCCACTTCAGCAGCCTTTATCAGGGGAGTACCAACCAGAGACATTTTAGAGGCGGTTACTTGGAGTTTAGTGCACACCTTTACAAAGCGTTATCATCTGCCACTCTACTCTAAATCCAGGGCAGACTTTGCCACTGCAGTTCTGCAGGGCCTCATAGCCGCTCCTAATGCTGTTTCGCTCCAGCCTCCCAACCATAGCTTTGGGACTCTACCCAAATGTAATGACTGCAACAGTGAAACACGAAGAACATAGTACAGTTGTGTACCCTTACCATAAATGTAGATGTTCAAGTGTATTCACTGTTGCAGTCCAAGTTTCCCACCCACCATCCCCCTTTTTTCTATGGATCTTATCTTTCCTTCTCTGATTTATACAACCTATGTGGTGTATTTGCTTATAGATGAAGGCAAAATTTATATTGGTGCTTTTATTGATATATGTTTGGCTACCCTTTTAAGGGGGCCCTTGACATCTGGGGCAAGAAAAACTGAAGAAAATGGCGTTGGCTGCATGTTAAGTTGTCTCTCTAGCCTTCATTCTTGCTGGTTGGGTTTGAAGCCGATCCTCGGCTCTGACTCAGCCATCTTCAAAAGCTCGAGAGCTACTTACTGGCTCACTCCCCCCTATATCCTATGATGCCTGGCGCTAGATACCCAGATCTCGTTTGCCGCTTCTGCCGCGAGGTTGCTTTTACTGGCTCAGGTCATATTTTTCAATTTTATTGTCATTGTATAAAAATATTTTATATTATAGTTGGTGTTTAAGATAGTGTACATTCAGTAGTTGTAGTTAGCTATTTGTATTTAGTCTCCTTCCCTTGAAAACTCGTTTTCTTGTTCGATAGTTTTCCCCTCCCCCATTTCTGTTCTTAAAGGTAGCTGATGTTCTTCATCTCACATTGCTGCAGTCCTTACACTTGGGTAGTCCGCTGTCCTCGGTCGGCCCGAATATCAAAGTATAAGGCTGACGTCGGTCAAGACGCATTTGACTGACATCAGGACGTCAGGTTACAAATGCGCATGACCGACGTCATATCCTCAGTCTTTTTTGCCGCATGGTCCGATGCAGAAGCAGTATTGCAAGTGCCGGTTGGCGTTCTGAAATTTTTCGTTTTCGGAGTTTCAGACAGAGTCAAAGTTGGCTAAGTACCCCGTTGGGGAATATTTTAGTTTTTTCTTGCCTCAGTGGTTTACCGGATGTCAGAAAAAGTGAATAATTGTATTTCTTGTGGGAAACAGATACCGCATAGAGACTATCATACTTTGTGTATTCCTTGTTTAGGGCCTGAGCACGACGTTGTTGGGTGTCGCTCTTGTGCTAGATTTAATAAGCGCACTATAAAGAGGCGATTAGATTGTGCCAGGTTAGTCTTTGGGAAGCGGTGCAATTACAAAATGCCGTCGGATGCTCCGCCCGCTTCTTCGAAGAAGCGCAAGGACAAAGCAGTGAAGCCTAGGCTAGAAGAACCGTCCGTACCGGATGCCGGTTCTTTAGAGGTGTCGGTGGAGCCGGTGGTTCCACCGGAGGTTTCTTTGGGATCCCAGGGAGAGACCTTGTTATTGCAGGATGTGGCCTCTCAGGAGGCAGGCCAGGGTGATGGGGCTTCTCAAGTTACTATACTCCCCTCCCTGCCTAGGGTGGTTAGGCCCTCTCCTTCTGTTTCCAAGGCTTCTCCTAGAGGCAGGCCAGGTTTAGCTTCAGTTGGTGTCACCCCTAGTTCTTCTGGAACTGTGCCCAAGAAGCATATGCTTAAAATGGCAGAAGATTTGATTACTCTGATTAGGGGTTCTTGCCCCCTCCTGATAAGAGACCTAGGGTGGAGCCTGAGCTAGGGAGTTTTGAGCAGGCTTCGGATGTTTCAGAGTCTTCGGCTGAAGACTTGCAGGAGTACTCTCCTTATTCTGATTCGGATGTGGATGATTCTACTCCTCCTGCTTCTCCTCCTGAGGATTTTTCTTTTTCAGAAACTCTTCATTCCATGAGGGAGCATTTTAAGTGGGAAGGTCAGGACTTCTCTGATTCCAGGAAAAGGCTTAGGAATTTTTGTTTTACCCCAACATAGGCCTTTGGCTATACCTCCTGTTTTAGATGTAGTGGAAGATGTTTTACAGAGGCTTCTCTTAATCCTGATTCTTTGCCTCCTGCTCCTGTTAAACCGGATAGGTATTACAGGGTGCCTGAAGTTCATAAGTATCTTTTAAGAGTCCGAGGGCGGACCCAGAAACTGTTAGCCAGGGGCCTAAAGGTGTTAAAGCTTCTGTTGTCAAGAATCCGGTTCCTGCAGATAAAGAAGCCAGGGCCTTGGATAGATGGGGAAAGAAAGTTTATACTTCTTCCACTCTAGCTATGAGGGCTTTGAATTGCCAGTTTCACATGTTAAAATACCAAAACTATCTCCTTTCACAGTTGAAGTCTAAGGTTGATGCTCTGGCGGAAGGTATTGATTGTAAAGAGTTACAAGATTTAGTACATGTTTCTGAACAGGTGGGTAAGCATTCTTTGCAATGTGGTTTTGATGCTGTACAGGCCTCGTCTAGGGTGGCTGCCACTGGGTCAGTTCTTCGCAGGCACGCCTGGCTGAGGGATCAAAATTTATCTGACCATGTTAAAACAAGGATTTTAGATGCTCCTTTACAATCTGATGTGTTGTTTGGTTCTCCTGTTGAGGCAGTTTTAAAGAAAATGGAAGACAAGGCTAAGTCTATGCAGACTGTTAAAGATTTTTTGCAGGTTCAGCCGCCTACGTTTAGTAGGAATTGGCCTGCTAAAGGGTGGACGTATCCTTCTTATGATTCCCAGTCTAGGGGTAGATCTAGACGTGGTAGGGGCAGAGCTCAGGGTTCTTTCAGGCCTAGAACAGGGAGTTCTCCTGCACAGTCTTCAGGTGAGGGTAGGGGTCAGTCCTTTCGTAAACAGACCCAATGACCTACCTTTTCAGCTGCCAGAGCCTTCTCGTCTGGCAGCACCTTTGGGAGGAAGGTTGGCACTTTTCAAAGAAAATTGGAGTTTAATTACCCAAGACAGATGGGTATTGGATATCATACACCAAGGTTACAGGTTTTATTTCCATACCTTGCCTCCTTTCAGGGGCATGCCAGACATTCCTCCTCAACAAAGAATAGAGGCTCACAAGCAAATTTCTCTGTTACTTCAACTAGGGGCCATTCAGCCGGTCCCTATGCCAGAAGTGGGCCTAGGATTTTATTCTCACCTGTTCCTAGTTCCAAAGAAGGGGAACACGTGGAGACCAATTTTGGATTTATCTATCCTCAACACTTATCTGGACATTCCCAAGTTCAAAATGTTGACGTTACAACAGCTTTTACCTCTGCTGGGCAAAGATCATTGGATGGTAACTTTGGATCTCAAGGAGGCTTACCTTCATGTTCCTATCAGACTAAGTTGCAGGAAGTATCTGCTTTCGAGCTGGGACTTCGTGACTATCAGTTCTCTGCATTGCCCTTTGGCTTATCTACTGCCCAGAGTGTTCACGAAAGTTCTGGCTCCAGTGATAGCTTTCTTCAGGCTAAAAGGAATACAGATCTATCCTTATTTGGACGACTGCCTGATTCTGGCTCAAGGAAGGAAGAGCTTCTTCATCATTTGGAATATGTGATAGCAGTGCTAAGATGCCTGGGGTATTCTGTGAACGAAATAAAGTCCAGTCTAGTACCCTCTCAAGACATGTGCTTTCTGGGTGTAAGACTGAATACAGCATCCCAGATGGCCTTTTAACCCCGGACAAACAAAAGAGTCTTTCCCTTTACTTCCATCAACTATCTCATCAGTCCGGGCTGACTGCAAGGACAGTCCTTCAAGCCTTAGGGTTCATGGCATCTTGTATTCTGGTGCTTCCCAATGCCAAACTGCATATGAGGAAGCTGCAATGGTATCTCAAAATGTATGGACACAGCACTGCCAGGATCTGGACACTGTCATTCAAATAATACCTTGCATTCAAAAGGAATTTTTGTGGTGGGCTCAGGAATGTCACCTAAACAAGGGACTCTCTGTGACCCGGCCAGAGGCGAGTCAGATTTTAACGACAGATGCCTCAGACAAAGCTTGGGGAGCTCATCTAAATGGAAAGTGGATACAAGACAAGTGGCCTGCCAGACTACAACATCTACATATCAACCTGAAGGAGATGTTAGCAGTCCAGTTTGCATTGATAGCTTTCAAGGATTTACTTCTTCCAGGGCAGGTGTTGATTCTAACAGACAACACAACTGTCATGTGGTACATCAACAAGCAAGGGGGAACACATTCTTATCCTCTATGCAGGCAAGCAATGATTTTGTGGGAGACTGCTCTCAGTTTACAGCTCAATCTTCAGGCAAGGTTTCTGCCAGGAGCACAGAACTCCTTAGCAGATGTGTTGAGCAGACAATTATGGATCCCCACGAGTGGAAATTGGATCCTCATGTATTTCAGAAATTGACAGTGTCATGGGGAACTCCAGACATAGATCTGTTCGCTTCTCCACTAAACCATCAGCTGCCAAAGTTTTGCACAAAAGGTTTCATCCCACAGCTTGGAAAGTGGATGCTCTTTCTTTCAATTGGAGCAATCTTCATGTGTATGCCTTTCCACCTCTGCCTCTCCTCCCAAAGGTACTTCTAAAGGTCAGACAGGACAAGCCAAGGATGATTTTGATAGCTCCAGATTGGCCTCGACAGCACTGGTACCCATTACTGAGAAGTCTGGTACGGAAGCCTCCATGGCCTTTGCCTTCGATTCCACACCTGTTGTCACAGGAGGACAGCCATTTGCTCAATGTCAAACTTCACTCTCTTCACCTAACAGCCTGGCATATTCTGTTTTGAACCATAGAGGGTCTCAGCTTCCTCAACAAGTTTTGAATGTGATTTTGGAAGCTAGAAGGCTTAGTACAAGGAAAGTGTACGCAGATAAATGGAAGAGATTTTTATTTTGGAGTGCAGCAAAGGATTTTGATGTTTCTGAGCCTAATTTAAGTGTGGCTCTTCAATATCTTACCGAGTTACTGGACAAAGGTTTGTCCTTCTCTTCTATTAAGGTTCATGCTGCAACAATTTCAGCTCACTTTGAATGTGACCCTCCATTGTTTTCTCATCCTTTGTTCAAGCAATTTCTTAGAGGGGCAAAGAATATAAGACCCCCACGAAGAGCTCCTACTCCTGCTTGGGATCTCAATTTTGTGTTGGAGAAACTCACTCTACAACCTTTTGAGCCTGCGGCTACTTCTGAGTTGAAATATTTATCATGGAAGACTGCCTTTTTGTTGGCCATTACTTCTGCAAGAAGGGTTTCTTAATTACAGGCCCTTATGGCGGTGGAGCCTTTCTTGATTTTCCATAAGGATAGGGTATCTTTGCGTACTAATCCTTCCTTTATGCCTAAGGTGGTTTCTAGTGTGGCTTTAAACCAAACTATTCATTTGCCTACTTTTTATGCAAATCCCCAAAATAAAGGGGAAAAGATTTTGCACACTTTGGATGTACACAGGCAGTTGCGATATTATTTGGACAGAACTAAAGGGTTCAGGCAGTCTCAGCAGTTGTTTGTTTCTTTTGCTTTGAGTTCTCAGGGCAAGCCTGTGTCAAAACAAACTATTTCTAAGTGGATTGGGTTTTGCATTGCTTTCTGTTATTCCCATCATGGCAAGGAGATTCCAGCTGGGATTAGGCCTCATTCCACTAGGGCTACTGCCACTTCGACAGCCTTTTTGAGGGGAGTGGCAACCAAGGATATTTTGGAGGCAGCTACTTGGAGTTCAGTGCACACTTTCTCTAGGCATTATCACCTGCCACTTTACTCTAAATCCAGGGCTGGTTTTGCCACTGCTGTTTTGCAGGGCATTTTGGCAGCTCCTGCTTCCTTGTAATTTGGCCATCCTCCCTTACCTCTGCTTTGGGATTCTACCCAAGTGTAAGGACTGCAGCAATGTGAGATGAAGAACATAGTACAGTTTTGTACCTACCATAAATGTAGATGTTCGAAGATCCACATTGCTGCAGTCCAACTTACCCTCCCTCCTTCCCCTCTGTAGTTAGAGGTGGTTGTGTGGGTTGGGTTGTAAATATTGTATATATTGTATATATTGTACGTATAATTAGTGCAAGGGTGGTTGGTTGTTTGTTTGCTGTCTTTTGGTTTTGACCTTTATGTTTAGGGTCTTCTGACATCTGGGGCAAGAAAAGACTGAGGATATGACGTCGGTCATGCGCATTTGTAACCTGACGTCCTGATGTCAGTCAAATGCGCCTTGACCGACGTCAGCCTTATACTTTGATATTCGGTCCGACCGAGGACAGCGGACTACCCAAGTGTAAGGACTGCAGCAATGTGGATCTTCGAACATCTACATTTATGGTAGGTACAAAACTGTACTTTTTTACTTGGAGGCTAATCCTCGTTTCAATTTTTTATGTAATAGTTTCTTTGTTAGAAATTGTGGTAGATTAGTAGGTCTCATTACTTTTTCTTAGATAATAGTGTGTGTGTGCTGTTAGGGTGTGGTAACTTGTGTTGAGTGTGTGTGTTTTTACTAGTTACATATTTCCCATTTGTTACTTTTTCTCTGTAAATTGATTTTTCCGTTTACAGGTATGTCTAAAGATACGAAAGTATCTGGATTCAAGAAGTGCGACTCATACTGTCAGAAGATGTCATTGACAGATGGTCACACTTCTTGTGTGTACTGTTTGGGTGCCCTACATCTGCAGGACTCTTGTTCGGTGTGTTATGCCTTTAGTCCAAGAGTCCTGCAGGAGCGTAGGAATAAGCTAATCCTTAGGGGTTTGCTCAAACCTGAAGGGTCACCGGCTAAGGTTCAATCAGTGAAACCCTCTAAGCCAACAAAGCCGCCGGCTCCCAGTTCGGAGCCGCCGCCGGGTGTGGCGTCTGCTTCAACTTCAGCTCCGACTGGAACCGAAGTACCTATCTCCCAGTCAACTTCGGTTCCGACTGGAACCGAAGTACCTATCTCCCATCCGGCCCCGACTCTGGTGTCGGAACCGTCAGGGAGTCGAAAACGCTCTAGGTCTCCATCCTTAGAGTCGATACACTCAGCTCCGGGGTCGCCTCTGTTACAGTCGGAGCGAAGTCACCAGTCCCACTCTTCTCGGTCTTCTAGACTATCTGGCCATGATTTGGAGAGAGTGGTGAGCAGGCTCCTAAAATTGCAGGCCCCTGGCTAAAATGTTATCCAGCCCCCCTTATCAGGGTTCGGCTCCGCCTGTCTCTGCAGTAGTTCCTCCTTCGACTCATCCCTCGAATTCGAAGCCAGAGCTTGCTGGGACTCGGATCGTGGAACCGTCGGCGCCGATACCTACCCTTTTGGTTCCGTCGTCAGCTCCGATCTCATCCATGGTGCCGTCCTTGGAGGGATCTGGGCGCCGGGACTCCCTCGTCGGCTCCGAGGGGGGTGAGTGGTATCGGACCCTTGTCCGACCCAGTTCTCCCTCTCGGAGCTTCGGCGCCGGTGAGTTCATCTCCTACATTGGCCTCGGAGCCGTCTCTCTCTCGGTGCTGGAAAGGATCCTGGTCTCTTTGGAGCCGGAGCCTTCTCCGGTATCAGGAAGGGGCGCCTTCGAGGTCATGAGAAGTGTGCTGTCCTCTGAGTCAGCCCCACGATCAGCCTCATCGGCTCCTCCCCCCATGGTGCCTGCGTCTGCCTCTGCCCCTCCTCCAGATCCCAAGTGTGGGGAACAAGCGCTCCAGGGCACCCCATTGGGTGTATCTTCCTCTTCCGAGGCCTCCCCTGGTCATTCAGAGGAGCCCCCTCGAAAGAGGAAATGCAAGAGGAAGCATGTTGACTCCCCTGAGTCTGTCACTTCAGATACCGACTTGGAGGATTCGGAAGGGTCCCCGAGATCCCCCTCTGAGGACGTCTCTTTCTCAGACATCCTTGAGATACTTAGGCAGAGGGGGAACTGGACTACCCTTAACCCTTCCGAGGATGAGTCGGTATTCCTGGACGCGTTTGGTTCCCGACCCTCCACCTCCTGGGTGTTTCCGCCTTTCGATCCACTGATGTCTGTGGTGGCTCGGAAGGCGTGGTTAGCCCCAGACACAGTGGAACCAACCCCCTGAAGACCCACAAAATGCATTACTGCACCACAAGACAAGCAGTTTCTGACTAAGGGTGTTCCAGTTGATGCCATGGTGGTAGCAGCGGTCACAAAAAAGGAGTTGGCTGAAACTTCTTCGTCTGTCCATCCCCCTAATAAGGAATCTAGGATGATGGACAGATATGGGAAGAGGATGTTTGCATCAGCGACCTTCTCCATGAGGTCGCTGAACTACTTGTGCCACTTTACCCGCCTTCAAAGGGATCTTATTAAAGAGCTAGGAGAATACCCTCCAAGATCCATCAGCTGCGGGGGTCCAGGCTAAGGTTGCCTCCCAGCTGGCGACTCTTAATTCGGTAGTAAACTCCTCCATGCGGCTCATCTCTTACACAGCCGATGGTGCGAGTAGGGCCGCAGGCACAGGCGTGGCCTTGAGGAGGCATGCCTGGATGCGGTTATGTAACTTTGCGGAACCCTTCAGGGCGTCTTTCACAAACACCCCCTTTGATGGTTCTGTTCTTTTTGGACCACAGGTGAAGGATACCCTTACCAGGTGTGAGCAGGAAGGCAAGACTCTCTCTGCTGTGGGAGTCCGTTTTTCCACTCCTTCAAGACTGTATCCCAAGGGTCAGAAGAGTGGGAAGATGTGGTTCCGGAAACCCCAGGGAGCCGTGCCTGACACACGTGGAGAGTTCCCCTCCAGGGGCAGAGGAGGGAATAACAATAGACGCCGTCCTCGGGGCAGAGGGGGGTCCACAAAATCAGGGCCAAAGATAATCTTTCTCTGACAAGCCCTTCCAGCATCCCTGAGGTGCTGCCCGGCTGTCCACCTTCGGAGGTAGTCGGGGGAAGATTATCGCTGAACCCAAAAGTCTGTCAAAGTATAACACAAGACAAATGGGTGCTGTCTGTCATATCCGAGGGCTACAAAATCCCTTTCTTTTGCACTCCCTATGTTCCCAACAAATCCCTTCCAGATGTTCCACCCAATCTAAGGGATCAAGCAGTTCAAGAAATTTCAAAACTGCTAAGAAAAAGAGCCATCCAGCCAGTCCCGGCAGACCAGCAAGGATCCGGAATTTACTCGAGGTTTTTTTTGGTACCAAAAAGACAGGGGACTGGAGACCCATTCTGGATCTCAGCAGACTAAACAGGTCTGTTCAAAGAACGAAGTTCCGGATGGTCACGCTACAGTCCATTTTACCCTTTTTGGGTCAGGACAATTGGATGTGCTCCATAGATCTTCAGGACGCGTACTACCATATCAAAATGGACAGACGCTCCAGAAGATTCCTCCTCTTCCGGCTGGGAGCCAGTCATTATCAGTTCAGAGCTCTGCCCTTTGGTCTCACCACAGCCCCCAGGCTGTTCACCAAATGTTTGTCAGTAGTTACCGCTCACCTGAGATGGCAAGGATTCCAGGTGTTTCCATATTTAGATGACTGACTCCATACTGCAACCACCAGGCATCACCTGCTGCGAGCCAGAGACTACACCATCCAAACTTGCTCCAAACTAGGCATCACAATAAATTTCGAAAAGTCTGCATTGTCGCCTTGTCAATCTATTTCCTTTATAGGCGCAAACTTAAATACAAAGGACATGTCAGCGAAACTTCCATTAGACAGAGTGCTAGGCATTCGCCAACATGTCCAGGTCTTATTAGGATGCAAATAAATTCAGGCCAGATTCGTCCTAAAGACCTTGGGTCTCATGGCAGCGGCTATCATACTAGTCCCCCTCGCTCGCTTTCATATGAGGATTCTTCAGTGGATGCTGTTCACCCAATGGTCTTTCCAGCAACTTCCAATGTCTCACAAAATAATGATCACACAGACATGCAAAAACCAACTTGCTTGGTGGATGGTTTCCCCGTCAGTACCCCAGGGCAGACCATTTGCTCTTCCTCCTCCAGTGGCTACTGTGACCACGGATGCCTCCCTGATCGGGTTGCGGGGGGGGGGGGCATTTTCAGGGCAGAACAGTCCAAGGCACCTGGCAGCCTCACGAGTACCATCTGCATATCAATGTCTTGGAGATGAGGGCCGTGCTTTTGGCGTTGCAAGCTCTTCACAACTCTCTTCCTACCGGGACCATTGCAATTCAAACAGACAATATGTCGGTAGTGTGGTACATCAACAAGCAGGGCTGAACCAGGTCCTTCTCCCTATGTCGAGAAGCACTCCGACTCTGGCAGTGGGCGATCTCTTCTCAACGGTTTCTGATAGCAGCGCACATCCCTGGGAAGTCCAATGTTATAGCGGACAGGCTGAGCAGAACAATTCTCATGACTCACGAGTGGTCTCTCAATCAGACAGTGGCGGACCAAATCTTCCGCAAATGGGGTCAGCCTTGCTGCGACTTTTTGCCGCCCCCTTCAACAGCAAATGCAACAATTTCTTCTCTCTCCTCCCTCTTCCCGGACACTCCCCCAGAGACGCTCTAGTTCATGATTGGCCTCAGGGACTTCTTTATGCATTCCCTTCGATGTCCTTCAAGGATGCATCTGCAGTCCTTACAAATGGGTCGTCCTGGCCTCAGGCAGCCCTTCGGTCGGCCGGATTCCAAAGTCTGGGTCTGGCCACGGCTGATGTCGCACTTCACCCGACGTCATAGCTGCAGTTCTGCGGGTATAAAGGCATCAGCCGACGCCATTTTCCTCAGTCTTTCTTGCCGCGTGGCGCCCGAAGCAGAAGCTGTTCGCAAGTGCCGGTCGGTCAGAACCAGAGATTACTACTACCGAAGACTTCTAAAAAGCTAAGTACCCCGTTGGGGACTCTTTCTTGCCTCAGCCAATGTCAGAAAAAGTGAATAACTGTTTAACTTGTGGGAAACAAATACCTCATAAAGATTTCCACTCTTACTGCCTACCTTGTTTAGGCCCAGACCACGACGTAGCAGCTTGTCTAGCCTGTGCTTCTTTCAACCGACGGACGCTTAGACGTCGGTCGGAATTTGCTGAGGAGTTTTTCGGCTCCGCTTTTGCTTACAATATGCCGCCGGAAACTCCGACTTCGCAATTAACTAAAAAACGCAAGGAAAAGGACCGACACCCGCGGTCTGCGGTTTCGGCCGAAACCGCGGTTAAGCCAACCGCGAGTGTCTCGGTTTCGGCTGAATCCGAGTCCACGGTTCTTCCTTCGCCAAAGCTTGCCTCCTACCGAGGCCTCATCCAGCATGGCTGAATCTGCTACTGAAATCCCACCTGCTCTTGCAGGTTCACAGGATTTATCTGATACTATACCTTTAGATATATCTACTCCTGCACGTGGAGCTGCTAGGCCCCCTGCATCCATGTCGATTAAGGCTTTTGCCAGGGCTAAAGCAGCAAAATCTACCAAAACTGTGCCTGCTAAGACCCTCTCACAGGCCTAGCTCTAGTTCTCAAATGCTTAGTCTAGCAGAGGATCTCATTTCTTTGATCCGGGGATCCCAACCTCACCCTGACAGGGCCTCTCACCCACCTCCAGAGAAGAGGCCTAGAGCAGAGCCCCCTGAGCCAGTTTCTTCAGATTACTCCTCTGATGATTCAGATAATACAAACCCTTCAGAGGGCCCTTATTCTCCTTATGAGGACTCTGATGCAGAAGACTCCATTCCTTCTGCCTCTCCGCCTGAGGAATTTTCTTTTGGGGAAACCTTGCATGCTATGAGGGAACAATTTCAATGGCAGGGCCAGGATTTTTCAGACTCTAGGAAAAGGCTTAGGACCTTTTGCATTTGCCACAGCATAGGCCTTTAGCCATTCCTCCAGTACTCACTGTTGTGGATGATGCATTTAATGATGCTTGTACTGCTCCTGATTCTCTTCCTCCGGCCCCTGCTAAGCCCGACAGGTACTACAGGGTTCGGACACACATTATCATTTGTATAAGGCTCCTTTTGCAGATCCTGAAACTATCTCCCAGGGACCCAAGGCTGTAGCAGCTACCTCTGCCAAAAACCCTCCCTCTGAAAGGGAATCTAGGGCTTTAGAGAGATGGGGTAAAAAAGTTTACACCTCTGCTACTCTTTCGGCTAGGGCCTTAAACTGTCAATTCCACATGATTCAGTATCAGGAATTTATGTTAGATCAGTTAACTAAAAAACTGTCCTCGTCTGAACCATTAGACAAAAAATCTGTTCAGGAAATGGTACATAACATTCAGCAGGTCAGTAATCATTCTTTAAAATGCGGCTATGATGCACTGGAAGCTTCCTTTAGATCAGCTATGACTGGTACAGTGATCAGAAGGCATGCATGGTTAAAAGAGCAGTCCTTACCAGACCATGTTAAATCAAAGCTCCTAGACGCTCCCATGGATAAGCTCAATTTGTTTGGCTCCCCTGCACAGCAGGTGCTGAAGAAGGTGGAAGAGAAAGCAAAATCTGTCCAGACAGTCAAGGATTTCTTACAGGTCCAGCCTCCAAGGTTTAGTAGGAACTGGCCTTCCAAGAATTGGTCCTTTCCAGACACCTCCAGAGCTCAGAGAGGCAGGAAGAGACGCCCAAGAGGCAGGGGTCAATCCAGAGGTGCCTACAGGGGACGTCAGTGGCAGCCTAACAACCAGCGAAGTACTGCCACAGATCCAGCCACCACCACTTCCACAGGACAATCACAGTGACTTGGCTCTGAGACCGCCTACCAGGGAACAACTAGAAGCACCCTTAGGCGGAAAGCTAGCCTTATTTTCAGTAAACTGGCATCACATCACAGGAGACAAATGGATGTTACAGACAATAGACCAAGGTTACAGGTTTCACTTCCATACTCTACCAAGGAAGAGAGGAATGCCAAACCTACCTCCAAATCAGAAGACAAATGCTCTACAACAAATACACCACTTACTAAGGATGAGAGCTATAGAAAGGGTACCGTCCATGGAACAAGGGCAAGGATTTTACTCCAGACTTTTCCTGGTACCAAGAAAAGAAAACCAATGGAGACCTATTCTCGACCTGTCTGCTCTAAACACATACATCATTGTTCCAAAATTCAAAATGCTGACCCTTCAGCAGCTTCTTCCCATGCTGGGCAAGGAGTCTTGGCTGGTAACTCTAGATCTCAAGGAGGCATACCTGCACGTCCCCATACGACCAAATTGCAGAAGATACCTCAGATTTCTTGCAGGATCAGAGCATTATCAATTCTCAGCATTGCCCTTTGGCTTATCTACTGCACCCAGAGTATTCACGAAATGCCTGGCATCAGTAATTGCTCATTGCAGGCTTCAGGGAATTCAAATTTACCCTTACCTGGACGACTGCCTGTTACAAGCGGACAACAAAAACAAATTAGAAAAAGATTTGAAAAAGGTCATTCATATACTGCAAGCCCTGGGATACACAGTCAATATAAGAAAGTCAAGGCTGATACCATCCCAGAGGATAACTTTCTTGGGTGCAGAACTGGACACATCAAATCAAATGGCATCCCTCACAGCAGAAAAACAGAAGCAACTTCCTCTCTATTTCATGGCATTAACAAAGCAAACCCAGCTAACAGCAAGGAAAGTCCTGCAAGCCCTGGGTTACATGGCATCCTGCATAATATTGATTCCACATGCCAGACTACATATGAGGAAGTTGCAATGGTACCTAAGGAATTTATGGTCTCAGCACAAGCACAGCCTAGAAACCCAAATTCCAATAATTCCATGCCTGAAGCAAGAATTCCAATGGTGGGCTCAGGCCTGTCAATCGAACAAAGGGATGCCCTTCCACAGCACTCAACCAAGCCAGACTATCACAACGGACGCCTCAGACCTCGGTTGGGGGGCACACATGCTGGACAAGTGCATACAAGGTTTATGGACTCAAGACCAGCTGAACCTACACATAAATCAAAAGGAGATGCTGGCAGTAAAACTGGCAATTCAGACATTCAGACCACTTCTTCGACAGGGTCAATTGCTGATAAGGACGGACAACACCACAGTTATGTGGTACATCAACAAACAGGGCGGCACACATTCATACCCTCTATGCCGAATGGCAATGGACCTCTGGAATGTGGCCCTGAGCTTCAACATTCAGTTACAAGCAATATTTGTACCAGGAAAAGAAAATATACTAGCAGACATCCTAAGCAGAACTACCACGGATGCCCACGAATGGATGCTACATCCAGACATCTTCAAATCCATTACAGAGAAATGGGGACTACCAGAAATAAACTTATTCGCATCCCCACACAACCACCAATTGAAAAAATTCTGCACGACGGCATACCACCCACTTGCTTGGAAGGTGGACTCCCTATCTTTCAATTGGAAAAACCTGAAAGCATATGCATTTAGCAGAGCTTTTCCACAATGGTCTGTCTTACTCCTCCATTAAGATTCATGCATCAGCAATTTCAGCAGAATACAACATGGATCCTCCAGTCTTTTCTCAACCTCTACTCAGACAGTTTCTCAGAGGAATTAAAAATGTAAAACCACCAAGGAAACCACCATTGCCTACATGGGATTTGAACTTTGTGTTAGAAAAGTTAACACTTCCCCCTTTTGAACCAGCAGCAACAGCAGAATTACAGTACTTATCTTGGAAGACTGCATTCCTACTTGCAATCACTTCAGCTAGAAGGGTTTCTGAATTACAGGCATTAATGGCAGTACAGCCCTTCCTTATCTTCCATCAGGATAGAGTGTCCATGAGAACTAATCCTACCTTTATGCCAAAAGTGGTCTCCAGAGTATCTTTAAACCAAGCAATACACCTGCCAACATTCTTCCCCAACCCACAGAACAGGGGGGAAAGATTGCTGCATACATTGGATGTACACAGACAATTGCGCTACTACCTGGACAGAACCAAGAACTATAGAAAAACTGACCAGCTTCTGGTAGCATATGCCACAGGAATGGAAGGAAAAGCAATTTCAAAACGAACAATCTCAAAATGGATAGGAAATTGCATTAGATTTTGTTACTCTTTTCATGGAAAGGCAACTCCAGAAAACATCAGACCTCATTCCACAAGGGCTACAGCCACTACTACAGCTTTCTTACGAGGAGTGGCTACCAAAGACATTTTAGAGGCTGCTACTTGGAGCTCCCTGCATACATTTGCCAAGCATTATAATCTGCCTTTATACTCCAGATCCCGAGCAGGTTTTGCCACTGCTGTTTTGCAAGGGATCTTAAATACACCATAAACTCTTAGTGCTTCCTTAGTGCCTCCTCCCCAGTTTGGCTATGGTATTCTACCCATTTGTAAGGACTGCAGATGCATCCTTGAAGGACATAGTACAGTTTTGTACCTACCATAAATGTAGATGTCCGAGAGGTATGCATCTGCAGTCAGGATTACCCACCCTCCTTCCCCTCTGTGGTACTCCTAGGGTATTTGCCCACCTTGTAGCTAGCTGGGGGAGTCTATTATGGTGTATTTGTTTGTATATATGTATATACATGTTTATTTCTATTTGTTCTCTATTGTTTGGAAACATTTGCATTTATCCAAATTTAGCCTTCCTAGAGGGCACCTGGCATCTGGGGCAAGAAACACTGAGGAAAATGGCGTCGGCTGATGCCTTTATACCCGCAGAACTGCAGCTATGACGTCGGGTGAAGTGCGACATCAGCCAAGGCCAGACCCAGACTTTGGAATCCGGCCGACCGAAGGGCTGCCTGAGGCCAGGACGACCCATTTGTAAGGACTGCAGATGCATACCTCTCGGACATCTACATTTATGGTAGGTACAAAACTGTACTTTCCCCCTGATTCCCAAATTGATACAGAAAGCTACCGCATTGGGATGCAAGATGATCCTCATTGCCCTTTACTGGCCTCGACAAATTTGGTTTCCATTCCTGCATCATTACGTTCTGGAGCAGCCCTGGACCCCGGACCCAGTTCCAGACCTCCTGATCCATCAGTCGGGTGGGCTGCACCAATCCCTCCAATCTCTCCAGCTCACTGCTTGGTTGCTCCACTTCCAACCTTAGCCAGGCTTCCGAACATCTCCCACTCGATGCGTGAAATCATCTTATCGCACATGTCTACCACTAGAAAGACTTATGCTAGTAAGTGGAAACGTTTCTCTTTCTGGGCAGAGGCTAGGAATATAGATCCCTTTTCAGCGGAACCTTTTCGTGCTGGATCTTCCTCTGCCACGATTAGAGTTCAGTTAGCTGCAATTTCAAACTTTCATGCAGGTCTATCGGATACTAGTATTATGTCCCATAAGCTTTGTAAAGCTTTCCTCAAAGGGACTACTTGTCTCAGGCCCCTAGTGAGAGATTCCCCCACCTCCGTGGGATCTAAATTTGATTTTAGCTTCCCTGATATTGCCCCCCTTTGAACCGGCAGCTTCTTGTTCCTTGAAGTTTCTTTCTTGGAAAACCCTTTTTGTTGTTGCAATTACTTCTGCCAGAAGAGTTTCTGATCTTCAGGCTCTATGTGTTCGCCCTCCTTATCTAGTTTTCCACAGTAACAGAGTGTCTCTCAGGGCTAATCCTTCCTTCCAAAGGTTTCTTTTGACAATAATTTGAATCAGTCTATTGATCTGCCTGTTTTTTCAAAATTATTCCAACAAGGCGGAATACAAATTGCATCAGTTGGATGTTCATAGACAGCTACGCTTTTGCTTGCATAGAACTAAGCAAATAAGAAAATCAGACCAGCTGTTCCTGTCCTATGCTGAGGGTAAACAAGGTCTACCTGTGTCGAAAGTAACCTTATCTAGGTGGTTGACATCTATCATTACATTTATATATCAGCTAAGGAAATAAAGAGCTTCCTGCTAAACCGAAAGGTCACTCAACTAGAGCTCTAGCTACTTCAGTGGCTTTTCAGGCAAGATTGCCAATGGAAACTATTTGTGCAGCAGCTACATGGGCCAATCCTCATACCTTTATTTCACATTATAAGCTGGATGTGGCCTCCAGGAGCAGAGCTGGTTTTGGTTCCACTGTTCTGAAGAGTCTGTTCCGATGAGCCACCCAGGATTGAGGTGCTATGGACGCTGTCCCAACCAGCAAGAATGAAGGCGAGATAGACAACTTAACATTAAGAAGTTATGTACCTACCATAACGTTCCATGTTAGTTGTCTTCTCGCCTTCTTTCTTGCATCCCGCCCTCCATCCCCCTATCCTAGTAGATAGAGAAGAGTTCCTTATGTTTTTCTCACTGACTAAGTCTTCTCTGGCTATTCCTTCTGACTAGTAGTCTCTCCAATAGGATTTATGCATTCTAGGACACAGGATTCCTGTATTGTTATTATTATTATTATGTCTGCAGTTAGACTTACCAAACGGGATCTGGGTATCTAGCGCCAGAGCCAGTAAGTAGCTCTCGAGCTTTTGAAGATGGCCGAGTCGGAGCCGAGGATCGGCTTCGAACCCAACCAGCAAGAAAGAAGGCGAGAAGAAGACAACTAACATGGAACGTTATGGTAGGTACATAACTTCTTATTCTTTTATACCCCTGACAACCTGATGTCAGGGAAGGGGCGATGGCAGCCGACACAGGACCCAAGACTTTGGAATTCAGGCCAGCTGAGGGCAACCTGGCAACAGGATTACTCAAATGTAATGACTGCAACAGTGAATATACCTGAACATCTACATTTATGGTAAGTGTACACAACTGTACTTTCTCTCTCGTCTAAGTATCAGGGCTATTCAACCTGTCCCAGCAGAAGAAAGGGGACAAGATTTTTATTCAAGACTTTTTCTGGTACCCAGAAAAGACAGCTCCTGGCGTCCTGTTCTGGACCTGTCTATTCTAAACACCTTTTTTGTAATTCCAAAATTCAAAATGCTAACACTTCAACATCTGCTTCCTATGCTAGGCAAATATGCCTGGTTGGCAGCCTTAGACTTAAAAGAAGCTTGCCTGCACATTCCAATAAGGGAATCTTGCAGGAAATACCTATGCTTCAGGGCAGACTCCAAGTACTATCAGTTCTCTGCACTTCCCTTTGGCTTATCTACTGCGCCCAGGGTATTCAGAAAGTGTCGAATTCTAGCCATTGGATTTTGCAGGCAGAGAAATATTCAAATATACCCATACTTGGACAATTGTCTGATTCAGGCAAAATGCCAGGACTTGCGTCTAAAACATCTGGCATTCGTAAAGAAACTTCTAACCTCACTGGGGTACACCATAAATTAAAATAAATCTCACCTAGTACCCTGCCAACAGATTGTATTCCTGGGAGCAAGCTTGAACACAACTTCCCAGATGGCTTTCCTCACTCCAGAGAAACAAGTTTATTTGGCAACCTACTTCAAACTACTGGTCACAAAGACCCAGCTATCTGCAAGCCCTGGGGTTCATGGCCTCTTGCATTCTACTAATTCCATATGCAAGACTGCATATGAGGAAACTACAATGGTATCTAAAAAGTCTATGGATTCAACATTCTCAGGACCTGGAATCAATGATTCCGATCATTCCTTGTATAAAGACAGAGTTCCTTTGGTGGGCAGAGGCCTGCTACCACAGTAAGGGGCTCCCTTACACTCTACCCCCTGCCACCTAAGCCCTAACAACAGACTCATCAGACTATGCATGGGGGCTCATTTGGCAGGGCAGTGCATTCAGGACAAATGGAACCTGAGACAGATGCACCTGCATATCAACCAAAAAGAAATGTTAGCTGTACAGAATTCCCTGACAACCTTCAAAGACCACATTCTTCCAGGACAATTATGTGGTACATAAACAAGCAGAGGGGAACACACTCGTACCCTCTTTGCAGACTAGCCATGGCTCTGTGGAAGACAGCCTTGCGCTACCAAGTGCACCTACAGGCTCAGTTCCTGCCAGGCAAGCTAAATTCTCTGGCAGACAACCTAAGCAGAAATCTCATGGATCCACACGAATGGAAACTGGAACCAAAAATATTCAACCTCTTGAGGAACAAATGGGGGACTCCAGAGATAGACCTGTTTGCCTCTCCTCAGAACTACCAATTGGACAAATTCTGCACAAGGACGTCCCACAGTCAAGCTTGGAAAGTGGACACCCTGTCCTTTACCTGGGAAAGCCTCTCAGTTTATGCCTTTTCCCCTCTGCCTGTCCTCTTGAAGGTTCTGCTAAAGATCCAACAGGACAAGCCAAGGACAATACTTATTGCACCAGAGTGGCCACGCCAACACTGGTACCCCCTCTTGCGCAGAATGACACTGCTGGAACCATGGCACCTGCCTCAATCCCCTTCCCTGCTGTCCCAGCAGGCGGGCCAGATTCTGCACCCTCAGCTTCAAACCCTAAACCTTGCAGCCTGGCTAATTCCTTGAGCTCTCCAATAGCATTCCTCAGTAAGCAGGTGCTATATGTCATTCTGGAGGCAAAGAGGCCTAGTACTAGAAAATCCTATGCTGAAAAGTGGAAAAGATACTGTTCCTGGAGCCAGATTCGGGGGATGGGCACAACGTTGCCCAGCTTACCTCATATACTTCAGTACTTAACAGAAATGCTCCACAGGGGCCTATCCTTCTCGTCAATTAAAATTCATTCCTCTGCAATTTCAGCACATTCTAATACTGAACCACCCCTTTTCTCCCATCCCCTGCTAAAGCAATTCCTCGGTGGGGCCAAAAATTTGTCGTCCCCCCCCCCCAGAAGAGCCCCTACTCCAGCCTGGGATGTTAACTTTGTTTTGGAAACGGTCACTCTCCCTCCTTTTGAGCCAGCTGCAACTGCAGAGTTGAAATTCCTTTCTTGGAAAACAGCCTTCTTTCTAGCCATCACTTTAGCAAGAAAAGTGTCTGAATTACAGGCCAGCATGGCAGTGGAGCCCTTCATTTTCTTCCGTGCCGACAGGGTTTCCCTCAGGACCAGTCCTTCCTTTTTGCCCAAGGTGGTGTCTAGTGTGGCCCTTAATCAGTCCATTCATTTGCTTACTTTTTTCCCGAATCCACAAAACAAAGGTGAACAAATACTGCACTCTTTGGATGTGCACAGACAACTTATATTTTATTTGGACAGGACTAAGCCTCTCAGAAAATCAGAACAGCTGCTAGTTGGCTTTGCTGCAGGGGCAGACCATTTCAAAGTGAATAATTTCTAAATGGATAGCCCATTGCATTCATTTCTGCTATAAGCACCATGGAAAACCTACCCTACAGGGGATAAGATCACATTCCACCAGGGCTGCATCTACCTGTACAGCCTTTCTCAGAGGTGTCCCTACCAAGGACATCCTAGAAGCTGCTACCTGGACCTCTGTACATACCTTTACCAAGCATTACCACATGCCTGTTTTTTCTAAATCCAGAGCTGGTTTTGCCACTGCACTCTTGCAGGGCTTTATAGCTGGCCCTTATGCTCTCTAACTTCCTCCTCCCTTTCTTAGCTTTGGGAATCAACCCAAATGTGATGACTGTAGCAGTGAAACACGAAGAACATAGTACAGTTGTGTACACTTACCATAAATGTAGATGTTCGAGTGTATTCACTGTTGCAGTCCTAGTTATCCTCCCTCCAGCCCCCTGACTTCTCTTGGCTCTACCTTTCCTCCTCCTTTGGTGTATTTAAGCTTTCTGGTGTCTTTGCTTTTTGATGGAGGGGTACCATAACATATAATTGCTTCCCATTGTGGGGGCACCTGACATCTGGGGCAAGAAACACTGATGTAATGGCATCAGCTGCATATTTTATACCCCTGATGACCTGACGTCATGGAAGAAGAGACGGCATCCGACGCAGGACTCCAAGACTCTGGTATTCAGGCCGGCTGAGGGCTGCCTGCAGGCAGATAACCCAAATGTGATGACTGCAGCAGGGAATAAACTTGAACATCTGCATTTATGGTAAATGTGCACAACTGTATTTTCTTGCTGTAGGCTGCCTAAATTTGGCAACAACCCTTTTTACATTCTGTTACCCAAGTCATTGTGCTAAGAGTTTTTGTACTCTGGAGTTATTAAAAAAGCAGCCTTTCTAAACTCCTGCATATTATCCAAATAGTCAGTTATTTTCCCTTTAGCACTCAATAGATGTTCTTCGTGTTCCACTGTATGCAGTCATTACATTTGGGTTATCTGCTTGCAGTAGCCCTCAGTCAGCCTAATTATTAAAGTCTTGGGTCCTGCGTCGGTTGCTGTCCCATCATCTGTGACGTCAGGTAGTCAGGGGTATAAAGCATGCAGCCGACGCCATTACATCATTTTTTCTTGCCCCAGATGTCAGGTGCCCCCCTTAATGGGATGCATTTAAATATATATATACAAGGTTGTACGTCCAACAAAAAAGCTAATACGCCAAAAAGCTTTTAGGTATAGTAAAGGAGAATAGAGGTATAGCCAAAAGAAGTCAGGGGGCTGGAGGGAGGGTAACCAGGACTGCAACAGTGAATACACTCAAACATCTACATTTATGGTAAGTGTACACAACTGTACTTTTCTCCTCTTGTTCGGTGAGATTCCCCTTCCACTGCAGTACTTTGACAGTCCCACTAAATAATTCCTATTACACCTTTCCCATATCTCTTTCCGTTTTCTCTCTGTCGTATTTCAAACTGAATTTGCATTTTATTCCATTCCTTAGCTATCCCTTCTGGATAAATGTCCGTTTCCCTAATAATTCTCAAATAATTTCCAGTACACGTTCCTTAAATTCCTCTGTTTTTAACAAGTAGGAAAGCACCTGTTTCTCATTTTTAATTCTGTGCTGTGCCAATTTATCTTAGATTTTATTGGTCCATGATCTGAAATAGTTATTGGATGTGTTTCAGAACTTTCATTTAAATCCCCATGTTCCTGTGAAATGTCATTTCTTTTCAATTTAACCCAGTTATTGCACCACGAAGAAGAATATATAAATTCTGTCTGAGCTCTTACTAGTAAATTCATATCTTTCATTCCACATACTCGTGCATTTCTTCATAAATCTATCCTCTTTTGTTATGTTTTCCATTCTAGGTTCCTCTGATACATCCTCATGATTGCAAAGCAAGTTCCATTCCCTTCCTCTAAATAATATTCCCTGCTGAAAGCTAATCATTTCTCCCAAAATTCTCTTAATCTCCATGGAAGAAGATTTAGGTGGAATATAAATACATGCTAGTGTAATAATCCTTCCCTGCCAATAACCCCTTATTACTGCAGATCTATCATAACTCTCAACGCTCTTTTCAGCTGCCACTATTGTGTTGTATTTACCCTCCCCCCCTTGTCTCTGGTAATCTGCTTAATATCATTCTGAAGTCGTTTCTTTGCCAAATTCATGCAATCATTTCTGTCTGGATACATCTCCTGTAGCATTATTCACACCATAGACATTTTAATGTAATTTAACTGTCTTAGCTTTTTGTCTACAACTGCAGTGCCTTTGACATTTCATAATAAAATCGATAAGGTAGTCATTCTGGTAAGAAGCTATTACTTACACACATTCTGCATGAAAGTTGATTTGAATATGTGTTGCCAACTTGCACACATTAACGCTTGGCAGGCTGACCTAGCATGCACATTACTGCTTCTCATCTGTTTGAACCCTTTCCACGTTTTCCCAGACTTTTTGCTTCAGTAAAAACACTCAAAAATAAGTATACTTTGAATCTCCAACCCCTTTAACTCACAGCGAACACCCAACTATGTGTACACTTTCTAAAAGGGGACGTTACCTCTCCATATAGGGGAAGTTGACGCAAATAACTACACCAACAGGTGTTACCTAATCTACATTTTGGTGTACTGATGCTGGAAGCACATGCTGGGGCTCGTTTCCCCCTTGCGCAGATACCATATGATGATCATGGTGCATTACTGTTGCAGTAATAGTATAAAGTATCCTTGCTGTTGTAGCCCTTGGCCAGCCAAAATGCCAGAGATTTCATCCCCTTTTCCAGGGCTGGCCCACGTTCTGTGCCTGATGCTAGGATGTCTGGGTATACGAGTTGTTGGCTTGCATCATTTTTTCAGTTCTTTCTTGTTTTGGGGGTTGAAGCATCTACTTGTTTGTGCCATATATCTCCCAAAGCTAAGTGCCCCTTTGGGAAACTTTGTATTGTATAATTAGATGTTGTGTAAGAGAAATACTTATTTAAAGTATTGAAAGCAAATTCCGCACCAGACTTCCATACTATCTTTTTTAATTGGGCATGAAGCACAACATGCCAGATTGCTGCCACTGTGCTTATTTTAGTAGCTGAACTGCTGAGTGTAGGACTGAGTCATTAGCGGAATTCTTAGATAAAAAGGGCTGTTGGGGGCTTTCATGCAGTTTGGTTTCTGCTGCCTTCAACCCTGTCTTGTAAACAAAGGGAAAAATGTCGGAAGCTTATAGCCGATGATAGTGATTCGTTATCCTCTAGTCCACCCAGACTCCTGATTGTCAAAGGAGAGGAGATGCTTTTGCAATCCCCTCATGGCTGAAGCCTCTGCCCAAGACCCTTTTGGAGTCTGATATGCCAGCAGCTGTCTCCACATCCGGCAAAGAATCTTTGGTTAGGTCCGGGATCTCTTTTCAGGTCTCTGCTTCTGACTCTAACTAGGTATTCAGAAGGGGAGGGTGGAATCCCCCTGGGTTCTAAATTTTGGTTTACCCATGCTTGAAGCACAACCTGGAGCCTGTGTTTCTCAATCGCATAAATAAAATCTGATGTTCTTCGTGTTTCACTGTTGCATTCATTACATTTGGGTTATTTTCTTGCAGGTAGCCCTCATCCGGCCTGAATATCAAAGTCTTGATTCCTGCATCGGATGCTGTCTCTTCTTCCATGACGTCAGAGGTATAAAACATGCAGCCAACGCCATTACATCAGTCTTTCTTCCCGTGCGATGCCCAAAGCAGAAACAGTTTGCATGTGCCCGTCGGCAGACTCCTGAAATTTTCGTTTTCTAGTTTCAGAATTGAAGTCTTCAAAAAAGCTAAGTACCCCGTTGGGGATCCTTTTTCTTGCTCTTAACCGATGTCAGTAAATGTTAACAATTGTATTACCTCTGGAAAGCAAATGCCTCACAAAGATTTTCATTCGTACTGCATTCCTTGCTTAGGTGCAGACCACGACATCCCTCGCTGTAGATTTTCTGCCTTATTCAACCCCCGAGCTATTTGTCGTCGGTCTATTTTTGCAGCAAATTATTTTGGTACTCGGTTTAACTATCCAGAAATATTTTCTGTAAACCATCCGACTAGCGACATTCCGAAAAAACGTAAAGATAAAGACAGAGACCTCATAGTTCCAAAACTGCTGACGACGCTTCCGTTAAGCTAGTCGCCAGTTCGCTGGTACTCAGTGAGGCGCTTTTGCAGCCCCTGATACCTGCTACTTCAGATTTGCAGGCCTCTACTGAGACCCATTTGACGTCCGGTGTGCCGCGAGATGCTTCTTCTACTGTGAAACTTGCGGATGTCTCTACCTTGGATGGGTCCGCAGCCGCTGTGCAGGCACTGGCTTCTAAGGGTGTATTCAGGCCTACAGATTTGCATTTCAAACCGACGCCATTTTCTTCATCAAGGCCTAAAAATCGACCCACGTCTAGAAAAACAATGTCCAAACCGCATGGTCAGGCCCATATGCCTAAAAAACAAATACTTAGAATGGCTGAAGACCTTATTACTTTAATTAGAGGAAGCCAGCCTTCCCCCTCTAAGAGACCTAGAACTGATTTTTCTTCTGATTCTTCTGATCAGGATTCTGAAATTTCTGTTTCTTCTGATTACCGGGATTTGCCCTTATCCACCTATGAGGATTCTGATGCTGGGGATTCCATTAGCTCTGCTTCCCCGCCAGAAGATTTTTCTTTTGGTAAAACCTTGCACACTCTTAGGGAGCATTTCCGCTGGGAAAGCCAGGATTACTCCGACTCCAAAAAGAGGCCTAGGGAATTCTTACTCCTCCCTCAACACAGGCCTTTAGCTTTCCCTCCTGTTCTAGACATTGTAGATTATGCTTTCTTGGAATCGAGCCTGGCCCCAGACTCTACATCCAGCTCCCAGAAAACCTGACAGGTATTAGACAGTATCTGACTCTCACAAGTTCCTTTTCAAGAATTCTACTGTGGATCCAGAGACCATTTCCCAAGGACCAAAAGGCATTAAGGCTACTGCTGCCAAAAACCCTGCTCCCTCTGATAGAGATTCCAGGGCCTTGGACAGATGGGGGAAGGAAGGTATACACTTCTGCTACTTTGGCCATTAGGGCCTTAAATTGCCAGTTTCATATGTTAAAGTATCAGCAGCATATTATGGGATTACTTAAACAGAAAATTATGTTGATTCCTGACTGTGCTGAACATAAGGAATTGCAGGATTTAATGCATTCTGCTGAACAAGTTGGTAAACATACTTTGCAGTGTGGTTTTGACTCTTTAGAAGCATCTTGCAGGGCTGCTGTCACTGGGTCTTTACTTACAAGGCTTGCTTGGCTTAAGGAGCAAAACTTGCCAGATCATGTTAAAGCTAAATTACTGGATGCTCCCTTAAACCAAGACCGCCTGTTTGGCAATAATGCAGAAGTTCTTAAAAAGATGGAGGAAAAACAAAATCTATGCAAACTATTAAAAATTTCCTGCAAGTAGAGCTTCCCAGATTTAGTAGGCATTGGCCTTCTAAGAATTGGTCCTTTCCAGTCTCTTCCAGGCCTTCTCAGTCTCAAACCCAGGAATAGCAGACCACCTAGGCTACAGTCTCAAGGTAAACACAGGCCTAAGCAGTGGGGGACTCCCACTTCCAAAGCAGGAAGTAGTAAGACACCCCCATATGGAAAAATGTCACAATGACTTAACCTTAACTCTTCCAAGTCCTGCTCAACTGCCTGCTCCCTTAGGGGGAAAGCTCGCACTTCGTGCAAAAAACTGGGAAATCATTACCCAGGACAAATGGGTTTTGAAAATAGTTTCCCAAGGAAACAGATTCCTCTTCCACACCCTACCAACCCCAAACGGTTGGCCAGACCTTCCCCCAAATCAGTGGGCAGAGGCTCAGCAGCAAGCTCTCTCTCTTCTAAGTATCAGGGCTATTCAACCTGTCCCAGCAGGAAAAAAAAAAGGGTCAAGGTTTTTATTCAAGACTTTTCCTGGTACCCAGAAAAGACAGCTCCTGGCGTCCTATCCTGGACCTCTCTATTCTAAATACTTTTTTGGCAATCCCAAAATTCAAGATGCTAACACTTCCAACAGCTGCTTCCTATGCTAGGCAAAGGTGCCTGGTTGGCAACCTCAGTCTTGCAGGAAATACCTACACTTCAGGGCAGGCTCCATGCACTGTCAGATGTTCTTCGTGTTTCACTGTTGCAGTCATCACATTTGGGTTATCTGCTTGCAGTAGCCTTCAGTTGGCCTGATTAACAAAGTCTTGGGTCCTACGTTGGTTGCTGTCTCTTCTTCCATGACGTCAGGGGTATAAAACATGCCTCCCACATCATTACATAAGTCTTTGTTGCCGTGCGGTGCCCGAAACAGAAGCAAGTTCGCAAGTGAATTTTCATTTTTGAGTTTCGGAACGAAGTATTCAACTAAAAGCTAAGTACCCCGTTGGGGAAACGTTTTCTTGCTCTAATCTGATGTCAGTAAAAGTAAATAATTGCATTTCTTGTGGAAAGCAAATACTTCAAAAAGATTTTCTTTCATGCTGCATTTCTTGCCTAGGCCCTGACCACGACGTACCTCACTGTCATATATGTTGTCGGAATATTTTCGCTTCTAAATATTTTGGTGCACGGTTTAATTATCCTGATATGTCTTCGTTAAGCCATCCGACTGCCTTCATTCTGAAAAAACGCAAAGGTAAAGACAAAGACAGGCCGCCGAGGCGCCGGTACTCAGTGAAGCGCTTTCGCAGCCCCTGATACCTGCTACTTCAGATTCGCAGGCCTCTACTGAGAGACATTTCGGAGTCCGGTATGCCGTGAGATGCTTCAACTGTGGATGTCTCTACCTTGACTGGGTCCGGAGCTGCTCTGCAGGCACTGGCTTCTAAGGTTGTATTCAGGCCTACTGACTTGCATATTAAACCAATGCCATCTTCTTCTTCAAGGCCTAAAACTCGAACCATGCCTTGAAAATTGACGCCCAGACCGCATGGTCAGGCTTCTATGCCTAAAAAAACAAATGATAAAAATGGCTGAAGACCTTATTACTTTAAACAGGGGAAGCCAACCTTCCCCCTCTAAGAGACCTAGGACTGAGTTTGCTTATGATACTTCTGACCAGGATTCTGAAATTTCTGATGTTCTTCGTGTTTCACTGTTGCAGTCATTACATGTGGGTTATCTGCTTGTAGTAGCCCTCATTCGACCTGATTAACAAAGTCTTGGGTCCTACGTCGGTCGCTGTCTCTTCTTCCATGACGTCAGGTCGTCAGGGGTATAAAACATGCAGCTGACATTGTTACATCAGTCTTTTTTTGCTGTGCGGTGCCCGAAGCTGAAACAGTTCGCAAGTGCCGGTTGGCCAACTCCTGAAATTTTCGTTTTCGAGTTTCAGAACCGAAGTCTTAAACTAAAAGTTAAGTACCCCGTTGGGGAAACTTTTTCTTGCTCTAGACCGATGTTAGTAAAAGTAAATAATTGCATTTCTTGTGGAAAACAAATACCTCATAAAGATTTTCATTCGTACTGTATTCCTTGCCTAGGCTCTGGCCACGACGTACCTCACTGTCTGTTTTGTGCCTTATTTAAACCAGGAACTATCCGTCATCGGTATATTTGCGCTTCTACATTTTTTGATGCTCGGTTCAATTATCCAGATATGTCTTTGGTAAGCCATCCGACTAATGACATTCTGAAAAAACGCAAAGATAAAGACAGAGACTGGCTGCCCAGTTCGCCGGTACTCAGTGAGGTGCTTTCTCAGCCTCTGATACCCACTACTTCAAATTCGCAGGCCTCTACTGAGACCCATTCAGAGTCCAGTATGCCACGAGATGCTTCAACTGTGGAACCTGCGGATGTCTCTACCTTAGATGGGTCCGGAGCCGCTGTGTAGGCACCGGCTTCTGACGGTGTATTCAGGCCTACTGACTTGCATATTAAACCGGCGCCATCTTCTTCTTCAAGGCCTAAAACTCGAACCATGCCTAGAAAACTGACACCCAGACCACATGGTCAACACTACTAGAAACTCCTGATGTCCACCATGGCAGTAAAACTTAATAGTAAAATCAAAACTTTAATAAAAAGAATATAACATAAAATAAGCAGTCCTCAGTCTTCCGATAAGCGCTTTCGGCAAATAAGCCTTCCTCAGATCATATGGTCAGGCCTCTATGCCCCAAGAACAAATGATAAGAATGACTAAAAACCTTATTACTTTAATCAGGGGAAGCCAACCTTCCCCCTCTGAGACCTAGGAATGAGTTTGCTTATGATACTTCTGACCAGGATTCTTAAATTTCTGTTTCCTCTGATGACCAAGATTTACCCTTATCTGCCTATGAGGATTCTGATGCTGAGGATTCTATTCCCTCTGACCCCCCCCCCCCCAGAGGATTTTTCTTTTGGTGAAATCTTGCATACTCTCGGGGAGCTTTTTTGTTGGGAAAGTCAGGATTTCTCTAATTCTAAAAAGAGGCTTAGGGATTTCTTACTCCTCCCCCAGCACAGGCCTTTAGCTATAACTCCTGTACTGAATATTGTTGATGATGCCTTTTCGGAATCTAGCATGGCCCCTAACACTTTACCTCCTGCTTCCAGAAAACCTGATAGATATTACAGGGTTCCTGACTCTCACAAGTTCCTTTTCAAAAATCCTACTGCGGATCCTGAAACCATTTCAGAGGGACCCAAGGGAATTAAAGTTACTACTGCCAAAAATCCTACCCCCTCTGATAGAAGCTCTAGGGCGCTGGATAGATGGGGTAAGAAGGTATACACTTCTGCAACTTTGGCCATTAGGGCCTTGAATTGCCAGTTTCATATGTTAAAGTATCAGCTGCATATTACTGGATTGCTTAAACAGAAAATGATGTTGATTCCTGATTGTGCTGAAAATAAGGATTTACAGGATTTTATGCTTTCTGCTGGACAAGTTGGTAAACATACATTGCAATGCGGTTTTGATTCACTAGAGGCATCTTGCAGGGCTGCGGTAACTGGGTCGGTACTTAGAAGGCATGCTTGGCTTAAGGAGCAATCTTTGCCAGATCATGTTAAAACAAAATTACTGGATGCTCCCTTAAATCAGGGCCTCCTGTTTGGCAACAAGGCAGAAGTTGTTCTTAAAAAGATGGATTAAAAAGCTAAATCTATGCAAACTATTAGACTTTTTACAAGTACAACCTCTAAGATTTAGTAGGCATTGGCCTTCTAAGAATTGGTCCTTTCCTGCCTCTTCCAGACCTTCAGTCCAAACCCAGATCAAGCAGATCACCCAGGCTTCAGTCCCAGGGGACGCACAGGACTAAGCAGTGGGGGGGGCCTCCACTTCCAAATTTGGGAGTAATAAAACTCCCCCTATGGTAAACTGTCTCAATGACTTCTTTTTAAAACTCCCAAGCACTTCTCAACTGACTGCCCCTTTGGGGGGAATGGTTGCACTTCATGCAAAGAACTGGGGACTCATTACCCAGGACAAATGGGTTTTAAATATAGTGTCCCAAGGATACAGATTTCACTTCCACATGTCATCAACTCCAAGCAGTTGGCCGGATCTAGCTCCAAAGCAGTGGGCAGAGGCCCAAAAGCAAGTACTCTCTCTCTTAAGCATAGGGGCTATTCAGTTTGTACCAGAAGAGAAAAAGGGACAAGGTTTCTACTCGAGATTTTTCCTGTTACCCAGAAAAGACAATTCATGGCGTCCTATCCTGGACCTGCCTACTCTAAACACCTTTTTGGTGATTCCAAAATTCAAGATGCTGACTCTTCACCAGTTGCTTCCTGTGCTAAGCAAAGATGCCTGGTTGGCAACACTAAATTTAAAGGAAGCATACCTGCACATCCCAATCAGGGAATCTTGCAGAAGATACCTACGCTTCAAAGCAGGCTACACGCACTATCCGTTCTCTGCACTGCCCTTTCGCTTATCTACTGCGCCCAGGGTATTCACAAAGTGCCTAGCTCCAGTCATTGCATTTTGCAGGCAAAGAAATATTCAAATATACCAATACCTGGACGATTGTCTAATTCATGCAGAAAACCAGGACATACTTTTGAATCATCTGACTTTTGTACAGAAGGTGCTAACTTGTCTGGGGTACACCATAAATGAAAAGAAATCACACCTGGTACCATGTCAACAAATTATATTCCTGAGAGCAAGCTTGAATACAACTTCCCAGATGGCTTTCCTCACGCCAGAGAAACAGATTCACTTGACAACCTGCTTCAAACAAGTGGTCACAAAAACCCTGCTATCTGCAAGGCAAATGCTACAATCCTTGGGGTTCATGGCCTCCTGCATTCTTCTAATCCCATATGCAAGACTGCATATGAGAAAACTACAATGGTATCTAAAAAGTCTATGGTGTCAATATTCTCAGGATCTAGAAGCAATGATTCCTATCATTCCTTGTCTACGCCTAGAGTTCCATTGGTGGGCAGAGGCCTGCCACCAAAACAAGGGACTACCATTCACACTACCCCCTGCCGCCCAAACCCTAACAACAGACGCATCGGACTATGCATGGGTTGGCGCTCCTGGCAGGGAAGTGCATTCAGGGCAAATGGAACCCTATTCAAATACATCTTCACATCAGTCATAAAGAAATGTTAGCTGTACAGAATGCTCTGACAGCCTTCAAGGACCACATTCTTCCAGGACAATTAATGGTAAAGATGGACAACACCACTGTTATGTGGTACATAAGCAGGGGGTACACATTCTTACCCCCTTTGCAGACTAGCCATGGTATTGTGGAGCACTGCCTTGAACTACCAAGTGCATCTACAAGCTCAATTCCTGCCAGGAAAACTAAATACACTAGCAGATGGACTAAGCAGAACCCTCATGGGCCCACACGAGTGGAAACTGGAACCAAGGATTTTCAACATATTGACAAGCAAATGGGGGATCCCAGATATAGACCCGTTTGCCTCCCCCCAGAACTATTAATTGGAAGCATTTTGTGCAAGGACTCTCCACAGACAAGCTTGGAAAGTGGATGCTCTGTCCTTCAGCTGGAAAAACCTATCAGTTTATGCCTTTCCTCCTCTGCCTCTGCTCTCCAAATTACTACTAAAGATCAAGCAAGACAAACCAAGGATGATTTTGATTGCACCAGCCTGGCCACACCAACACTGGTACCCCCTCCTGCACAGTGTGTCACTGTTGGCCCCATGGCACCTGTCTCAGACTCCTACCCTGCTGTCTCAGCAGGAGAACCAGATTCTGCACCCTCAATCACTGAACCTAGTAGCCTGGCTAATTACCTAAGCTCTCCTTTGCCATCCCTCAGTAAACCAGTGATGGATGTCATTTTAGAGGCAAGGAGGCCTAGTACTAGAAAATTTTATGCTGAAAAATGGGAGAGATTCTGTGCCTGGAACCAATCTCAAGGGATGAGCATAGCAGTGCCCAATTTACCTCAGATTTTACAGTACTTAACTGAGATGCTTCACAAGGGCCCGTCATTTTCCTCAATAAAATTTTACGCCTCAGCCATTTCAGCTCATTATAACACAGAACCTCCACTCTTCTCTCTTCCACTGCTCAGGCAGTTTCTCAGAGGGGCCAAAAATTTAAGACCACCCAGGAGAGTTCCAACTCCAGCCTTGGGACCTTAACTTTGTATTGGAGAAACTCACCCTTCCTCTTTTCGAGCCAGCTGCTACTGCAGATTTAAAATTCCTTTCTTGGAAAACAGCTTCCCTTTTAGCCATCACTTCAGCAAGAAGGGTATCTGAATTACAGGCCCTTATGGCAGTGGAGCCTTTCATCACCAGAACAAGGGACAACCATTCACATTACCCCCAGCCAGGCAGACACTAACAACAGATGCATCAGACTATGCCTGGGGGGGCCCACATGGCAGGAAGATGCATTCAGGACACATGGACCTCAAACCAAATGCATCTACATATCAATCAAAAAGAGATGCTAGCTGTTCAGAATGGCCTGACAGCCTTCAAGGACCTATTTCATCCGGGACAACTACTGATAAAGACAGACAACACCACGGTCATGTGGCATATAAACAAGCAGGGGGGCACACATTCTTACCCCCTTTGCAGACCATCCATGACTTTGTGGGACACAGCATTGACTTACCAAGTACATCTGCAGGCACAATTCCTGCCAGGAAAGGAAAACACTCTGGCAGATGAACTAAGCAGAAACCTCATGGATCCCCACGAGTGGCAGCTGGATCCACAAGTCTTCAGCATGTTAACAAGGAAATGGGGATGCCCAGACATAGATCTATTTGCCTCCCCTCACAACTACCAACTAAAACGATTCTGCACAAGGACTTATCATAGACAAGCATTGAAAGTGGACACCCTATCTTTAAGCTGGAAAAACCTATCAGTATATGCCTTTCCTCCACTGCCTCTCCTCCCCAAGGTACTCCTAAAGGTCAGACAGGAGAAGCCAAAGATGATACTGATTGCCCCAGACTGGTCCCGCCAGTACTGGTATCCAATCCTAAGGAACTTGTCTCAATGCCCACCTTGGCCCTTACCTCAAATACCTCATCTACTGTCCCAGCAAAACAGTCAGATCCTGCACAACCAACTCAGTACTTTAAACCTGGCAGCATGGTGGATAATGTAGTCATACAAAACACACCTCTCAGTAAAGCTGTGAAGGATGTCATTTTGGAAGCCAGAAGGCCTAGTACTAGAAAATCTTATGCTGGAAAATGGAAGAGATTCTGTGCTTGGAATCAGGCACAAAGAACTGATACAGCTGTACCAAATATTCCTCAGATTTTACAATACTTAACTGAGATGCTGGACAAAGGCCTATCTTTTTCGTCAATTAAAATTCATGCCTCTGCCATTTCGGCTCATTACAATACAGAGCCACTAATTTTTTCTCATCCTTTATTAAAGCAGTACCTCAGAGGAGCCAAAAATGTAAGGCTTCCAAGAAGATCACCAATACCTGCATGGGACCTCAACTATGTCTTGGAAAACTCACCCTGCTTCCTTTCGAGCCAGCTGCTACTGCTGATATAAAGTTTTTATCTTGAAAAACAGCTCTGCTCCTAGCAATAACTTCTGAAAGACGAATTTCAGAGCTTCAGGCACTCATGGCTGTGGAACCTTTTATCATTTTTTATTCAGACAGGGTCTCTCTGAGGACAAACCCAACATTTATGCCTAAGGTGATGTCCAGTGTGGCTCTTAACCAAACTATTCATCTGCCACCTTTTTATCCAAATCCACAGAATAAGGGGGAGAGAATTCTGCATTCTTTGGATGTACACAAACAGCTTAGATTCTACTTGGACACTACCAAAGTTTTCAGGAAGACAGAGCAATTACTAGTGGCATATGCTACAGGACACAGGGAAAGGCTATCTCAAAACAGACTATTTCAAAGTGGGTAGGCCACTGCATTAGTTTCTGCTACTTACACCATGGCTAGCCAGTGCCTAAGGGCATTAGGCCACATTCAACCAGAGCTGCAGCCACTTCAGCCTTTCTCAGAGGAGTACCAACTAAGGACATTTTAGAGGCTGCTACTTGGAGATCAGTGCACACCTTTACAAAGCACTACCATCTGCCACTCTACTCTAAATCCAGGGCAGACTTTGCCACTGCAGTTCTGCAGGGCCTCATAGCTGCTCCTAATTCTGTTTAGCTCCATGCTTCCCATCCATACCTTTGGGACTCTACCCAAATGTAATGACTGCAACAGTGAAACACGAAGAACATAGTACAGTTGTGTACACTTACCATAAATGTAGATGTTCGAGTGTAATCACTGTTGCAGTCCAGGTTACCCACCCGCCTTCCCCCTTTTTCTTCTGATGGAACCTATCTTTCCTTCTCTGATTTATACAACCTATGTGGTGTATTTGCTTGTAGAGGAAGGTAAAGTTTATATTGTTTCATGTATTTATAGATATATATATATATATATAAGTTTTGGCTACCCTTTTAGATGGCACCTGACATCTGGGGCAAGAAAAACTAAAGAAAATGGCGTCGGCCGCATCTTTTATACCCCTGACGACCCGACGTCAGGGAAGTGGCGACAGCAGCCGACGCAGGACCCAAGACTTTAGAATTCAGGCTGACTGAGGCAACCTGCCAGCAGGATTACCCAAATGACTGCAACAGTGAATACACTCGAACATCTACATTTATGGTAAGTGTACACAACTGTACTTTATGTGGTACATAAACAAGTAGGGGGGTACCCATTCATACCCCCTTTGCAGACTAGCCATGACTTTGTGGAACCCAGCCTTGAGCTACCAAGTGCATCTACAAGCTCAATTCCTACCAGGAAAGCTAAATACACTGGCAGACGAACTAAGCAGAAATCTCATAGACCCACACGAGTGGTAACTGTAAAAGTCTGTCAGTTTATACCTTTCCTCCTGTGCCTCTCTTCTCCAAAGTACTACTAAAGATCAAACAGGACAAACCAAGGACGATACTGATTGCACCAGACTGGCCACACCAACACTGGTACCCCCTCTTGCGCAGTGTGTCACTGCTGGCTCCATGGCACCTGCCTCAGACCCCTACCCTGCTGTCCCAGCAGGAGGGTCAGATTCTGCTTCCTCAGTTTCAAACCCTGAACCTGGCAGCCTGGCCAATTACTAATCCTCTCCTTTCCCATCCCCTCAGTAAACAAGTGTTGGATGTCATTTTGGAGGCAAGGAGGCCTAGTACTAGTAAATCTTATGCTAAAAATAGAAAAGTTTCTGTTCCTGGAATCAAACTCAAGGGATGGGCACAGCATGGCCCAGTTTACCTCAGATTCTTCAATACTTAACTGAGATGCTTCACAAGGGCCTTTCTTTTTCCTCCATCAAAATTCATGCCTCAGCCATTTCAGCTCATTACAACACAGAACCCCACCCCTCTTCTCTCGTCCACTGCTCAAGCAGTCCCTCAGAGGAGCCAGAAACTTAAAGACCACCCAGGAGAGCCCAAAGTCCTGCCTGTGATTTCCACTTTATAGTGGAAAAACTCACTCTACCTCTTTTTAAGCCAGCTGCAAGTGCAGAGTTAAAATTCCTTTCTTGGAAAACAGCATTCCTTTTAGCAATCACTTCAGCAAGAAGGGTATCTGAATTACAGGCCCTTATGGCAGTGGAGCCTTTCATCATCTTTCATGCGGACAGGGTGTCCCTCAGGACCAATCCCTCCTTCATGCCCCAGGTGGTATCCAGTGTGGCTCTTAATCAGTCCATTCATTTGCCAACCTTCTTTTCTAATCCACAGAACAAAGGGGAATGGATACTGCACTCCTTAGATGTGCACAGGCAACTTAGATTTTACTTGGTCAGAGCTAAACTTCAAAGAAAATCTGAACAACTGCTGGTGGCATTTGCTGTAGGGTCAGAGGAGAAGGCTATTTCAAGGCAAGCCATTTCTAAATGGATAGGCCATTGCGTTCATTTCGGTTATAAGCACCATGGAAAACCTAACCCACAGGGCTGCATCTACCTCTACAGCATTCTCAGAGGTGTCCCTACCAGGGACATCCTAGAAGCTGCTACCTGGAGTTCTGTACATTCGTTCAGTAAGCATTACCATTTGTCAATTTTCTCTAAATCCAGAGCTGGCTTTGCTACTGCAGTCTTGCAGGGCCTTATAGCTTGTCCAAATGCTATCTAAATTCCTCCTCCTATCCTTAGCTTTAGGAATCTACCCAAATGTGATGACTGCAACAGTGAAACACGAAGAACATAGTACAGTTGCGTACACTTAGCATAAATGTAGATGTTAGTGTATTCACTGTTGCAGTCCTGGTTAGCCACCCTCCAGCCCCCTGACTTCTTTTGGCTATACCTCTGTTCTCCTTTACTATTCTTAAAAGCTTTTTGGTGTATTTGCTTTTTTGTTGGAGGTATAACCTTGCATATATATATTTAATTGCTTCCCATTATGGGGGCACCTGACATCTGGGGCAAGAAAAACGAATATAATGGTGTCGGCTGCATGCTTTATACCCCTGACTACCTGATGTCATGGAAGATGAGTCAGCAACCGATGCAGGACCCAAGACTTTGATAGTCAGGCTGACTGAGGGCTACTGCAAACAGATAACCCAAATGTGATGACTGCAGCAGTGAATACACTCGAACATCTACATTTATGGTAAGTGTACACAGGTGTACTTTAGCATTGCAGGCCCTCCAGAATGCTCTCCCTTCAAGAACAATACATCAGTAGTTTGATACATCACCAAAGAAGGAGGCACCATGTCATATCCCTACTGTCAAGCAGCATGCAGTGTGTGTCAGTGGGCAATCTCATCCAGCCACTTTCTCATAGCAATGCACATTCCAGGGGAAGACCAGTGAGACAGAAGACAAATCGAGCAGGTACATTCTTCTACGTCATGAGTGGTCTCTCAACAAAAAAGTAACACAGGTGAACTTTTATCAAAGGGGCCAGCCTTGCTGCAATCTTTTTGCTTCTCCTCTAAACAACAAATGCAGCAGCTACTTTGCCCTAATCCCCTCACAGAAGCAATCACTGAGGGCTGCTCTACTTCACAGTTGGCCTCCCGATCTGCTTTATGCCTACCTGCAAATTCCATTATTTCCAACATGTCTGCAGGAAGCTGCCAGGTTGAAGTGCAAAGTCATCTTCATTGTACCTCACTGGCCTCATCTAGTTTACCAGCCTTGGATTCTAGATCCAATTCAAGACCTCCTGTCTCACCCGACAGGCATCATTCACCCAGACGTCTGAGACCTCAAGCTTACAGCCTAGTTTCTCCAATTTCATTAATAGCCCGACAACCAATGCTCTCTTCCCCTGTCCATCACATGTTTTTATCTTCCTTTAAACAGCTAGTTCCTCTACCATTAAGGTTCATTTAGCAGCAATATCTAATTTCCATACTGGATTTCAAGGTTCTTCAGTAGCCTCTGAAAAACTGTGGAGAGCATTCTTGAGAGGCTCTCTTCTTTGAGACCTCCATTGAAAGACCCTAGTCCACCATGGGACATGAACTTTGGTACTGCAGACATTAATACATTCCACCTTTGAACCAGCAGCTAAATGTGAACTTAAATTTCTTACTTGGAAAACTGTCTTTCTTCTAGCCATTTCCTCGGTTAGAAGAATTTTAGAAATTCAAGTCTTGTTTTCAAAACCTCCGTACTTGATTTTTCATACAGCTAGAGTTGCACTATGAACAAATGCTTTTTTCCTTACCAAGGTGGTGTCAGAATCCAATATCTATCTATCCATTAATTTGCCAGTATTCTTTTCTAAATTCGTAAATAAGGTCAGGTACATGTTGCATTTATTGGATGATGTTCATCGTGTTACACTGCTGCAGTCATTACACTTGGGTTAACCTGCCGTCAGGCAGTATCCCAGTCGGCCTGAGTTCCAAAGTCTTGGTCCGGCGTCGGTTGCTGTCGCCTCCTCCCTGACGTCAGTGCAACAGGGGTGTATAAGATGCAGCCGACGCCATTTTCTTCAGTCTTTCTTGCCATGCGGTGCCCGAAGCAGTTCGCAAGTGCCGGTCGGCTGACTCCTGAGATTTTCATCCGAATCCAGAACCGAAGTCTTCTAAAAAAGCTAAGTAACCCGTTGGGGAAACTTTTTCTTGCCTCAGACCGATGTCAGTAAAAGTTAATAAATGTATTTCTTGTGGGAAGCAAATACCTCATAAGGACTTCCACTCCTATTGTATTCCATGCCTAAGCCCTGACCACGATGTCACAGGTTGTCGGCTTTGTGCTAGGTTTAACAAGCGCACTATTAAACGACATTATTTTGGCAGAAAATTCAATTACACCATGCCGTCGGAACTTCCGACGACCGCAATGCATAAAAAGCGCAAGGACAAGGACAGGCATCCGAGGCCCAAAACTGACGATGAGGCCTCTTCTAGGCCGGTCGCCGGTTGTCCGGTTTTCAGCGAGGCGCCTACGCAGCCCCTGATGACCGCTTCCACAGACCGCCTCCGACTCCCACGTGGAGCAGGCTGGGCCTTCGGTCGCACTAGGTTTTCAGCTTTCCGATCCTAACCCTACAGAGAGGACCGAAGTAGCTGAGCAATCCACAGCTACAGAGGGTGTTTTCAGACCTACCCAGTTATCTATTAAACCCTCTGCTAAGTCGAAGCCCCCCTTAAAAGCAAAGAAACAGACACAACTCTCTTCAGCACAGGCTTCCATGCCTAAGAAGCAAATGCTAAAAATGGCCCAAGACCTAATTACCCTGATCAGGGGGACCCATCCCCCTCCTGATAAAAGGCCCAGATAGGATGCAGACTATGAATCTTCCGACCAGGTGTCCATTTCCTCTGACTCTTCCTCAGACCTAGGATATTCTTTACCCCCATATGAGGATTCAGATGCTGAGGAATCAATTCCATCAGCCTCTCCGCCTGAGGACTACTCCTTTGGGGAGACCTTACATACCATGAGGGAACATTTCCATTGGGAAGGCCAGGATTATTCAGAATCCAAGAAAAGGCTCAGAGACTTCCTTTTATTGCCTCAACACAGACCCCTTGCTATCCTGCCAGTTTTAGATATTGTGGATGATGTGTACACTGAATCCAGCTTAAACCCTGACTCCTTACCCCCAGCCCCAGTTAAACCTGATAGATATTACAGAGTCCTTGACTCTCACAAATTTCTATACAAAAGCCCTGTTGCTGACCCTGAAACTATTTCTCAGGGACCCAAAGGGATTAAGGCCTCATCAGCAAAAAACCCAGTTCCCTCTGACAGAGATTCCAGAGCATTAGACAGAT